>NC_090446.1:744810400-745112500 GCF_031143425.1 Pleurodeles waltl | reverse complement strand
TTGTGAGGCAGGCTATGTGGAACCCCAACCCCACCAATGGTAAGAGCCATCTACACCTTGTCAGACTCCTGTGACTTCCATGTGTGCAGCATTCAGGCATAGGCCTTGTACCCCATGTCCCTGTGATTAGTTAGGGAACTCTAAGTGCATGGCGTAGTGCAGAGGGCTGCTGTGTCTGTAGTGTCCGCCAACAGTAGCGATATTGCATGCACTGAACATGTCTTTCTTCTTTCTCCCCCCCCTTTTTGTGGTCTGCCTGTTCTTGTGTGCATTAGCATCATCAGGGGGAGGAGCAGTGCCACTAGAGCAGGAGGGAGCTGCATCCATCATGGCCCCGGAGGGCGAGACAACGGAGTCTGAAGTCACCAGTGGGACGGAGGGCGATGGGGAGCTCCACGGCGGGGACAGGAGCAGAGACCAGCGACACCGACTCCTCCTCTGATGGGAGCTCCCTTGTGGTGGCGGGCCCTCTGTGCCCACCCCATCTACAGGTACAGCCGTCACCCCCCTACCAGCACCGCCCTCCCAGCAGCCCCTCAGCGGGTGTCCTGTGGCCGCTCACCCAGGAGGGTGGGCATCTTCTTCGCCCCAGGCACCTCAGGCCCTGCCCCAGTCAGCCCTGCTGCCCTCAGTGAGGCCATTGACCAACTGAGATCCCTCACTGTTGGGCAGTCTACCATTCTGAATGCCAACCAGGCTGTAGAGAGGCAGTTGCAACAAACAAATGCATACCTGGAGGGCATTCATTCTGGCCAAGCAGCCCAACAGAGAGCATTTCAGGCTCTCTCCCATCCAACTTCCTCCACCCAGACCCAATCCCCTGTACCTGAGCCTATCCCAAGCACACCATCAGACCAGCATGCACACACCTCAACACACAAGGGTGGCTCAGGCAAACATAAGCACCACACATCCCACAGGCTCTCACTCATGCATCATACCCATGCACACATACCAACATCCACTGCCTCCACTGTGTCCCCCTCCTACGTGTCTCCCTCCTCCCTCCCTGTCACGTCTCCACTCACACCTGCATGCACTACATCCTCAGCCACTACCTCCATCACCAGCACGCCCATCACCACACACCACTCATGTGCACTCACCACCCCCACTACCATTCACACATCCCCTGTGTCCTCTCCCAGTGTGTCTGTGAGCCCTCCTCCCAAAGTAAACAAATGCAGTCACACACCCACCCAACAGCCATCCACCTCACAACAGCCTACAGCCCATGCAACTTCACCCAAACTAACCAAACGAACACCTCCTACAACCACTACCTCTTCCTCCACTCCCAAACCCCCTCCATCTACCCGTCCCAGTGTGTCTAAAAAGCTTTTCCTCTCAAATGTTGACTTCTTCCCTACACCTCCCCCCCGTCCGTCCCCTACGGCCCACCTTTCCAGGTCCCAACCCATTACCTCAGCCATCACATCACCAGGCACAGTGGTGCCAGCATTAGTGGGATTTTGGGGTGCACCAAGCAACAGGGCTTCCAGTGTCCCACGGAGAGAGGGCAAGGACATTCTGCCACCTCGAAAACAGAAAAAGTTGCCCACATCCCGGAGGGAGAAGGTGAAAACACCTGCCACCAACGGCTCAGGCAAGACAAAAGTTGAAAGTGGCAAGACAGCTACGCCACCATCCAAGGTGGGGAAGGGCCTGAAAATCAAAGGGAGGTCCACGTCGATGCCAACCTGCATGGTGGACAAGACCGCCACCGCTGCCTGCACAGACACAGCCGGCAGCACCCCAGACACTGAGCCCTTCACCAGCACCGCAGATTCTGAGCCCTTCACCAGCACTGCAGTCAGTGAGCCTGCCACCAGCACCGCCGCTACTGACACCGCCGCCAGCACTGCAGTCAGTGAGCCCACCGCAAGCACCGCTGATACTGACACCACCGCCAGCACCGCAGTCAGTGAGCCCGCCGCAAGTACCGCTGCTATTGACACCGCTGCCAGCACCGCAGTCAGTGAGGCCACCACCAGCACCTCAGTCAGTGAGGCTGCCACCAGCACTGCCGCCATAAAGACCACCGTCAGTACCGATGCCACAGAGCCCGCCGCAAGCATTACCGCTACTGACCCCGCTGCCAGCACCGCCAGCGGCCCCGCAACATCCTGAGTCAGTGGCACCACCGCAGACATGGCTGCCATCCCCAGTGGTCAGTCGTACAAGGCTGGTGGTCAGTTCCAGGACCCTGGGCAGCTTGCATGTTGCACCACCGTCAGTGGAGTGTCACATCCATTACCTCAGTCCTTGACAGGATGAAGCACTCTGGGCACAAAGCCCCCTCCAGAACCAGTGGAGAAAGGCATCCACTACCTCAGTCCTTGGCAGGATGAAGCACTCTGGGCACAAAGCCCCCTTCAGAACCAGTGGAGAAAGGCATCCACTGTCAACACCAGGACAATGCACGCTCTACGGGCATCTAGAATGCAAAAACCAAACACTCTCAAGATAATGTAATCTATGCATTGTAATGATATGTTATTGATTAACCTTTTGCACTGCAGAATTCAATCCAAAAGATTCATTTCTAAGGTGCTTATAAATACTGTACATTTGCAATGTATTGCTGCAAGTTTTCAGAGTGAGCCAGGGTGTAGTCCCTTTCCAGGGCCTTCTAGAAGCTTTCCCTCAGCATGCTTGGGTGTGGCTGTGGGCTGGGCCAAAACTCTATAAAAGGGAGTCAGCCCAGCTCCATGTGCTCACTACTCAGAGGTCCCGTTGCAGATCAGCAGCAACTTCCTGAGCTCCGATTCCAGTGGCCTACCTTGACCTCCCAGGCCTCTGTGCTTCATTCTTCAGTGGTGATTCCTAGTCAGGGCGGTAAGGCGGAGGTTGGGCTGGGCCCCGGACTCCGTATTCGTTGACGCTCTAATTCTTGGGCCTAATTTTGAATGTTAATAACATTTTGCTCCTGCAAGTGTAACTGTGCATTTAAAACTTTTCATGGCATTTGTAGGCACGCATTTGAATCGGCAAGATGCGCAATTCTTTTCTTGAGATTAATTTGGGTTATTCATTGTGCGCTACCATTCCTTGACAGTTTCATGGTAGCATTCGAATCGGTAAAGTGCGCGATTCCCTCAGGGTGTGTAATTCTTGATATTCACTGTACGCTACCATTTTCTTGGCATTTCCATGGTGACATCCAAATCGGCAACATGCGCGATTCAACTCTTGTGTGAAATTCTTGGTATTCATTGTGCGCTCCCATTTCCGAGGCATTAAATGGTGGCATTCGAATCGGCAAGAAGCTCAATTCTTCTCTTGTGGTTGCTTTTAATGTTATTCATTGTACGCTATCATTTCCGAGGCATTTTAATGGTGGAATTCGAATCGGCAAGATGCACAATTCTTTTTCTCGAGAGCTTTTCATGTTATTCATTGTGTGCTACCATTTCTTGGCAGTTTCATGGTGGCATTCAAATCGGCAACACGCGCGATTCCTTCTTTGAGTGTGAATTTTGATATTCGTTGTACACTATCATTTCCAAGGCATTTTAAAGGTGGCATTTGAATCGGCAAGTCGTGCGATTCTTTCCTTGTGTATAAAAGATGTCAATTACTGTGCGCTACCATTCTAAGACTTTTCCTTGGTAGCATTTTTGAGTTGACATGTTGAGTGATTTATTTCCTTGAATATACTTTGTGTAATTTCATGGTGCACAATACTTTATGGTGTTTAGTACACATATAAAAACCTGCAATGTGTGCAAGTTAGTTTTCCCATGCTAAAGAAAGTACTTGAATCTGAAAGTTCTATTTAACCTTTTCTTGTCTCCTTCCCAGGTATTTGGTCATCAAAAATCCTAGTCAGTTCTAGAATTATTCTAGGGTTGTTTCATGTTTTCAGAAATGACAAAGCTAAGAGTTATAGCATGGTACTAATTTCATGAGATGTAATTTTGATGTTGTGTTTTAACCTCTTGCTTCCTACAGGTCTCCTTCCCAGCTGTTCCCTTCCTAATCCCCTTTTCCCCGCTTGGACTCTCTTAGACTCTGTGATAAATCTAATCAGAGTATTGGAGCTGTCTGGTGGTGGAAGTGTTGGGAACGTGCACAGACCCCGAGTATCTGGTGACTCTGACACAATAGTGAGCCCACAAATTATTATCCTCCTGGTTTGTGTATGTTCTCAGCATGGCCACACTGGACGAGCTAGTCAAGGCTATCACCCAGCTCCAGTCAGAAGTGGTATCATCAAAAGATTTGACAAATAGCCTAGCTGAGAGAGTGAGTCAGTTACAGGATAAGGTAGAGAAGAAAGAACAAAGCCCCACAGGTGTGTCTTGACCAGGTACTTCTTCTCAGACTTCTGGAGGTAATACGACTAACATCTCCCTCAATATTCCTTCAGCTATTCCTTTAGCTCACCCAGAACGTTTCTCAGGTGATCCCTTGAAAGCGCAATCTTTCCTAGTTCAAGTGGAATTACACTTCACCTGCAGACCACATACTTTTCCCGATGCCCAGTCCAAAGTGGCTTTCTTGTTGTCATATCTGTCTGGAGATGCAGCTACTTGGGCTATTCCTCTTGTGCGCAAAGATAGTCCCCTGTTGTACAACTGGAGAAATTTTGTTTGTGAATTTGAGCGAGTTTTTGATCGTAGAACTGTAACACTGTCAGCAGATTGTGAACTATTAGACTTACATCAGGGGAATCAGGACTTAGGTGGTCATTACAACCCTGGCGGACGGTGTTAAAGCGGTGGTAAGACCGCCAACAGGCCGGCGGTAAAAAAATTGCAATTACGACCGTGGCGGAAACCGCCAACAAAGACAGCCACTTTAACACTCCGACCGCCAAGGCGGTACAAACAAACAGCGTGGCGGTCACTGCCAACAGACAGGCGGTAGACAATGAACCGCCCACACTATTATGACAGGCCAATCCGCCACCTTTTCCGGGGCGGATACACAGCGGATAAAAACACGGCGGAAACAGGAATTTCAAAGGGAAAACGCTCACCTCTACACACTTCACGAGGAACGAGGACACCATGGAACCGTAACTCCAAATCCTACCTGCGATAGTCTTCCTGCTCCTCTACCAGGAGCACGAATGCCGGCAGCGAAGACTACGGTGAGTACTGCACCTACGACACAGGGGAGGGGGAGGCAAAAACAGGGACACACGCACGCAACACCCCCACCCTCACCCACTATAACACACACACTAATGCATATCAATACATCACAGTTACACCCCCCAAGCCCCCCCAGAAGAATGCAAAGACCAAAGAAAATGAGTTTAACCATCGGAATATATTACAAACAAGTAGGCAGAAATATATATATATATACACCATGTACAAAATATATACCAGGCATAGAAGTCCAGGTACTGCACAAAGAAAGTCCGTGGAACACTGGGACCACACGGTATGGGCGAGGCCCACACAAGATCCCCGACCATGTCGGAGAGAACACTGCAGGGGCATCAGAGAGCAAGAAAACAGGCACTTCAGGGGGAGGTAAAGGAGGGACACCTCAGCCGCTTGAGTGCACGACGACAAATCCACGAGGGGGCCACATGCCCACTGTTCCATCCTGAGGACTGCAAAGCCACAGTCTCTCAAGTCTATACAGTGGGTGGTTTGCCCACTGTTCAATCCTGGGGAGTGCAAAGCCACAGTCTCTCAAGTCTCTACAGTGGGTGGGTTGCCCACTGTTCCATCCTGGGGAGTGCAAAGCCACAGTCTCTCAAGTCTATACAGTGGGTGGTTTGCCCACTGTTCAATCCTGGGGAATGCAAAGCAACAGTCTCTCAAGTCTCTACAGTGGGTGGGTTGCCCACTGTTCAATCCTGGAGAGTTCAAAGCCACAGTCTCACAAGTGGATAACAGTCTCCACTGGTTCTGGAGGGGGCATGGTGCCCAGAGTGCTTCATCCTGTGAAGGACAGAGGTAGTGGATGGGTGTCTCCACTGGTTCTGGAGGGGGACTTGTGCCCAGAGTGCTTCATCCTGTGAAGGACAGAGGTAGTGGATGGATGTCTCCACTGGTTCTGGAGGGGGACTGGTGCCCAGAGTGCTTCATCCTGTGAATGACAGAGGTAGTAGATGGATGTCTCCACTGGTTCTGGAGGGGGACTGGTGCCCAGAGTGCTTCATCCTGTGAAGGACAGAGGTAGTGGATGGATGTCTCCACTGGTTCTGGAGGGGGACTGGTGCCTAGAGTGCATCACTCACCCCGTGACTGACCCAGTTGCGTCAGTGCCCCTGCCGCTCATGGGCTAGCGGTGCTTGAGTTGGCGGTGCCCTGTTCAGCTGTGCTTGATTTGGCGGTGCCCTGTTCAGCGGTGCTTGAGTAGGCGGTACCCTGTTCAGCGGTGCTTGAGTAGGCAGTGCCCTGTTCAGCGGTGCTTGAGTTGGTGGTGCCCTGTTCAACGGTGCTTGATTTGGCTGTGCCCTGTTCAGCGGTGCTTGATTTGGCGGTGCCCTGTTCAACGGTGCTTGAGTAGGCGGTGCCCTGTTCAGCGGTGCTTGATTTGGCGGTGCCCTGTTCAGCGGTGCTTGATTTGGCAGTGCCCTGTTCAGCGGTGCTTGAGTAGGCAGTGCCCTGTTCAGCGGTGCTTGAGTTGCCGGTGCCCTGTTCGGGGGTGCTTGAGTAGGCGGTGCCCTGTTCAGCAATGCTTGATTAGGCGGTGCCCTGTTCAGCGATTCTTAAGTAGACGGTGCCCTGTTCAGCGGTGCTTGAGTTGGCGGTGCCCTGTTCAGCGGTGCTTGATTTGCGGTGCCCTGTTCAGCGGTGCTTGATTTGCGGTGCCCTGTTCAGCGGTGCTTGTGTTGGCGGTGCCCTGTTCAGTGGTGCTTGAGTTGGCGGTGCCCTTTTCAGTGGTGCTTGAGTTGGCGGTGCCCTGTTCAGCGGTGCTTGAGTAGGCGGTGCCCTGTTCAGCGGTGCTTGAGTTGGCGGTGCCCTGTTCAGCGGTGTTAGAGTAGGCGGTGCCCTGTTCAGCAGTGCTTGAGTTGGCGGTGCCCTGTTCAGCGGTGCTTGATTTGGTGGTGCCCTGTTTAGTGGTGCTTGAGTAGGCGGTGCCCTGTTCAGCTGTGCTTGAATTGGCGGTGCCCTGTTCAGCAGTGCTTGAGTAGGTGGTGCCCTATTCAGCGGTGCTTGATTTGGCGGTCCTTCATGACCCAGCGGAGCTTGTGCTGGCGGTCCTTCATGGCCCAGCGGGGCTTCTGCTGGCGGTCCTTCATGGATCAGCTGGGCTGGGGCTGGGGCTGGCGGTGGCCTCCTGGGCAGCAGGGCTGGGGCTGGCGGTGGCCTCCTCAGCAGCTGGGCTGGGGCTGGAGGGGCTGGGGCTGGCGGTGGCCTCTAGGGCAGCTGTGCTGGGGCTGGCGGTGGCCTCCTGGGCAGCTGTGCTGGGGCTGGCGGTGGTGGTCTCCTGGGCAGCTGTGGTGGGGCTGGCGGTGGCCTCCTGGGCAGCTGTGCTGGGGCTGGCGGTGGCCTCCTGGGCAGCTGGGCTGGGGCTGGCCTCCTGGGCAGCTGGGCTGGGGCTGGCGGTGGCCTCCTGGGCAGCGAGGATGATGGCGGTCTTCTCCGCCGTGCAGCCCTTCTCAGACTTGCCGGGTTTCTTGTGGCCCTTCCCCACCTTGGAGGGTGTCACAGCTGACTCCACACTCCCAAAGGGACCCCTGGGAGCGGCTTTGTTAGCTGGAGTCTTCCCCCTCTCCCACTGGGCATTGGCCAACTTCTGATGCTTCACAGGTAGGGGACTGGCTGTGCTGTGGCTCCGTGCCACACTGGCTGTCCTGGTGGCCGGTGCACTCCACATACCTGTGACTACAGGCACCACTGGTCCTAGAGATGTTGTGGCTGAGGTGCTACTTCGGGACCTATGAGATGGACGGGGTGTGGTAGGTGTGGGAAAAAGGTCAAGGCTGGACAGGAAAATTCTTTTGGACACACTGGGACGGGTAGCTGGAGGGGGTTTGGGAGTGGAGGAAGAGGTGGTGGTAGTAGGAGGTGTACGTTTGGTGACTTTGGGTGCAGGTGCATGCGCTGGAGGCTGTCGTGAGGTGGATGGCTGTTGGGTGGGTGTGTGCCTGCGTTTGTGTATCTTGGGAGGGGCCGTTACAGACACACTGGGAGAGGACACAGGGGACGTGTGCATGGTACTGGGGTTGGTGACTGCACGTGAGCGGGGTGTGCTGGTGGGTGTGCTGGTGAGGGACATAGTGGCTGTACAGGTAGTGCATGCAGGTGTGAGTGTAGACGAGACCGGGAGGGAGGAGGGAGTCGACGAGGAGGGGGACACAGTGGAGGCAGTGGATGTTGGTGTGTCTGCATGTGTGTGTTGCTTGTGTGAGTGTCTGTGTGATGTGTGGTGCTTATGTTTGCCTGAGCTTCCCTTGTGTGGTGAGGTGTGTGCAGGCTGGTCTGATGGTGTGCTTGGGATAGGCAGAGGTACAGGAGATTGGGTCTGGGTGGAGGAAGTTGGAGGGGGGAGGCTAGAGACGGGGACAATGGCTACCATCAGTGCTGAGGCCAGAGTTTGGAAAACTCGGTGAAGGGCAGCCTGACCAGAATGAATGCCCTCCAGGAATTCATTAGTTTGTTACAACTGCCTTTCTACACTCTGGATGGCATTCAAAATGGTAGACTGCCCAACAGTGAGTGACCTGAGGAGGTCAATGGCCTCCTCACTGAGGGCAGCAAGGGTGACTGGGCAGGGCCTGAGGGGCCTGGGGTGAGGGTGATGCCCACCCTCCTGGGTGAGCGGGCACGGGGCGAAGGCTGAGGTGCTGCTGGGAGGGCGGTGCTGGTAGGGGGGTGGCGGCTGTACCTGTAGATGCGGGGGCACAGATGTTGCCGCCACCACAAGGGAGCTCCCATCAGAGGACGGGTCCGATTCACTAGTCTCAGCTCTTGCCCCGCCGTGGAGCTCCCCTCGCCCTCCGTCCCAGTGGTGAATTCCGAGTCCGTAGTCTCGCCCTCCAGGGCCATGTGGGATGCAGCTCCCTCGTGCTCCGGTGCCACTGCTCCTCCGCCTGATGATGCTAATGCACACAAGAACAGGAAGACCACAAAAATGGGGGGGGGACAGAAGAAAGACATGTTGAGTGCATGCATTACCGCTACCGTTGGTGGACAAGACAGACACAGAAGCCCCCTGCACTATGCCGCGCTCTTGGTCTCCACAGTTAAATTCCTGGGAAATGGCCTACAAGGCTATGGACGACATCTGCACACATAGATTACACAGGGGCATGAATAGCTGTACTTGGCACTCTACAGAGGTGGGGTGGGGTGCCACAGGGCCTGTCTTACAGAGGGTCCTAGCCTACGGAACTCGCCCTGGCCTAGGGAAACCCACAGCCCTCCTCCCCCACCCAGACAACTCCACTGCGCACAAAGTCAGCAGAATGAGACTGTACTCACCCCCTTGTGTCTGCTGTGATGCCCTCAAGTGCCCATCCAACTCCGGGTAGGCCACCGCCAGGATCCTGAACATCAGGGGGGTCATGGTGCGATGGGCACCCCTCCCACGTTGGGAGGCCATCCCCAGCTGAACCTCCCCCGTCTTCTTGCTCCAGCGGCAAATGTCCTCCCATCTTTTATGGCAGTGGGTGCTCCGTCTGTGGTAGACCCCCAGGGTCCGGACATCCTTGGAGATGGCACGCCAAATATCTTTCTTCTGGTGGGAGCTTACCTACATGAAATGTACAGGGGAAGAAGAGAAGTCATTACCAACTGCACCGCCAAAGTGAGTGGCCCCCATCCCTACCCTTGCCAAGTGGCACATGCATTCACTGTCTTTCATGCACGCAGCACTCTGCCCCCTTCCTTCTTACATCCAGCCCTCTCCACACACAGGATATGTGGTTGCTGGTGGAGAAGATGGGGTCGAGCGTGTGGCCAGCGGTGTGGGTGGGGGTGTTCACCAGTTGCTTGAGTCAGAGGTTGGCGAGGTTGTCGAGCAGGTTGGCGGTGTTGTTGTCGTTGTTTTTCTCCAGGTGGAAGTTCAGGTCCCCGAGGAGGATGTAGTCTGGAGAGGATAGGACGTGCGGGCTGATGAAATCTGTGATGGTTTAGCTGAATTGTAGACGAGAGTTCCTCTGAGGGTGGTTCTTGGGTCGGTGTGGATCTGGAAGTGTATGTGTTCGGCGGCGAGGGGGGTGTCTTCGGTGGTGGTCGTGATGTTGATGGAGTTCCTGTAGATGATGGCGATTCCTCCACCGTTTTGGTTGAAGAGGTCCTTTCGGGCGATCTTGTAGCCGTCGGGGATGGCTATGGCGATGGGGCGTTCATCCAGGTTTCTGTGATGAAGGCGACGTCTGGTGCTGTTGTGTCCACGAGGTCCCATAGTTCGATGGCGTGCTTGTGGACAGAGCGTGTGTTGAGGAGGATGCACTTGAGGTGGTTGTTGGTGCGAGGGCCGGTGGGAGGTCTGCAGGCTCGGTGGAATGTGTACTTGCAGGCTTGACAGGTGAACGGTCCATGAGTACGTTTAGGGCTGGCATGGTAGCAGGTGGCTGTTCATCCGGGGTTGAGGGCGTTGAGGGAGGCAGCGTCGTATCTTAGTCAGGTGTTTTGAGCGCGGTGGGGGCCAGGGGTTCTGGCGCTCGGCGCGGTCCAGGCGCGGATGGGCGAGGACGGTCTTGCCTTTGGAGCGCTAGCGGCACGGCCGTGCAGCGGCCACCATAAGAGGGAAGGGGGGGAGGAGGGGTCAGCTGGGAGGTGGGAGGCGGGAGGGAGGACAGCAAATTTGAGCTTGGGGGGCGGCGCCGCACGGGTGGCAGCAGCGGGAAAAGCGGGAAAAATCGGGAAAAGAGAAGAACCTGAAATACCTGAACACCCTAGCAAGGGGTGGCAGGGGCCTGGGCAGGCGGAGCTGCAGCGGCGGGAAAGCGACCTACCCAAGGTCCTCTCCTGTCTAAGATCAGGTATCGAGTGATTGAACAGATAGAAAATGGCGGTCACGTCCGCGGCGGTGCGTACCGTCACCGCCGGCGTACATCATCATTGGCTCCTGGGACCCATAGGGTCCAATGTTAACCAATGCAGCAATGCCCGGCAGTCTTCGACCGCCTACCGCGATGGTGTACAACGCCAGTGCAGTTACCTCACATCCCATTGTCCCACTTCAGAGGTCAGGGAGCCGCCATTTCAGGGGCCCACATGGCTTCATTTTCAACTGCGTCACACATACCTAGGCCTAGACTCAACACATATACAGGCCACCTTTTGTGTATGATTGGTATTCTGGGTAAACTGTGGGTACGTACCTCTGAGTTGTTTGACTCTGTGCTTGCTGTTGTCCTTCATAGGCACCGTCCGCTGGGACATGTGAGGGGATGGCGCCATCCTCCGGTGCACCGACCGTTGGTAGACCTGTCGACAATGGAGGAGCGACATTTGACAATCACCTACAGGCTTGACCGTGCCACAATCCAGGAACTGTGTACCCAGTTGGAGCCAGACCTGATGTCAGCAATCCGCCATCCCACAGGAATCCCCCCTCAAGTGCAGGTGTTGTCAGTGCTTCATTTCCTTGCATGTGGCTCTTTTCAAACAACTGTGGCCATGGCATCAGGGATGTCCCAGCCTATGTTTTCCAACGTATTGTCCAGAGTGTTGTCTGCCCTACTGAAACACATGCAGAGCTACATCGTTTTCCCTCAGGTGGAGGATTTGCCTACAGTGAAAGGTGATTTCTATGCCAGGGACATATCCCCAACATCATAGGTGCCATTGATGGGACACATGTGGCTTTGGTCCCCCCCCCCAACAGGAGTGAACAGGTGTACAGAAACCGGAAGAGTTATCATTCTATGAATGTACAGATGCTATGTTTGGCAGACCCGTACATCTCCCATATGAATGCCATGTTCCCTGGCTCAGTGCATGATGCCTACATCCTGCGGAATAGCAGCATCCCTTATGATATGGGTCAAATCCAGAGGCACCGTGTGTGGCTATTAGGTGAGCACCTGGAAGCAAGTCAGTGGGAATGGTTGTCTGGGTCTGGGGTTATCCCTCCAGGTTAGTGTGTGTCTAACAGTTGCCCCTCACCATTTGCAGGTGACTCTGGTTATCCCAACCTGTCATGGCTACTGACCACAGTGAGGAATCCCAGGACCAGGGCAGAGGAACGCTACAATGAGGCCCATGGGGGAACTAGGAGGGTGATCGTGCGGACCTTCGGCCTCCTGAAGGCCAGGTTCAGGTGCCTCCATATGACAGGTGGATCCCTATTCTACTCACCAAAGAAGGTGTGCCAGATCATCGTGGCCTGCTGTATGCTTCACAACTTGGCTTTGCGACCACAGGTGCCTTTTCTGCAGGAGGATGGTCCAGATGGAGGAGTTATTGCAGCTGTGGAGCCTGTGGACAGTGATGAGGAGGAAGCAGAGGAAGAAGACATGCACAACAGAGACTCAGTGATCCTGCAATATTTACAGTGACACACAGGGAAGAATACAAACCTGCCTACTACATGTACTATAACACTACTACCTCTCTACTGTCTGTCGTTTTCACCCAGTGTATGGTCACTGAGTTGTCACTTTCCCTTACGGTTTCACAGATTTGGGTCCCACTATGTGACATCTGCTTAGATTCCTCATGGACTAGAGCTGTGTGACATAGGTATGTTGACATTACTATTTTAAAAAACATTTTGTCACTGTAATTGCTAATACACTATTTTGAAATCACAGACAGACTCCAGATCATTTTGCGCTTAAGTGTGTTTATTTAAATGCTCAAAATTGGAGGGGGTAGTGAAATGGTGAGTGGTGATGGCGGAGGAGTGCCCATGGCAGAGTCCAGTCTATTAGTCTCACAGGTGCATTTCCCATATGGGCATAGGAAGTGGAGCTGGGGCAGTTCAATTATGGACAGGGTGACAAAGTGGGACAGTAGGATGACAATCAGGGTGGTCTCATTTCTTGGCGGGGGTCTTGGCATCGTGCTCTGTCTTGTTCCTGGATCTCGGGGACCATTTGCGGGGTGGTTCTCGCTCTGCAGGGGGTGGGTTGCTGGTGTGGTGGTCCTGTGGCGGGGCGTCCTGTCCACTAGCGCTGGCGGAGGTGGTGGGCAGTTCATCGTCCATGCTAGTGTCAGGGGCCCCTTGTAGTGCCACAGTGTCCCTCCTGGTGTTGAGTACTTCCTTCAGCACCCCTACGATGGTGCCCAGGGTGGAGCTGATGGTTCTGAGTTCCTCCCTGAAGCCCATATACTGTTCCTCCTGCATGCGCTGGGTCTCCTGAAACTTGGCCAGTACCGTTGCCATTGTCTCCTGGGAGTGGTGGTAGGCTCCCATGATGGAGGAGAGGGCCTCGTGGAGAGTGGGTTCCCTTGGCCTGTCCGCCCCCTGTCGCACGGTAGCCCTTCCAGTTCCCCTGTGTTCCAGTGCCTCCGTCTCCTGGACCGTGTGCCCACTACCACTGCCCCCAGGTCCCTGTTGTTGTTGGGGTGGTGGGTTATCCTGGGTTCCCTGTAGTGGTGGACACACAGCTGATTGACGTGTCCTGGGGACGGAGGCATGGGCCCGCTGGGTGGGTGCTGTGCTGGTGTTTCCATAGGGGGGAAGGTCTGTGGTGGCCTGTGCCTGTGTGAGGGGAACCGACTGTCCAGAGGTCCCCGATGGTCCGGGCTGGTCATCTAGATCCAGTTGGACAGAGGTGCTGTCATCACTGTGGGCATCTTCTGTTGGTGGTGTGGACATGTGTGGACCCTCCTGTCTGGTGACGTTGGGTAGGGGTCCTGCAGGGGTATAAAAGGATGTATATTAAATCTGTGTGTGTAATGGTGTGCAATGGGTGGGTGACTGTGTACCCCAGTTCTAGCATTCCTGTGTGGGAGCTTGTGTGATGATGGTTTAGGGGGGTGTATGGGTATGTGCAGTGGGCATGCTTTGGTGATGTGTGTCCATGCTTTGTTGTTTCATGCAGGGCTTAGTGTTGGGATGGGTGGTTTGTGATGTTGGGACATTTGTGAGGAGTAGGGGTGCTGGGGGTGAGGGTGAGGGTGGGGGTATGTGATAGCATGCAGGTAGGGTGGGGGATGTAATAGTAAAGCTTTGACTTACCAGTGTCCATTCCTCCACCTACTCCTGTGAGGCCCACAGGATGCAGAATCACCAAGACCTGCTCCTCCCATGTTGTTAGTTGTGTGTGAAGAGGTGAGAGTCCGCCGCCAGTCCGCTGAACCGCCAGGTGGTGTCTTGAGACCACGGAACGCACCTTCCCCCCGTAGGTCGTTCCACCTCTTCCTGATGTCCTCCCGATTTCTTGGGTGCTGTCCCACTGCGTTGACCCTGTCCACTATTCTTCGCCATAGCTCCATCTTCCTTGCAATGGAGGTGTGCTGCACCTGTGATCTGAAAAGCTGTGGCTCTACCCGTACGATTTCCTCCACCATGACCCTGAGCTCCTCCTCCGAGAACCTGGGGTGTCTTTGCCGTGCCATGGGGTGGTGTTGGTGATGTGTGGGGTGGAGTGTGTGGTGATAAGTGTGCTGATATTTAGTGGTGTGTTGTGTGAGGTGCGTGGAAGTTGTGTGGGTGATGGTGTTGTGTGCCTGTGGATGCTGTTGTTCTTGCTGGTGGTGTTTCTCTCTGGCCTTCCCTCAGTACATTTGTCGTAGGGGTTTGTGGGTGATGTGGGTGTGGGTTTTATATTGTAATGGGTGTGTGGGAGTGGTGTGTGTATGTGTATCAGGTGTGTGTATTTGGAATTGTCCAATGTGGCTGTGTTTTGTAAAAGTGTGTGTATTTTGAGCGCGGCGGTGTGTACCGCCAATGGAATACCGCGTTTCAAAGACTGCCGCGTGGATTCGTGTGTCGTGATAGTGTGGGTGTATTTCTGTTGCCGTGACGGTGTCGGTTTTGTCATCGCCAGTTTATCACTGACCTTTGGTGTGCCGGACTTGTGTGGGTGTCTGAATTTTGGTGGATTCCGAGATGTGGGTCATAATAGCTGTGGTGGAATTCCGCGGCCGCGGCGGTGTGTTGGCGGCCTTCTGCACGGCGGTAAGCGGCTTTTACCGCCAGTGTTGTAATGACCGCCTTAGTGTCATATTTAGCCAACTTTAATTGGCTGGTCGCTGAGACATCCTGGCCAGAGGAAAAACAAGCGGCCTTGTTTTACAAGGGACTCAAAGAAGAGTTAAAAAATATCTTGGCTCAAATCGACCCGCAACCCACAGACTGTCAAGAATTATTAAACCTTGTCTTGAGGCTTGACCATCGTTTAACTGAGCGAAGAGGAACGCGTAAAAAGACGGAAAAATATTCCTTGCGTGTTCACGATAACAGAGACTCAAGAAATCTGAAAGAAAGAATGCCTGAATTGATGGAGATTGGAACCATCAGGAGACCTTTGACCCAAGATGAAAAGGACCTACGCAGAAAAAATTTACAATGTCTCTATTGTGGGCGAAAAGGTAATTTCTTCAAAGACTGTTCGATCAAACGAAAGAACAAACTAGGTCCAGTTCAGAAAGTTGCAGCCAATGCATCAGTCAAGTCGGAAAACTAAAACACCCAAGATGCAGAGAAGGGTTGCTCTTGGGTGTCACTGTGGACTCTTCACAATCCAGACATCTCAAATTGGGAATAAGAGTTCAGGTCAAGAAAAAGACCTACTTCAAGAAGGCTCTAGTCGACTCTGGGGCTACTAGAAACTTTGTTGACGCCCAAATGGTTCGTGCATGGGGGATCCCATGTATTGAAAAGAAGACCCCAGAAATCATTCAGGCAGTTGATGGAAAACTCTTAACTGGAGGTCCAGTATCTCTTCAGACTGTCCCCTTGATAGTAATTTGTGAAGGTAAAAATCAAAGAAAGAAACATAAAGAGAAACTTATCCTTGACGTGATCCATGCTCCCCAGTATGGGATAATTCTTGGCTTGCCATGATTAACTCATCACAATCCAGAGATTAATTGGGCAGAACGAAAGATCGTGTTCTCATCAGTGCTACGTAAAGAACAATGTCTCCAAAGGACCTAAGAATCGGAAGTTCGCAATTCTTACATAGCTACTGCCGCAGAAAAAGAAGTCCAGTTGCCCAGTATTCATCTTTTGAAGATGTATTTAATGAGAAGGAAGCAGAAAAGTTACCTCCCCACAGATCTTAAGACTGTCAAATTGATCTCGTCCCAGGTGCAATACTTCCCAACTGTCGTGTGTATGCCCTGTCAGAACATGAAAATCAACATTTACGAAAATATTTGGATCAATTCTTAGAGAATGGTTTCATCCGCCCCTCTAAGTCTCCCACAGCTTCTCCTTTGTTTTTTGTTCCAAAAGCGAATGGAGAGCTTCGAACTTGTATCGACTATAGGGGTTTGAACAAAATCACCATCAAGAACAAATATCCCTTGTCTCTAATTCCGGTCTTACTGGAACAAGTAAAGAAAGCAAAAATCTACACGAAGCTTGATCTTCGAGGCGCTTACCATTTGGTCAGAATGAGAGAGGTTGAAGAATGGAAAATGGCATTCAAAACTTGATATGGCCTTTTTGAGTACACCGTTATGCCTTTTGGTCTGTGCAATGCACCAGCAGCATTTCAATTTTTCTTAAATGATGTTCTTAGAGAGTACCTCAATATCTTTGCCATAGTCTACATTGATGACACTTTGATCTACTCAGATAATGAAAACTAACATGTTCAACATGTCAAGAAAATTTTGTCAGCCCTTCGTAAACACCATTTATATAGCAAGCTAACCAAGTGTGAGTTTCATGTTACCACAGTTGAGTTTCTAGGGGTCATCCTTACCCCTCAAGGTATGGTGATGGCAGAAAAGAAAGTAAAAGCTGTAGCAGATTGGCCCATCCCTAAGACTGTTCGTGATGTACAATGTTTCCTGGGATTTGCACATTTTTACCGGAGGTTCATCAACCATTTTAGCCAGACTGTAGCTCCAATTACTAAGCTATTAAGAAAGAAAGAGACATTTGTATGGTCCCCAGAAGCCGATCAAGCCTTTTTAACTTTGAAAGAAGCTTTTTCCACTGCCCCAGTTTTGACTCATCCAGATGCGGATCGACCTTTCATAGTGGAAGCTGATGCTTCAGATGTGGCGATAGGAGCCATTTTGTCAAAACGAAACAAAGACACTGGTCAGCTTCATCCTGTAGCTTATGTGTCCCGGAAGTTGAATGAAGCTGAACGGAACTATGTCATTGCTGAAAAAGGGCTTCTGGCGATTCGTGACACTTTTAAAGAATGGAGACATCATTTGTTGGGAGCCAAATATACTGTCACAGTATATACTGATCACCGTAACCTTCAATTCATGAGTTCCGCCAGACTTTTGACTCCTCTGCAATTACGCTGGATGCTGTTTTTTGCCGAGTTTGATTTTGTGGTAACTTTCCGGCCTGGTAAAGATAATCGCAAAGCTGATGCCTTGTCCCGCCAAGAGTCTACCACATTGCCTGCAATTCAACCCTCCAGAGCTATCATTGCTCCTGACAAGGTCCTATGTATCATAAAAACAGAAGATTTCTTTGAAGACATCCGCAATTCGTTCACTGTTGAAAAATGGCAGACATGGGTCCAAGCAGATCAAAAAAAGGTTTACCCTTTCATGGCGCCCGTTTATTCGTGCCAACTACCAAACTTCGCAAGATAGTGTTTCACTGGTTGCACATTATACCTAAGGCAGGTCACCCAGATATTCCTAAAACACTTGAATTAATCCAACGCTATTTTTGGTGGCCTCCCTTAACAAAGGATGTAAAAATGATGGTAAACAACTGTGAAGTCTGTGCTCGCACAAAAACAAGTCATTCAAAACCGAAAGGGTTGTTACACCCACTCCCAACCCCAAGTCGTCCGTGGGAGCACATCTCTATAGACTTTATTACAGGTCTGCCAGTGGTTCAACAACATTCAATCAAACTGGTGGTAGTAGATAGTCTCACAAAATATGGACATTTCATTGCCTGTAAGAAATTACCTACCTTTAGTGAACTGGCAACTATCTTACTGAATAGAGTAGCTCGTTATCATGGACTGTCAAAAGTGCTCCTCTCCGATCGGGGGTCGCAATTTGCCTCCAACTTCTGGAAGACATGGTGTAAAACACTCCAAGTGACATCTACTCTATCTACGAGTCACCATCCTCAAACAGACGGTCAAACGGAGAGACTGAATCAGACTTTTAAGCAATAACTACGTGTCTATGCTGAAAAAGCACTCCATTCTTGGACATCAATGCTCTGATAAGCTGAGTTAGCCTACAACAACTCTTTCCACACTTCTACTGGCGTTACACCTTTCTTTGGGTTGTTTGGCTATCATCCTCACACTTTGCCTATTACAACTCCTCAAGAAAGCTCTCTCACCCCAGATGTGTCAGAAACAATTCAACATTTGCATCAAACTCAGAAATTGATTCAACAGCATTTAGAAAAGGCCAAACAAAAATACAAAAAGCATTATGACAAGAAACATTGTGAGGGACCGCAGTATCAACCAGGTGACAAAGTGTGGCTTTCCACAAAAAATATAGACTTTAAAAGGAAACACATGTTCAACCCTAAATTTATAGGTCCTTACACTGTTCTTCAGCAAATCAATCCTGTGACCTATAAACTGCAATTGCCAAAATCATTCCAGATTCATCCAGTGTTCCATACTTCCCTCTTAAAAAAGGCTGTCCAAAAAATCCGCCCCCATCCAGCTCCTGTTCTAGTACATGGGGAAGAAGTATACGAAGTCAAGAAAGTGTTGGACTCGAAACTGAGAGGGCGTAACCTATGGTACGTAATCTCATGGAAAGGTTATGGCCCTGAAAATAATTCATGGGATTCTGCATCTGATGTTCATGCCCCAGTACTTGTGAGACGCTTTCATAGTATCAATCCAGACAAGCCAGCCCCTAGAGCGCGCCTGGGAGAGGGGAGTACTGTCAACACCAGGACAATGCACACTCTACGGGCGTCTAGAATACAAAAAACAAACACTCTCAAGATAATGTAATCTATGCATTGTAATGATATGTTATTGTTTAACCTTTTGCATTGCAGAATTCAATCCAAAAGATTCATTTTTAAGGTGCTTATAAATACTGTACATTTGCAATGTATTGCTGCAGGTTTTCAGAGTGAGTCAGGGTGTGGTCCCTTTCCAGGCCCTTCTAGAAGCTTTCCCTGCAGTATGCTTTGGTGTGGCTGTGGGCTGGGCCAAAACTCTATAAAAGGGAATCAGCCCAGCTCCAGGTGCTCACTATTCAGAGGTCCTGGGGCAGAACAACAGCAAGTTCCTGAGCTCCGATTCCGGTGGCCTACCTTGACATCCCAGGCCTCTGTGCTTCATTCTTTAATGGTGATTCCTAGTCAGGGCGGAAAGGAGGAGGTTGGGCTGGGCCCCCGACTCCGTATTCGTTGGCGCTCTAATTCTTGGGCCTAATTTTGGATGTTAATAACATTTTGCTTCTGCATGTGTAACTGTGCATTTAAAACTTTTCATAGCATTTGCATGCACGCATTTGAATCGGCAAGATGCGCGATTCTTTTCTTGAGATTAATTTGTGTTATTCATTGTGCGCTACCATTCCTTGACAATTTCATGGTAGCATTCGAATCGGCAATGTGCGCGATTCCCTCATAGTGTGTAATTCTTGATATTCACTGTACGCTACCATTTTCTTGGCAGTTCCATGGTGACATCCGAATCGGCAACATGCGCGATTCAACTCTTGTGTGAAATTCTTGGTATTCATTGTGCGCTACCATTTCCGAGGCATTAAACTGTGGCATTCGAATCGGCAAGAAGCGCAATTCTTTTCTTGTGTGCCTTTCAAGTTATTCATTGTACGCTTTCATTTCTGAGGCATTTTAATGGTGGCATTCGAATCGCCAAGACGCGCAATTCTTTTTCTTGAGAGCTTTTCATGTTATTCATTGTGCGCTACCATTTATTGGCAGTGTCATGGTGGCATTCGAATCAGCAACACGCGCAATTCCTTCCATGAGTGTGAAATTTGATATTCATTGTACGCTATCATTTCCGAGGCATTTTAAAGGTGGCATTCGAATCGGCAAGTTGCTCGATTCTTTCCTTGTGTATAAAAGATGTCAATTACTGTGCGCTACCATTCTAAGACTTTTCTTTGGTAGCATTTTTGAGTTGACAAGTTGTGTGATTTATTTCCTTGAATATACATTGTGTAATTTCATGGTGCACAATACTTTATGGTGTTTAGTACACATATAAAAACCTGCAATGTGCGCACGTTATTTTTTCCATGCTAAAGAAAGTACTTGAATCTGAAAGTTCTATTTAGCCTTTTCTTGTCTCCTTCCCAGGTATTTGGTCATCAAAAATCCTAGTCAGTTCTAGAATTATTCTAGGGTTGTTTCATGTTTTCAGAAATGACAAAGCTAAGAGTTATAGCATGGTACTAATTTCATGAGATGTAATTTTGATGTTGTGTTTTAACCTCTTGCTTCCTACAGGTCTCCTTCCCAGCTGTTCCCTTCCTAATCCCCTTTTCCCACTTGGACTCTCTTAGACGCTGTGATAAATCTAATCAGAGTATTGGAGCTGTCTGGTGGTGGAAGTGTTGGGAATGTGTACAGACCCCGAGGATCTGGTGAGTCTGACATCCACTACCTCAGTCCTTGGCAGGATGAAGTACTCTGGGCACAAAGCCCCCTCCAGAACCAGTGGAGTAACACATCCACTACCTCAGTCATTGGCAGGATGAAGCACTCTGGGCACAAAGCCCCCTCCAGAACCAGTGGAGAAAGGCATCCACTACCTCAGTCCTTGTCAGGATGAAGCACTCTGGTCACAAAGCCCCCTCTAGTGGAGACTGTTATCCACTTGAGGGACTGTGGCTTTGCACTCCCCAGGATAAAGCAGTGGGCAAACCACCCACTGGAGAGACTGTGGCTTTGCCCTCCCCAGGATAAAGCAATGGGCAAACCACCCACTGGAGAGACTTGAGAGACTGTGGCTTTGCAATCCCCAGGATAAAGCAGTGGGCAAACCACCCACTGGAGAGACTTGAGAGACTGTGGCTTTGCACTCCCCAGGATAAAGCAGTGGGCAACCCATCCACTGGAGAGACTTGAAAGACTGTGGCTTTGCACTCCTCAGGATACATCAATGGGCATGGAGCCCCCTTGTGGAGCTGGGGTCGTGCACTCATCCGGCTGAGGTGCCCCACTTCCCTTCCCCCTGATGTGCCTGTTTCATTTCGATCTGATGCCCCAGCAGTGTTCTCTCCGTTTTGAGTCTGGTATCGAGTATGGGCAGCGCCCATGCATTTTGGGCCCAGTGGTCCACGGACTATGAATGGTGCACTAACCGGACTTGTATTGTTGGTGTACATAATTGTTTATACTGTATTTAGAGTTTTGACTAATGGAGTTTTATTGATTACAATTGTTACAATTCTTTCCTTTTGTCATTGCGTTCTTCCGGGGGGGTTGGGGATGTAAATGTAATGTTGCAGCATGTATTTGTGTGTATGTTGTTGTGGGTGAGGGTGAGGGTGGGGGTGTCACTCTCCTTTCCCTCCCCCCTCCCCTGTGTTGTAGGTGCAGTACTCACCGTGGTTGTCGCCGCCGTCTTTTGTGCTCCTGGTAGAGGAGCAGGAATACTATTGCAGGGAGTATTTGGAGTTCTGGATCCATGGCGTCCTGGTTCCTCGTGGGTTGTGTAGAGGTGAGTGTTTCCGCTTCCAAGTCCTGTTTCTGCCATGTTTTTGTTCACGTTGAATCCTCCCCAGAAAAGGTGGCGGATTGGCCTCTCATAATAGTGTGGGCGGTACATTGTCTTCCGCCTGTCTGTTGGCGGTGACCGCCGTTGTGTTTGTTTCTACCACTGTGTTAAATTGAAGTGGCTGTCTATGTTGGCGGTTTCCGCCGTGTTCGTGATTCCATTTTTTTTAACGCCGGCCTGTTGGCGATCTTACCGCCGCTTTAACACCGACCGCCAGGGCTGTAATGAGGGCCTATGTGTCTTTGTATTACTAGTTAGTATAGCATCACAGTCAATTAAAGATGAAGCTCCACCAGTGCGCAGCCATCTTGTTTTCTTACACTGTTCATGGTGCTAGGTATGTTTTTTTTAAATCCCTTCTCAATCTTTCTAATCTACTCCTCATGTTTATTCTTTGTATTAGTGTGTGTTTTTGTGTCTATGTATTTTATGCTTTTTTCGCTTTTTTGTGTTTTTCATCACTTTTTTTTGTTGCTTATTTTTCCCCTTCCTTCCTTCCCCTCTTCCTTCCTTCCTTCTCCTATTTCTTTTAGTTACCTCACTCAGTGCCATGGCAGAGCGAGGTGATCAGGGGAGTGCGGTGAGAGGCGCCCCCCACACCGAACAGCCAGTCGCAGCAGCTGCCTACCTTGCGAATAGAGTCACAGCCCAGGAGTGTAGTGCTGGGCAATCTCTTGTGAGGTGGAGACAGCAGCATATCTGTTTTTGTGCTGGCACCAGGTGGCAGGCCTGGAAGTGGCCCCTGCGTGAGCATCAGAAGAGATGCAAGAGGGTGAGCAGGTGTGTGCGGTTCACCAGCCAAGTCCAGCACACCATCCAGCAGCTGTCACACCACTGGCCAGATATACTAGACCGGGAGAAGGACCTGCTAGACATTGAGATTCTGGGGCTCGATGAGTATTACCTATTTGTTGCATTTGTGTTCTACAATTCTCCAAATAGCATGCTGCTCACACTCAGAGGTAAGTTACATTTAGCTAACATTAAAAATATTATTACGTGATCAAGTTTGAGTAAGGCAGGAGCTAGGCGCTACCTAATCATACTCACTAGCACTTGCTTTGGCTGATTATTTAAGAAGCCATTGCAGCCCCCTCTGTCCTCCTCTCAACATAGTGAATTAGTGATATCAGTGAGATTGCATTCTCTGTGTGACAAACAATTTCACTGTGTAGCGTAGTACTAATATGCATACTTGCGTGCAAAAAAGGGAGACTGAGTTGGTCAGTCGATATAAGTACCATAGGTCATCTGATTTAGATAAGTACAATATTACTGCCTTTGCCTGTTATAATAATTTTGTGGAGACTAAGGCGGTCATTCTGACCCTGGCGGTCAAAGACCGCCAGGGCGGAGGACCGCGGGAGCACCGCCGACAGGCCGGCGGTGCTCCAATGGGGATTCCGACCGCGGCGGTAAAGCCGCGGTCGGACCGGCACCACTGGCGGGCTCCCGCCAGTGTACCGCCGCCCCATTGAATCCTCCAAGGCGGCGCAGCTTGCTGCGCCGCCGAGGGGATTCCGACCCCCCCTACCGCCATCCAGATCCCGGCGGTCCGACCGCCGGGATCCGGATGGCGGTAGGGGGGGTCGCGGGGCCCCTGGGGGCCCCTGCAGTGCCCATGCCACTGGCATGGGCATTGCAGGGGCCCCCGTAAGAGGGCCCCTACATGTATTTCACTGTCTGCTGCGCAGACAGTGAAATACGCGACGGGTGCAACTGCACCCGTCGCACAGCTTCCACTCCGCCGGCTCGATTCCGAGCCGGCTTCATCGTGGAAGCCTCTTTCCCGCTGGGCTGGCGGGCGGCCTGAAGGCGACCGCCCGCCAGCCCAGCGGGAAAGTCAGAATTACCGCCGCGGTCTTTCGACCGCGGAACGGTAACCTGACAGCGGGACTGGAGGCCGCCCGCCAAGGTCAGAATGAGGGCCTAAATGTACCACTAATCTATTTTTTAACTTCTTTACTTCTTACATCAGCATCACAAGGGCAGGAAGAGGGGAGGCACTGAGGCGGGTCCATGAAGACCTAGGGAGGAGACAATGGCCACAAGTGCCACTGCCGAGGGCTTTGTTCATCCCTGTAAGTCCTGTTATTTATTATGATCATTTCCCTAAATTTTACCTCTGCCAACCAATATATACTACTTTTAATTTTGACTTGTTTATTTGTTTATAGTGTCTCTTTTTTCCAACTCCCCTATCAAGTTTTTGTTAAATTCCTGTTATCCCTGCATTATTTTTTTTTCCTTATTTCCTGCTTATTTTTTGGTAGCTGACTTTTTACAGTCAGTACTAGTCTGTATATTTCTTCTGCTTTGTAGGTAATCTTTCCCTCTCCCCTATATATCTTGTTGTACTGTAAGACTGAGAACCAGTTTTTGGTACTTTACTGTTTACTGTAAAGATTATAGGCCCAAGTAAACTAGAATTACAAATATTATTGACCATGCATGTATGTTGAGAAGGCTTTATTTTTCTTGTTCATGCTCTAACAGTTAACGAGAGAGTGGCCATGGTCATGGACCACCTCCCTCAACCTCATATGTTCTGCTGTGTAATGCATTTATACAGTATACCAGCAGTTCCCATGACAGTGAAGCATTGCTGGAAAGTATAAGGTTCCATTGTATTTGCCAACCAACACCATATGTCTTTCATTGACCATTATTCTTCCACCCCTTCGTTGCACTTCAATGATTCAGAGTCGTCATCATAGGCTATATCTCTGCCCCTCCATTACAAAATGTTTTTGGATGTCTTGACTACCTAGCTTTTTTAACATTGTGAACCAATCAAATGGCCAGAGCAACATTTTTGATAGAAGATACTGCAGTGCTTACCAAACTGTGGTGATGTATTGCTGTTGTATTTTTTTGATAAAAAAAGTTAAGAGAAGGCATCGACATCTAAAAACTGTACAATGTTTTTTTACTAGCCACACCTGCAGGAGGAGAGTCAGTTGGAGGGGTAGAAGCTGCAACAGGGACAGGCAGTGGTAAGTCACATTGCTTGCTAATTGACAATTACTATTATCCTCATTAGCTACAAGGGTCTCATTGTGATTCATGATCATGAACCTCCACTTTACCATCTGCAGCAGTGGTTGAGTTATGGCCTCTTCTATCTGCACCTCAGCAAACGCTCATCTAATGTACGCTAAAAATGATGGCTTGATTGAAACGGGAAAGAACTGAAGGTTAAAAGAAAGGATGGGTGAAATGAGTGAAAGGAAGGATGCTTGGGTGGTGAAAGGATATGTGGGTGAGTATTGGGTAAATAGATGGATGGGTGAAAGGATGATTGAAAGAAAGGATAGATACAGAACAGAAGGATTGGACATTCTGGTGAAAGACTAGATGAGAGCAAGTAAAGCTTAAATCATGGTAGCCATGGGTGAATATAGTAGAAAGAATGAAAGGATGATTGAATAATTGCTTGGATGAATAAACAAGGGAGCTCTTCTTGAGAGGGGCATGCTGCTCACTTAATTTGCTTACTTTTTTTAGGGTTATCAAAGCTATGGTTCAAAGTGGGGGGTGTTTTAATTTTTGTTCTAATCCCTTGACACACTGTATATTTTAAATGACCCACCCAATCACCTCTTAATACTTCACTCCTTTATTCTTTCCTAAGTTCGTTCATCCCAGCCTACAAAAAAAATGGAAACCCCATTGCTGGCATGTACCCATTTTTATGGCCATGTGAAGTGATTCCAAAATATGTATTCACTGTTTCCCATAACTGATTCATTTTATGCCTATTCAGATGTTTCCCTTTAGAATGTCATCTTTTACAGTGACTGAATAAGCCAAAGCTTAGGCACATGAAGAATCGATGATCTGTGACACCTCTCCATTTAATAACAAAAGCTCTAATACCACCCTAATCCCATTACCTTACTCTGCAGCAGAGTAGGGCAAGTTTCCTTTCCTTACTGCCCAGCAAATTAATTTGTTGGAAATAATTTGTGGTAGTGGGCGAGAGCAGTGAGTAGGGTGGAACTAAAGGCATGATTTGATTTAAATTTTGGTGTACGGGATAACCTGTGATTAACGTGCCAAATAAAATCTAAATAGCCCTTTCTTTTCCCTGTAGTGTGGTGCATCATATTTCCCACCGTCTATTAAGGCAGACAGGATAATAATATCCACATTTCATATGCGTTGTGTGTGACATAGCATCTTATTTATTATTCATCTGCCTCTTTAGGTTAGAAAGTGAATGGCATTTGAAGAACAGCAGGGCCATTGGAATTAAAGATAGATAATTGTCAATTACACTTGCCCCAGCTGCAGACAGTAGCAAAGTACCCAAATCACTGGCTAACCTGCATCCATTAATTAAGCACATCAACTTGTACTCCATAGTGCATAATGCCTTACTCATTAACAAGTGGTAATTTATTTTTATTTTTTCAAAAGTGTGTGTTTAGTTACTAGAAAAGCCTTTAAAAGAAAACAAAATCACTTTTTTAATCTGATATTATTCTGCCTTAATTATTGTCTGCCAGACAATCAGTGCTTTTTATGAGAGGCATTTGTGGGTATAAAATAAGATTGGCTCTGTGACTATGTGTATAATCACATCAAATTCCAAGGGCCCTAGGTGACCAGCAATATACTGCTACTGTGCCACCCACTACTTAATTTTAAACAAGTGTTTGCACAGAGCATTGTTTACAATATATCTTTTTTCTTTTTGTTTTTCTTGAAATAGCCAGTCCTGCTGATTCAGCAGCCGTACCACCCACCAGCCAGGAGATAGCGGCCTGTCTGTGGTGGCAGAGACTGGAGACTATCTAGTGGGAATACCGTTGGCCCTGGAAGATGAAGAGGTGGAGGTAGCTACCTCTGAGACAGGCCCCAATTCAGCAAGCCAGCCCCAGCCTCATGACCAATACATCGCCAGCACTGCCACCAGCTGTCTGGGGCGCTGGCTGCCACTGTTGCCACTCCCTTTGACCTTCAAAGGACATTGCTGTGGCCCACATTGTAGCGGCTGAACCGCCTGGAGAGGTGAGTGGAGAGCTGCCTGGAGAGGATCAAGCAGAGCCTGACCCATTCCAGACCCAAGTCGACAATGTCCTCTTCTGAGCCCTTTTATTATTTGGTGGGAGGAACTTGTGTGTTAAGCGAATTGGGACCAAGATTTTTTGCACTTTGAACATTCTTTGTGGACTTTTGGTTCTTTTGTTGTGGACTTTTGGTGGACTTTTGGGGGGGGAGGGGTGGTCCTATTTTGGATGGAACGGGTGGGTTTTCTAGTTGCAAAAAATAAAACAGGATATTTTATTTTACTTCATTTATGCCCCA
Organism: Pleurodeles waltl; assembly: GCF_031143425.1. NCBI lineage: Eukaryota > Metazoa > Chordata > Amphibia > Caudata > Salamandridae > Pleurodeles > Pleurodeles waltl. Next base: position 745,085,475 of record NC_090446.1, on the reverse strand, counting down.
AATGTTTATTTTGGTGTTTTAGTTTGCACTGATGTCTTTTAGTGTTGCCTGTTTTTTAAATCTGCTAAAAAAAGTGTATGCAATTTACTTATACCTTTGCTCTACTACCCTCTGTAACTATATTGACCGCTAGGGGCTGATTGTCATTGCCTGTTTTGCTTACAAAAACCTATTTATACATAAACAACATCTTCAGTAGAAGTTAATTACTAACTAAACAAGTTCACTTCAATCCATAGCTTTCCTCTTACCTGAAAGATGAAGTGATGGCTGATACCTCAGTCTTCTTACTGCAGGATTTTCCCAAGGTGGCATCTTATCTTAAGGGGGTGGTAGTAGTAGTGACAGGCTAGCGCTCTAACAGGGAAGACACAAGGTGCTACTCCCACCTATGGAAACTCCAACTGGAGGATTAATCAAAGGGTTATCCATCAATGTCAGCTAGATTACAAGAAAACAGAGAGTTAGTGGGTGATATATTATATCATAACTTTAGGAAGATTGGGACCAGACTACCACAATGACAGTACTTGACACACAACAAAGAATACTGAATATGATAATGAAAACTAGCAATATCACTTCTTCTGAGCAACGGGGAGCTAGTATTTAATAAAAACTAAACATAGGAAATGAAATCCTTGAGTCAGGAGTGGCTGGACAAGATTAAGCATTTCAACAACACACAACACAAGGCCTTAATGATGATGTTGATGGGGCCATTGTGGAATATTGCTCAGGTAATAGAAGGTCATGCAGGGAGTTGCTGTTGCTTTCACCACATTCACCCCAGCAAGTGTGTGATCTATTCAGGGTGTAAAATAAAGTCACACCTCAATAAATCACAACCTCCCTAGAGCCCTCTTCGGATACGCATTGCAGGAAATGTGTGTGAAAAATTCCACATTTTGTCGATTTTTTGTGAAGGAAATCTTTGTCCAGGACGAACTTGAAATTGAAGTCAATCTCCTTGGAGTCTTCTTCAGATACGTTGCATGGGAAGCCTCAGTTAAGTTTTTAAGTTCAGACTTAGAAACTTTTTTGGAGCTTTTTCTCTGAAATGTCAGACGACCCTTCACAGCAAGCCGATTTCAGTTTGACATCGTCAGATAGCCTTTCCATGAGCCCCCAGTGAAATTCTGGAAGTCTAGGGCACCGGAGCTTTTCATCAGGATGAACCTGCAAGGCAGGCCGGCTTGTCTCATGACATCAGGTCAGTCCACTTATGGAGCTTTTTCCCAAGGTTGCTCCAAACTTCTCCAAACTTCCAGATCTTCTTTCAGAAGGTTTGTTAAGGTCTTTTAGGAGTCCACAACACACCCAAGGGTTCCAGAAGCTCTCTCTTGCTCTTTGAGGGTTAGGGCTCCAACTCCCAGAATGCACCTGGCCTTAACTCCAAAAATGACTGTTGGTCACTGGTCTGCTAGTCGGTTTCTTCAGGGCTTGATGCAGGGGACTCTGGTCAGCTATTTTCTACCTGTAGCAAACAGGGAGTCCTTTCTGGAAGTAGTAGACAACAGGCAAAGTCCTTTTAGTGGTGAAGTCCAAGTGTGCATCTGGTGGAGTCCTTCAGAGTGCAGTGTCAAAGTGCAGGTCAGGGGTCCAGCAGGGTAGTGCTTCTTCTTCTTGTCTTATTCCTTGTAGGGATCTGAGATGGGATGCAGCTCTGCCAATTCTATCCTTTTTCCTGGGGTGGAAAGCAAAGGAGCCTCTGTCCAATCCTGTTCAGGCCACCACACTCTTGAGTGATCACTTCCTGAGAAGTGTGGCAAAATATCAATGCCAGGGAGCAACAGTCTCCCAAAATTCAAGATGGCAAAATATAATCTCAGAGGTAAGGTCTGGCTGAGCCCACCCACTGGTGTGGCTACATTTCCCTTCCTTAATATAATCGGGGGCACCCGGCTGTCTGGGTTTGCGTGAAATGGGGAAGGTACAGTTGCTGTCCCAAATGTCCTTCCCTCTTTCCAAGACCAGTTTGACTGCTCTCCCCTCATCCTGTTTCACCATCTGCTGATGCAGATCCCCTCCGACCAGATGCTTCCTTTGTGTCAGACTAGGCCACTTCACACCTCATCAAGGCAATATGGCTCAGGCTGCCAGAAGCTGACCAATCATAGAAGGACACTGCAGAGCTGAAACTGGTAACGTTTAGAAATAGTTCTAAAACGTTTTGCTACAAGTTATATTAAATTTAACAGTGGCAAGTTGTTGGATTTATCAAAACTTTTAATTTGACAGCAACCATGCCATATTTAGCACCCTCCTAATGAAAATATGGTCTGACAACAACAACAAGGAGAACAAAGAACACATGCAAGCCTACGACAAAGAAAGACACACTGGCTGTATGCACAAAATTGCCAGCTACATACTCAAACAACAACCGTGAACAAGGAATCATGGAGAACAAATTATACATGCTAACCTATGGACTTAGAATACACAAATAGCTCCTGGAAATACAGCATGGAGAACAAAGGCAAATTGTGGACAATGACAAACACACAGGCACACTGTTATAAGGAGGCATGGTGGCAACACTGAAGAAAACACTAGCATTAATTCAGCATTGCAAAACACGAAAATTAACTGATCTATAAATAATTCATAACACACATTCTCATATGCCATCAAATATACCCTAAAATATTACACTTTTTACTACAAAAATGAAACAAAAGCCAGCTGTTAGAAATGGGGTCTCTAGTTAGCAGAGGTATACATCCTTTTCCAAGTAGGGACCACAATCCTAGTCAGGATAAGTCACACACAATCCAAATTGTCCCGTGCCCACCTTCTGGTAGCTTGGTACTGAGCAGTGAGGCTTAACATTGAAGGCAATGTGTAAAGTATTTATGTAATAAATCATACACTAACACTGTGAAAACACCACAAAAATACACAACACAGCTTTAGAAAAATTGATAATATTTATCTGAATAAAATAAGGCTAAAACGACAAACATTCAATGGGCACAAGTTTGAAATATCACTTTTGAAAAGTTTAAGAGTCTTAATCCTTGGAAAGCAAACAATTGTCTCTTTGTTACACACAGTACCTGGTATGCTTAAAAAATAACGACGTGCAGAGACCGCAGGGGAGGAGATGCATGGAAAAATAAGGTGTGCGTTGGATTTTCCGACGCTCCACAGATGTTACGTCATTTCTTTTCACGCTGCAAGGGGCTTGCGCCGCTTTTTGGCACGCATTCTTGGCTGCTCACTGCGGGGATATTTTGATGCCCAGCGACAATGTGGGGAAAATCCTTGATGCACTGGAAGAAGACACGGGTGCTGCGTCGATCTGGTAGGCAAATTGCCTAATTTTCCATCGCAAGGCAGGTGATGCATTGAATTTCCACTTGGGAAGATGGGCTGCATTGTTCCGGTCAGCTGTGCAGCGATTTGTCGGTCGCAATGCAGACTTCACATTGATTTCGGCCGGCGGTGCATCAATTCTCGATGTATAAGGAGTTTCCTGAAGAGATGAAGGGGGTCATTCTGACCCCGGCCGGCGGCGGTAGCCGCCGGCCTGGCTGGGACCGCCAGAAGACCGTACCGCGGTCAAAAGACCGCGGCGGTCATTCTGGGTTTCCCACTGGGCTGGCGGGCGACTGCCAAAAGGCCGCCAGCCAGCCCAGTGGGAAACACCCTTCCACGATGAAGCCGGCTCCGAATGGAGCCGGCGGAGTAGAAGGTGTGCGACGGGTGCAGTAGCAGACACTGAAATTCAAAGTGGGGCCCTCTTACGGGGGCCCCTGCAATGCCCATGCCATTGGCATGGGCACTGCAGGGGCCCCCAGGGGCCCCACAACACCCCTCACCGCCATCCTGTTCCTGGCGGTCGAAACCGCCAGGAACAGGATGGCGGTGAGGGGGTCGGAATCCCCATGGCGGCGCAGCAAGCTGCGCCGCCATGGAGGATTCCCATGGGCAGCGGAAAGTCGGCGGTACACCGCCGACTTTCCGTTTCTGGCCGCGGCTGTACCGCCGCGGTCAGAATGCCCGGCGGAGCACCGCCAGCCTGTTGGCCGCCGGGGTCGGAATGACCCCCGAAGTCTTTTTGGCCCTGAAAACAGGAAGTAAGCACAATACAGGCCCTTGGAGAGCACTTTTGGGGAAAGCAGAGTCCTTCTTAGCAAATTCAGAGGCCAGCAGGGCAACAGCAGGGCAGTTGACCTCCTTGGTACACACAGGCCAAGGTGTTACCTCATTGTCAGAAATGACTGCCACACTGCTGGCATACACACTTTAGGAGACCTCTACTGTGACGTGGCCCTTCTCTTGCTCGACTAATTGATCACAGAAAACTGCTTGCCCGCAAACACTTTCTACTCTACAACTTCTTGACTGTGACACTACGAAAAAAGTGGGGTAACATAACACAGCAAAATCAAGCACATCTTACAATGCAAAACCTTCATGCAATGAAATCAGGTTAATGTCTGATGCACTGGTTCTCCAACTCCCTCTACATACATGCAGCAATGTCACTTGTTCTCCTTCTTTGTCACTCGGAGTATGAACTCTTCATCCATGCACAGATGAGAAGTGGGCTGCCCTGCGAGAAGGCCTGACTCGGATTCCCCATAATGCCCGCTTTAGGCTTATCCAATGTTATATCGTCCACACAGCCTACCTCACTCTGTCCGAAATTAACCATTATTTTAATCGTACAGACAAAGCTTGTCCTTCTCTGACTGATGCAAATCTACTCCATATGCTATGGGCCTAACCATCTATCTATATTTGCAGGGTGTAGTATCTTACCTCTCTGCCTGCACAGAAGGCCCTAAACTTAACTCGTGGGAGTTTATTGGGGGAATAAGAAACATAGGCCTTCATTATGAAAATGGCGGTTCGTTCCGCACCGCCGGCGGTAGAAACCACCAATAGAGGAGCAGTCCGGACCGCCAAATAATTAACCAAATGAAAGTCACGCATCCCGCGCACTACCCACCGCCAGGAAAGGAGTCCCGCTGACAACGGCAGAGACCGCCCACAGGCCGTCAGAAAGGCCCAACCTGCCCATCAAATAATGAACCACCATTCCACCACCAGTTCCGGGGCGGGAACCACCGCCACACAAAGCCAGGTGGAAAAGAAACAAATAGAAGGAAACACTCACCTGAGCTCAACAAAACTTGCAGCGGCAGCCATGGACAGAAAGCTGCAGATCATGCCAGCCTTGCTCCTTGCCATATATCTACACGACCGAGACCGCCGATGAAGACGACGACGGTAAGTACTGCAACCTATGACACAAGGGAGGAAAGGGCAAAGTTACATACCCATCCACACCACCCACCCCGCAAAGCCCCCCCAACCCTTCCCAGCAGCAATAGTCAAACACCCCACACCAAGAGGGACGTACCCGACCGAAGGCCACTGCAACTTGGCCATAGGACATACAATAGCACCACAGCCATAAATGATTTAAACAAACACCAGGGTGGAACTGCGTGCAGCCCAAACACAGGACACACATAAACTTTATTCAGTAGCTCACTGAGCTAAATGATGATAACAGGGCCAATGGCCAGTCCATAAAAAGTCAATTTTCATTGGCCACAACTGGCCACACCTGACTCCCACAAGTGCTGGGTACTCCACTCAACAGGGCACTATAGGGGGATCCAGGCACCTCACGGAATGAGAGCGGATAGGGGATTTACAACGGGGGTGGGACTTTGACTTGCGTGAGGAGGTTGGAGGGGGGTGGGCTTCTCCTTTGAAGGGGGTGTGGGCTGTTTGATTCGGGCAGAGCAGGATGCCCTAGGCTCTGAGTGGGCTGTCTTCTTAACTGGAAATAGGGCACGGGAATGGGAAAGCTGGACTAGGGTGGGCTGCGATGTGGAAGGAGCGGAAAGGGCAAGGAGGTGGGCACGTTTCGGGACAAGATGGGGTGGGCCAGTGGGTACGAACAGGTCTACACAGGAGAGGAAATGTTTCTTCGGAGCAAATGGGGTGGGTGTGGATGAGGGCATGGGAGTGGAGGCAGAGGGAGATGATGTATGGGGTTTAGGTGTGCGTGTAGTGAGTGCTGGTGACTGCTCAGTATGCTGTGGTGTGTAGGATGTCTGATGGGTGGGTGCCTTGGTGCGTTTTAGTGTTTTGGGAGGTGGGGGGTGGACACAGTGGGAGAAGACAGACAGCTAGTGTGGATGTATGTTGGGTGGGTGTCTGCAAGTCTTGTGAGTGTGCTGCATGTGTCAAATATAGTGGAGGTGGTGAGTGCAGGTGTGGTGTATGGGGTGCATGTATGGCTGTCTGCTATTGTGGTGAGTGCAGGAAGAGGAGCAGTAACAGTGAGTGAAGGTGCAGTGCATGAGGGTGTGCATGTAGAGGGGACAGACAGGGATGCAGAAGAGGTGGGTACACTGGGGGAAGTGGACGTTGTTATGTGTGCAGGTATCTGTTGGCTGTGTGAATGCTTGAGGTTGGAGGTGGGGTGCCTGTGTTTGGAAGTGTGTTTTTTGTGTGTTGATGTGCTTGACTGCGTGTCTGGATGTGTGCCTTGGACGGGTGAAGGGAGTGGGGTGCTGGAAGGGGTAGAGGAGGTTGGAGGGGGGACGGAACGGCCAGGAAAACTGGCTACCGTCCAAGAGGAGGCCAGAGCCTGAAATGATCTCTGTAGGGCAGACACGGCACTGTGAAAATGGTTGTCTGCCCTACAGAGATGGTTCTCAGGAGGTCAATAGCCTCCTCTGTGAGGGCAGCAGGGCTGACTGGGGCAGGGGAGGAGGTGCCTGGGGCGAAGGAGATGCCCACCTTTCTGGGTGGGCGGGCACGGCCAACTCGGTGGGGAGCAGAAGGGAGGGCGCTGATGGTATGGGTGGTGGCGGAAGATCTCACGGTCGTGATCGTCCACTAGTGTCCGCCACCGCCGGAGGACCCCCATCGGAGGAGGTTTCAGAGTTACTACCCCCTGTGGTAGTAGCCTCTCCCGTGGAATTCCCCTCGCCCTCCCACCTACTCGTCCCTTGGGTGTCCGTTGTCTCTGTCTCCGAGGATCCGTGGGCCGCTGTCTCCCCACTACCCGGTGCTTCAGCTCCCTTGCCTAATGTTGATGCTGTACCAGACACACAAAAGAGAACATGGATGGGGAGACAAAACAGGAGAGACACTTGTAAGTAGCTGAATGCTGATACACAATGGCCAGACGTACACCTACCCAGCAGACACACCCAACAGGCAGCACCGTCCACTAGGCCCATGACCATGGCCCTGACTACTGAGCAGTATAGTGACCTACACCCATATCCTGTCACTGCATTGAAGCTGAGGTAGGTGAAACCTGACATGGACACCTCTACACCCTTGGGGGAGCAGACAGTAGCTGGACACCAGTCAAAAACCCTGCTTTAAGCACCATGAGCCCTATCGCACACAAACTCATCCTTCCAGGCTGAAGTATGGGCTGTGAATGCTCACCCCCTTGTGACTGCTGTGCAGCCTTCAAGCGCCCATCCAGGTCTCGGTACACCACCGCCAGGATCCTTTTCATGAGGGGGGTCAGTGCCCGACAGGCACCCCTACCACATTGGAAGGACTTTCCCAGCTGGGCCTCAGTGATCTTCCGTGCCCAGTGCCACAGGTCCTCCCACCTCTTACGACAGTGGGTGCTTCGCCGGTTGTAGACCCCCAGGGTCTGTACCTCCTTGACAATGGCATGCCAATGTGCCCTCTTCTGGTGGGTGCTAACCTAGTAGGGAGACACAGAGAAGAAACACAGAGGTCAGGCACCTGCACGATGGCAATAGCTGGCTGATTGTTAGACATAGGACAACAGTACTCCGAGACATGCAGGGCAGTGGCACGCAACATTCCATGCACCAAGCCCCATCCTGGCTCACAGGAGCGCACATCAGAGCAATCCACTCCATCCATTGCACACACAGTGCCTCCCAAACCCGGACTCACCTGTACCTCTGGCCGGCCGTAGAGTCAGCCGTACAGGGGCAGGACCCCTTCCACCAATTTCTCCAGTTCTTCTTGGGTGAAGGCCGGGGCCCTTTCCCCTGCACCACGTGGAACATCCATAGCCAGAGGCAGGCCACAGCAGTACACAGAGTGGAGTACTTGTCCACACAGGATCAGGGAGTCAAGTGATCACACAATGACGAACGCACGTACGTTCCATGGTGGAATGCACCATGACTGCCGGCGGCGATCATTATACACCAGGATTTCCCGTTGGCATCCATGTTATCCAGTGAGGGTGCGAACAGCGGTCAAGACTGCTGTATGCTGTGACGTCAACCGCTAGAGGTCTTAGGTCACTTCCACAACGAAGGGGCAGAACTACATTGGGCAGACATTTAGACATCACCTACGTATCTTGAAATTCAATTTAGTCACAATCCTGAGCCTACTAGCCATATGAAGCACCTATGTCTCTATCCATAGAGTATATAAGCACACATAATTTACTCCGTTCCCTCTTATTGATGTCAATGTACATCTGTCAGGTTGCAGTTATTGTACAGACACTACTATGAAGAATTGAGTGAATGTTTATAGCAAATATGCCAGTGTATGTGTGCACATGACTCCTTGTTCTTAACCCTCACAGGTACCGACCCTTGTGGCGAGGAAGGGCACCATCTGTGGAGACCATGGTGGAGCGTCAGATCATAATCACTTACAGACTCACACGTGCAACGATTCAGGACCTATGTGCATTACTGGATCCTGCACTGACTCCTGGAAATCGTAATCAGCATGCCATTCCAACTGAGGTGCAGGTGCTCTCCGCACTCCATTTCCTGGCCCCAGGCTCATTTCAAGTGGCAGTGAGGCATGGGTGCTGGTTTCTCACAGCCAATGTTCAGCCTTGTACTGACAAGGTTTCTGAATGAATTTGTATAACATCTGCAATCCTATATGCGATTCCCCCAAAGTGCTGAGCTCCCTGCCATCAAGTCAGACTTCTATGCCTTTGCAAACACTCCCCATGTTATTGGTGCCATCGATGGAACCCACATACCCATCATCCCCCCAAGAGTGAGTGAACAGGTGTACAGAAACACGAAGAACTTTCACTCCATGAACATCCAATTGGTATGTACAGCAGACCAGTACATATCCCATGTGAAATCCATGTTTCCGGGTTGAGTCCATGATTCATTTGTTTTGAGGAACAGTAGTGTGCCACAAAAGATGGAACAACTCCAAGAGGACAGAGGGTGGATCATAGGTAAGTGTACCTGTCACTAACTGACACATTGCAGAAAAACAGCCTGTCAGACTAAGGACATTCCAATGACGACTCTGTATTGACCATTTTTCTAGGTGATTCTGGCTATCCAAACTTGCGTTGGCTCTTGACACCAGTGAGGAATCCCAGGACGGATGCAGGGAGGAAATACAATGAGGCCCATGGACGTACTAGGAGGGTGATAGAGCGTACTATGGGTCTCCTGGAGGCTAGATTCCGCTGCCTACATATCTCTGGGGGTTCCCTGGCCTATGGGCCTGATAAGGTGTGTAGGATAGTCGTGGCATGCTGCATGCTGCACAACGTGGTAGTGAGGCATTCAATCCCCTTTTGGAGGTGGAGGGTGCTATAGGTCCTGATCTGTTACCTCAGAGAGGTGAGGAGAGTGATGGCAAGGATGATGAAGGGGAAGATGTCAATTCCAGAAACCAACTGATACAACTCTACTTCCAATAACTGTCTGTGACTTCAGCCTTTATATGTGGTTAGTGACTGACACTGTAAGTGTGCCATGTCAACTAGGGGGAATTGGTCATGATATACGAGTCATGGACCTCTTCAGCATGGTACAGACAGACAATATAAGCATTCCCCTCTTGACTATTATGAAACACACTGTACCACCAGCATGCACAATTTGACAATAAAGTTTATCCCTGCCTGTTGCATCATTACTCCACTTTGTTCAACATTGAAGACAGGGGACAGTGTTACAGGTGAGATATGTTGTTTATTGGTGGAATACGGTGAAATCTGCTATGTACAGTGATGGAAGTCGTTATGGTTGGGTGTCCTCGAAACCAACTTGGTGGCAGGCCTGTTTGATATCATAGGTGGGTCCTATTTGTAGTTTAGTACATTATTTAGCCCTCAGCTAAGTGCAGTTGGTGAATGGGTGGGATGATTGCTTGCCAGTAGTAGCAGTGTCAATTGTTGGAAGGGGGCTTGTTCTTACCTGGGTTTCCAGTGACATATCTTGGCCTGAGACTATGTTTGGGCGCCTGCTGTGGAGCTACTTGGGGTGACATGGTTGGCCCTTGTGATTCCTGGGAGGGTATTTCCTGTGCTGTTTGAGCTGCTTGGGACAACTGTTGCTGGTTGTCCAGGGCTGTTGTGGGGTCCTCTTGTCTGGTGTGGGTGTCTGAGGGTTTGTTGACCAAGTGCAGCAGTGCTCCAGCAATGGTGGTCATTGTGGCATTGTCTTCTTTCCACTTCTCCATGGCCTGTTGGTGGTGTTACAGCTGTATCCTCTGACTTTGCTCCAGGGTGGTTACAATCTGTGCCAACCTGTCTTGGGTATGTTGGTATGCCCCCAATAGCTCTGCAATGACGTACTGGGCTGCTGCATCTATCCGGTGCCCTACACCCTGACCCACTGGGGCACTTGACCTTGCCCTGGCCCCCTGTGCCTGTGTCACCTGCGCAGGTCTTGACGTGCCACTGGTACTGGGGCCCTCGTCTTCCTGCATGTTGGGGGTGGGAGACTGTGGCCTCTGTTGCTGTGTTCCACCTGTTTGTGCCGCATGCCCACTGGTGTGGGCATGCCTCCCCTGGCCTGCAGGTCTTGACTGGATTTTAGGGGTGACAGTGCTTTCCTGGGTGGGGCTGCTGCATGGTGAGCATCCAGGCCTGTGTGAGGGGCCTGCCTGCTCATCAGTGTCCAGGGATCCTTCACCAGTGTCCTGTGATGTGCATCTGTCTCTCTGGAATGCTGTGGCACTCATTGTCCCCTCCATTAGGGTTGCATGGGTGGTGGTGCCTGTTGGGGGACATAAAAATGTTTGTTACATATGCATAAGGGCTTGAGGTGGGCTGTACTGTGCAATTTAGTGCTGGTGTGCCTTTCAGTGGCCTTCAGGGGTGCCTTTGTGAGGTGGACATTGCATTTAGTGGCAGTAGTGAGGTTACATTGTGGTGGGGGTTATTATTCCATTGTGGGTACGTGCAGGGGTGGGTGGCTGTGCACAGCGGGAGTGATGTGGGCCTGGTAGTGAGTTGTGGGTGATGCAGGGTGGTGGATGTGGGGGGTAATGGCTGAGAGGGGTGTGGGTCTAGGTGGGTGTGGGTGGGGTGGGGTGGTGCATGCATTACAAGTATGGTGTGTATGGGGTAAATGTAGATGACTTACCCGAGTCCATTCCTCCAATGAGTCCAGTGAGTCCCTCTGGGTGCAGGATGGGGAGTACCTTCTCCTCCCAGTCGATGTGGTCGGGTGGTGTTGGTGGCGGTCCTCCCCCAGTCTTCTGCACTGCAATGTTGTGCCTGGATGCCATGGCCCGGACCTTCCCCTGCAGGTCATTCCATCACTTGCGGATGTTGTCCCTGGTGCATGGATGGTGTCCCACTGCATTCACCCTGTTGACAATGGTCTGCCACCGCTCCATTTTCCGGACGATGGGTGTGTACTGCACCTCAGACCCGAATATTTGTGGCTCCAGTTTTAGGATCTCGTCCACCATGGTCCTTAGCTCCCTTTCGGTGAAGCGTGGATTTTTTGGGGGGGACATGGTGAGGGTGGTGGATGGTGTCGGGACTGGGGACGGTGTTTGGGTGCTCCTGTATGGGTCACTATGTGTGTCCCGGCTGCTGGCATTGTCTGTCTGGCTCTGGTGCTCTTCGTCTTCTGGTCCTGGATTCCTTACAAGGGATTGTGGGGTGTGTCTGGGGGTGTTTTATGGTGTTCTGGATGTGGGTCAGGTGTGTGGGTGCTAAGCCTAGCCAATATGTGCACTGGTTGCTGTTGGGCCCACTTGTCGCCCGTGGCGGTCACAGCCGCCAATGGTCACCTGGCCTCCAAATGTCCGCTGAGTTGATTTGTGCCTCATTATTTGGAGGGCGAGATGTGGGTGTGCTTGGCGGTGGCGGGGTGGGCCGGGATTCCCGCCGACAGGGTCCTGGCGGGGAGTGGTGGTGTGGGAATGTTTGGTGGGGTTGTTTTTTTTTGTTCATTATATGGCGGGTTTCCATTCGCCTCCGCCGGTGGGATTCTGTTCACCGCCGCCACGGCGGTCGGCGGTCTTTCCCGCCATGTTCATAATGACCGCCATAAAGCCATGTCCATGTCTTAGACCTCGGCCTTTTCATAGCCAAACACCTAATCACCAGGAGAAGGCCATCACATGAGCCTCCAACCCTTACGGCATCCCCATCTTCCCTGACGTCATGGGTCACGTGGAAAGCACTGCCCTGACAGGGAGGAAACTTGGAACTCCTTAAATACACAATATTGTCTAGCTGGGAGACCATCCTGTTGGACTTTCAGGAGGCCTCCCACCCTACCCTTGACTCACCCGTGAAGGAGAGTGGCATCCACATTCCAAGTAGAAATAATCAGTTGTGTGAAAAAAGAAGGACGGGGTAACGGGTTGTGTGTTGTTTTTCATTCCATCTAATAACAGATTTGTTAACATATTGGAAATGTTTGTTCCCACCTTTGTATTATCCTGTTGCTTTTGTTGGTAATCCATATTCCATTTATACTGAGCGTAATTCTATCTCAACATTTACTCTTTATTTTCACTATGTAAACTCATTACTTGACACTCTAGTTGTTCATATGCACATCTTTCTGCACTATATTATGGTACAAATACTTGTGAATGAGCAGCTTAACAGTAGATATTGCTACGCTTGCCTACCACTGTTGTAGCTGTGTCTCTTAAATTGAAAACCAACAAACAGGTGAACAAAACCAAAAAATTAAACTTCTTCAGGAAAGACTGTCTAGTTAGACTGTTTAAAAAATATTGGGAAAACAGGATTTTAGCACATTGCTGGGATGTATATAATTGCTGTCTAGTTTACCATTTAATTAATCAGGAAAAATAAACTATTATCATTATGAATCACTTTGGATATTTAGAGGTCCATTTATGAGACTAGAAGCAGACGTTATTGAGGTGCCACATTACAATGGCTGCCCACCCCCATGCAGACAGTGCGCATTCCGATGGTGCTGGTTTGGTACGGTATTGGGTTCAGCTCCCTTAAAGGAGCCAAGTGCAATATCGTAGCACTGTGCCCACCGGTCAGCCCAGCAAGAACGCATATTACAATGTCATTGCAATACATTTGGGGGAGTGCCGCCAGTATGATGTGGCGGTCCATTATTAGGACCACCAAAGTCGCAATGAGGTGCTTAATCATTATCACTTGAGAGTGTAATTATGAATGTGAAGAAGTTATGCAAAATTTTGGTTTGAGGCATCATTGTTTTAAAAAGAATGTAGTTCTGGTATTTTGCTCATTTCGTCCCTGCTCACTCCCCCTCCCAATCAGTGTCCCTTGAAAGCCACCTCAGCCTTCATTTCCATAGAACTCCAAGTGAATGACGCCAAATGCTTGAGAATGGACCATTGTGTTAGTGAGTGTGTATTTTGAATGAAGCTTCCACCTTGTACCCAAAGTATCATCCTCAAGGACTTCTGTTGAAAGATCTGTTGTAGGTGTACTAATTCTATGAGCCATATATGGAGAAATGTTTCATTTTGTGTTGTACATCTCCCCAGTGCAGTTGCTGAGGAGAAGGAGAAAGATTTATTTTACCATTAGAAATCAGTTAGTGGTAAAGATTTAAAGTATTGTATTGCTGTTTTTAATTTGCCAATGTGACCCTAACCATGATCATTCCATGCAGAATTTGCAGAATCTATTAATAACTTATGTGAATAGGGTGTCAAACCTCTTGGGTCCTGAGAATCTATTGCCTTTTTGGGCTTTGTATTGTTCCTGTATAGGGCTTATATGTTCCATTGTATTCCTGAGACCTACACAATTGTTCTAAGATTTTCTTCGGGGTTTTTCAATCATCTGCTTAACTATGGATTTTTACCAAGTTTTATGACTTTGTATTTCTGTATTTATTTATGGTGATTCATGCTGATTTCTCTGCACCACAGTTATTAATAATTCTGTAATAAATCCCTGTTTGTCTTATTTCCAATTGAGAATTCAGTTATTAATGCTTCAATGTTTATTCTGTTTTCACTCTGCTAAACTGTGAGATTTTTGGTGAGCAGTGTAGTCTCCTATCAACAAGATCAACTAGGAATCAGGAGCCAAAACTGAAAAGGTAAAATTCAGGTGTTCATATAATGAGTTTCTGATGATTATTGGGGTCCAGCTACCACACGTGCTGTGATAAGGAGGTGAACCTGAAACATTACATTACAATTATTGATCTCCAAAGAGATATTCTGTCACTGTCTTCTTCTCCCACTATTGTTTCTAGTTAGGCCGCCACTTGGGGGGTCATTTTGACCTTGGCGGACGGCGGAGGCCGTCCGCCAAGGTACCGCCGCTGAATGACCGCACCGCGGTCAAAAGACCGCGGCGGCCATTCAGACATTTCCTCTGGGCCGGCGGGCGCTCTCCAAAAGAGCGCCCGCCGGCCCAGAGGAAATGCCCCTGCAACGAGGACGCCGGCTCAGAATTGAGCCGGCGTAGTTGCAGGGGTGCGACGGGTGCAGTTGCACCCGTCGCGTATTTCAGTGTCTGCTTAGCAGACACTGAAATACTTTGCGGGGCCCTCTTACGGGGGCCCCTGCAGTGCCCATGCCACAGGCATGGGCACTGCAGGGGCCCCTAGGGGCCCATGGCACCCCCTACCGCCATCCTGTTCCTGGCAGGAGACCCGCCAGGAACAGGATGGCGGTAGGGGGTGTCAGAATCCCCATGGCTGCGGAGCTCGCTCCGCAGCCATGGAGGATTCACAAGGGCAGTGGTAAACCGGCGGGAGATCGCCGGTTTACCCTTTCTGGCCGCGGCTGAACCGCCGCGGTCAGAATGCCCTCGGGAGCACCGCCAGCCTGTTGGCGGTGCTCCCGTGGTCGGTGACCCTGGCGGTCACCGGCCGCCAGGGTCAGAATGACCCCCTTGGTCTTAACGAACAAGTTCTCCAAAATGGCTATCAATGTTTAACATAAAGCGCACATCTGCATGCTTTTGGCAATGGAAGGAGATTCAACAAGGTGCACAAACATACAAGCATGTTTACATTGACACCCTGGCTTTCATGGACAGTTGTATGTGTGAGTGTCATTCTCATGCATATACAGCCTTCAGGCATCAGTGCCAGTGTAATGACTCCTTTCATTAATGGGTGACCACATACTAAGCAAATGAAAAGAAGTGCACCATTGAAGTGTCTTTTTGCTAGTGCTTGCCTCTGCATTTTGGGAAGATGTTTCCAGCCTTAGGGCTTGTTTCAATTTTTTTCCCAGTCTTGTTAAGAACAGTACTGCACATTTCAGTGTGATTAGTTTTATTTTTCTATTTCAGTGTGATGTAGTTGTTTTCACATTTGTCTACTTCATGAGCCGTTCATGAATAGTAAAATGTCTTAGCTTTTTTATACAGTGACCTAAAATATTAAAGTGTATGCTGAGTGAATGTAATGCTTATTTCTTCCTTTCCAAAAATGTTTTACTCCATTTAAAAATAGTATTGCTGTCGTTAAAAGTGGTAATGAGCTAGAGTTGGATGTAAAGTCACAGTTCGCAATGTGGGGGGATTACCAAAACTCTATGTATGCTAGTCCTTGTTTTCACTCTCTGGACTAATCAATAGACTCCATTTTAGGGCACGCGAGGAGACTACGGGCCAGCTGAAGTCCATACTGTGAACCAAAAGTGATCTTATTGACAATGTAGCCTCGTTGTAGACAGCCCATGTCTGTTCCAGACCTAATTTTGGAATGCAAGTTACCATCTCCTGCAGAGGATTAAGTATCTGCTAACTAAGAATAGGAAGATGGATACAGAGAGGGGAGAGAAAGAACAAAAATAAAAGTAAACGGCCATGCAAAGGAGAGGAGTAAAAGGTTACGCCATGTAGAAGATGTCTAAAATTTGAGTTAAAGCTGTTGAGGAAAGACTAAAAGAAGAGAAGAGCAGCTTAAAAAAAATTGAAGGATAAAAGGACTGACATCCAATTAGTAACTTCAAAAGAAGAAGTCACAAAAGGTCAAATTGAAAATGTGAAAAAAGTATAAGAATCAGATTGAAAGGAACTAAACCTAATAAATTGTATAAAGAAGAGAAAGTGCAAGCAAGAACTTAACAAGATAGGCTGAACAAAGCGTCTAGAAACCATTTACTAACAGGATGTTCTTCAAACTGGATGGGTGTATACATCAGTCTTAAGTAAATAGTGCATTAATAAATGCTAAGAATAAGAGAGAACATTAACCAGAGCCTGGTACTTTATTGCTGATTGTAAAGTGGCTCCCCACAGGAACACAAAGTGTTCAATCAGAAGAAAAATTCCTACTTAACAATAATAATTGGCCACAAAAATTAGCTTCATTCTAAATACCACCCTTTAACCATGCTGAGAACCACTTAACAATTAGGCAAATAAGCCTCCAGGGTAGTGTGAGCAATAACTGGCATCATGATATTGACATGCTTGCATACGGGGATGCAAAACATACTGTGAGATTGATAGGTTCACGGTGAAGCAAGCATTGTTTGCAAATGCTTGTTGACTTTCTGCTCTGCAGAATATGTTAGAGCATAAAATGTATGTTCTTCCGAAAAAAAGAAAGTGCAGTGCCTCAAACTATTTATTAAACATTTGTTTGCTGTCAAACTTTTTCTGAACTCTTTCCTCATGACGCCAATATCTATCAAATAGCTGCATTCAATAACAAAGATGATGGAACGAGTATATCAAAAGCAGGCGACGTGACCTTATGTCAATCACTATGTGTAAACCAATAAATATGATTATCATATAGCAATATCAACTTGCGGTCTTTAACCAAGATAACAACTTGTATTTATAATATAAACAACACAGCTTTATACAGTTCTCATTGAGCAGTTTGACATCCAATATCACTATAAATATAGGATTTTGCCATTATCTCCAATTGATGCTACCCAATGCCTGCTCTAATGAAGATGCTATGCAGAATTAGCCTCGCTGGAATTCAAATTTGTGACCTACAGCTCACAAGTGTGTAATTCATTGAGGCACTTTTCCAGCATGATCAACAAGATTTTTGAGCAATCTGAAAATATTTTGCAAAATTTTAGACCATATTAGACCTGATTGTATGCTGACTGGGGACAGCATGCCTGTGAGGAATAAACGTTACAGGCCGTCTGAAAAGGTGAGAGCCAATAATAAGTAGGAGGTTTCCAAGATGTTGGAGTTAGAGGTGATTGAGCACTTCAATAGTTCTTGGTCTGGCCCAGTGGTGCTAGTTCCCAAAGCCCTACCACCAACTTCCCATAAGCATCACCCCAGGGATTAGGTTCTGTGTGGACTATGGGGGCTCAATACAGTCACAAAGACTGATGCTCACCACATTCCCAAGCTGAGGAACTCATAGTTAGGTTGAGAGCTACCAGGTTCCGAAGTACTTTTGGTCCTACATATGGGACTGGCAGATCGCTCTGGCTGAGGAAGTGAAGGAGAGGTCTGCATTCTCTACCCATAAGCATCACTTCCAATTCTGGGTAATGCCTTTCAGTTTATAAATACACTGCCCCACCTTTTGGAGATTGGTTAACAGGGTCCTGACTGGGATGGAGACAGTGCCACCTATCTGGATGAGTTAGCTGTCTTCCATTCCAGTTCGGAAGATCATCTGTTCCACCTCCAGTAGGTACTTAAGGCCATGCAAGAGGCAATCAAAACACATGGAGAGAGTATGAGGGAAACATGTTGGCTACCGTTTTGTAGATAGGTGACCCTGTGAGTCCTTGTTCTCACAGAGGTGTCCCACTCTATGATTTTAACCACACTAAAGAGGCACCATTATTAAATTGTAACTTCATACAGGTGGCTGTTTAGGTGTTTTTATTTTCCCTAGATTAGCTGGATTCCGATCTTTCCAGACCAAGAATGTATTTACGCACTCCCTCCTGTTCTTTTAATAGTGAGGTTGAGTCTGCCCAGGTGGCATTATCCTACCTGGGTGGGGCCAGGTGGCCAAATGATGAAGCATGACACTATACAGTGTGTGAGACCACCTAATCCGTAAAGGGAATTCCCCTGTGTCCTCTCAATACTCCACAGCAGCTCATTGACCTCATACTGACCTCATCCTTCTAATGAAGGATCACGAGTAACCAAGGGCACAAATTGTAACCCTGACGTTTATTCTTTGATTTATTAGATAACCCTGTACTTCTTTGTGTGATGTCTGCAAGAGGCAAGCCAGACTATCAAGGCCAGCAAGTGACATAAAGGGCATGATAAGTGAGCAGTAGCAAGGTGCAGCCACTCTAAGCCAAGATTGAGACTACCCTGGCCTGGGAACCCCCTAGGACTCAGACAGAAGTGAGGGGCTTCCGGGGCTGCCCTGAACACTGTGGGGGGTGTTTGAAGGGTTATCGTACCATTGTTGTCCCCTTGGCTAAGCTGATTTCCAAGAAGACCTGCCTGTAAGCCTTTGACACCCTCAAGAAGGCCATGTGTATAGCAACAGTAGTCAGGACCTCTGACTTCTCCAAGGAGTTTATAATGCAGAGAGATGCTTCAGTGCACGCCATAGGGGCTGTGCTCTCACAGAGGAGTGAAGAGGTCATAGAGCAATCTGCAGCCTTCATCAGTAGGAGGTTACTACCCAGGAAACACAGGTGGAGTGCTATTGAAAGAGAAGCTTTTGCTGTGGTCTGGCCACTGAAGAAGCTGAGACCAAACCTGTTTGAGACTCACTTCAGAGTTCGGACAGACCACTGGCCCCTCTGTTGTCTCATGGAGATGAGGGGTAAAAATTCCAAACTGTTGAGGTGGTTCATTTCCTCACGGGGAATGGACTTTACGGTGGAACATTGCCTGGGGACTGACAACAAAAATGGTGATGGTGTATCCAGATTCTTCCATGTTAGTGAGGAGCACTTCCATTAGGGTAGGTAGTTCTACCTACATTCAGCTGAGGGGCACATGTTACACCTGACAGCCTTAGGTATGGTCTTCTCCCAAACGTTTGACCTTTTCCCCTCTTGATTGCTGAAATTAGCTTTTGTTGGCTTTGGGACTTTGTATGCTTAACCACTGCTAATCAGTGATAAAGTGCTTGTGCTCACTCCTTTATACATGGTAAAAGTGACCTACACCTGATTGCTACACTTAATTTACTTATTTGTACCAAGTGCTGGTTGCTATTTGTACCCTTGCCTATAAATTAAAAGCTACTAGTGGGCCTGCAACACTCATTTATTTTGCCACCCACTGACGTAGCACTTTAAGACATGCTTCCATTGCAGCCAGTAGTGCAGTTTTAAACTGTTAATTATACCTTTTTAATACATGTAAGTCACTCTTAAGGTAGGTCCTAAACAGCCCGTAGGGCTAGATTCATAGTAGTTAAACAGTGGGAAATATGTTTTTAAGTTTTACATGTCCTGGTAGTGAAAACCTCCTAAATTCGTTTTTCACTATTGTAAGGCCTACATCTCCCATAAGCCAAGATTGTGTTAACTAATAACATTTAATTAGTGCTAACTTTGATTGGGAATTGGTAGAAATGTCATGTTTTGTCTCAAATGTATTGTAATTTACAATCTTCTTTATTGGTGACAATTTTGAAAATGTCAAAGTTAGTTTCTTCTTGTCCTACCCAGTTGGTGCCAGTTCCCAGTGTTCTGGTCATACAACCATACTATTAGGCTGTGTGTATTCCTCCTAGACAGTATGACAATAGGGCTTAGGTGTGGGCATGATCGCTATCCCAATAGAGTCAGCCTCACTCTGCAGTAGCTCCTGGTGCGTCTTTCTCCACAGAAGCAAATCCTGTTCAGCTGGTCCTCTCACCAATGGTATCCAGACTCGTGGAGTTATTTTTGGCTATATCCTCCAGCTTTGTCCTGCTGGGGATTTTAAACTTCCAAAAAAGTGACAAAGTCTGAAGGTCAGACCAGCAGCTCCCTGGTGGCAATGCCTCCTCCTAGGACACTGCTAGCTGCCTTGCCCCACAGAACCTTAACTTCAGAGAAATGTTTTCTCTGAATTTCTTCAACATCTAAAGGTAAACAGAGACCAAGCTCAATCCACCTCATGTAACCAAACCACACTCTATCACAGTCATCCTAAACTTTTGACTTTGCCTCTGTTTCCCTCAAGCAGATACCCATGATTGGTGCTTTGATCTCTTAGGTGCTACTTTTGCCTTTAAACTCACAAAATGCAGAAATCCAGCTCTGCTGATTTAAGTTATTTTGGTGTAATTTTATTTATTACATTTTACACTTTGTTTCTAAATTGATGTGTGATTTTCTTGTATTGTGCTTTCACTTACTGTTTGTGTGTTGCATAAATATTTAACACAGTGCTTCCAAGTTAAGTCTGACTGTTTGTGTGATGAGGTACCTGAGGGTTAAGCACAGGTTTAATTAGTGACATTTGTGATTCACCCTGAAAACGGTTGTGTGTGTTGCTTGAAAAGGGTTAACCTGCCCCACAACCAAAATCTCAATTTCCTACAACATGCATATTCTCTGATAAGATTTATCCTGGAACGTTTTGCGGCGATTGGCTTATGTGGTGAATGGGATGGGAAAAGGTCAAAAATTTGTAATTACTATTATAAAAAAAACAGGTAGCCATTTCATATGGTCCAATATTGCTACGGAAGAGTTCTAATGGCATCATTATTCAAAAGGTTGAAGGTTTATAGATGTCAATAAACCTGTAAATATCAATTTAGCACCTTATTTTATGTTACCGTCTGTATTTCTATATTACTTGCTACTTTGTAGTTATTAGCTCAAAAAATGTTTTCTTTAAAGTGCTGGTAACAATGGGCACAGATTGCAATAAATGTTTAAGTTTACTTTTCATGAATATATTATTGATAAACAATCAACATTGGTGAGGGCCAAAGTTTGTAAATAAGGCTGCAGCCTTTATCATATAAATATGGATTTACCACTCCTGCCACATAATTTGGAACATTTGTAATTTCACAAATGTTTCAAGCTAAAATGGATGAATACAATACTGTGAATGTGCCATATAATATACATTTTTAGGGGCATAACCTAGAAAATCTTGCTATGTTTTGTGGTTGTCCTTGACACATACGTTTCATAGCCCTGGTAGTTCCCTGGCAAATGTGGCTTTTAGTGGATTTTTGCAATAAAAGCACCAAACCATTAAAATGTATGTGCATGTATGTGTGTGTATGTGTGTGTGTGTGTGTGCGTGTGTGTGTGTGTTACATACAGGACATGTAAGGACCATAGACAGTAACTAAGCAAAGTTTATTTATACAGTGAAGGAAATCTATGTCGACGTATCATCTGGCCACAGCATTACCCTTCTCTCAAATGTGTGTAATCTTTGCTGTGGTGCTTTTTCATGTGAAAAAGATAAAATGTTTGTAAGTATAAAGAAAAAATAATAACATTCAAATCTTTCATGCAAAACTATACACCACAAACAGTTAGATATTTGTTTCAAAAAGATATTAGAATCAATTTGGTAAGTCAGACAAAAAATACTGTAGATCAGCATGTGTAAAACAATTCAGAGAAATTTTACAATTCCTATATTTGCCTAGAGAGTGGGAAAAATAAACATGCTGCAATAGATATTCTCTTTCTGCTTACAAATGTTCATCTAGAAAAATAGAGAAGAAGGAAAAGCCACATTGCATCTCTGTGATTTAAACTGCATCTATAATTATGCTCCGTGACCTGCCTTTCACCCTGGCTGTTGGCTCTGGCAGCAAGTATTGTGATGTCAGACCTTGACTGTGATAAGTTATTAACTTTGAGCGGCTATGTCATTTCTTTATTACCGGTTATTAAGGAGTCACAAAGTAATTTGTAATAAGCAAATTAGTGACAGACTTTTATACAGGGAATGAAAGCTCCTACATACATTTTTATGTAGTGCTTGTAAGGTAAACATTAATTAGATCTAACATTTTATAAAAATTATTTAATATATAGGAATATAAATTCAAGTTTTTAGGGAGTTTATGTCTTTAAAAGGAATGGTAGTGTTTAGGGGTAGAAAGATGATTTGGGGCTGAAGGGATGTGTAGTATTTGGGGTAGTAAAGATTTTGTAAGGCTCAGGGTTAGGTACTGTTTAGGATTATTAAGGAGTTATTAGTGCTCAACAGTAGGCAGTGTTTAGCAATTGTAAGCAATATTTAGAGTGCAAGTATAGGACATGTTTAGAGGTAGCAAGGAGTTTTGAAAGGAACAGGGATAATTATTTTTATGTTTATATTGGGTAAATAAAATAGTTTTAAATTAAAATAGAGAAAATATTAATTCAAAAGTCAGATTGCTTTTTACAATTATAAAAACATACACCTATATGTACTTGTGTACATTTGATTAAATTAAATTAAAAGTATTGAATTATATTTAAAATAATATTGTTAAAATGTGTTAACCCCTTTGCTGCCAGGCCTTTTCCCCCTTCTGTGCCGAGCCTTTTTTTGGCTATTTGGAACAGTTCGCGCTTAGGCCCTCATAACTTTTTGTTCACATAAGCTACCCATGCCAAATTTGCGTCCTTTTTTTCCAACATCCTAGGGATTCTAGAGGTACCCAGACTTTGTGGGTTCCCCAGAAGGAGGCCAACAAATTAGCCAAAATACAGTGAAAATTTATTTTATTTCCAAAAAATTGGAAAAAGGGGGTGCAGAAGAAGGCTTGTGGTTTTTTCCCTGAAAAGGGCATCAACAAAGGGTTTGCTTTGCTAAAATCACCAGCTTCCCAGCTTTCAGGAACAGGCAGACTTGAATCAGAAAACCCAATTTTTCAACACAATTTTGGCATTTTACTGGGACATACCCCATTTTTACGATTTTTTGTGCTTTCAGCCTCCTTCCAGTCAGTGACAGAAATGGGCATGAAACCAACGCTGGATCCCAGAAACCGCACCATTTCTGAAAAGTAGACAAGATTCTGAATTCAGCAAGGGGTAATTTGTGTAGATCCTACAAGGGTTTCCTACAGAAAATAACAACTGAAAAAGAAAAATATTGAAATTGAGGTGAAAAAAACATCAATTTTTCTCTAGGTTTTACTCTGTGACTTTTTCCTGCAATGTCAGATTTTCTAAAGCAATATACCGTTACGTCTGCTGGACTCTTCTGGTTGCGGGGATATATAGGGCTTGTAGGTTCATCAAGAACTCTGGGTACTCAGAGCCAATAAATGACCTGCACCCTGCCGTGGGTTTTCATTCTATACCGGGTATACAGCAATTAATTTGCTGAAATATAAAGAGTAAAAAATAGCTATCAAGAAAACCTTTGTATTTCCAAAATGGGCACAAGATAAGGTGTTGAGAAGCAGTGGTTATTTGCACATCTCTGAATTCCGGGGTGCCCATACTAGCATGTGAATTAAAGGGCATTTCTCAAATAGATGTCTTTTTTACACACTGTCTTACATTTGGAAGGGAAAAATGTAGAGAAAGACAAGGGGCAATAACACTTGTTTTTCTATTCTATGTTCCCCCAAGTCTCCCGATAAAAATGATACCTCACTTGTGTGGGTAGACCTAGCGCCCGCGACAGGATATGCCCTAAAACACAACGTGGACACATCAGAGAAAACAGAGCTGTTTTTTGCAAAGTGCCTACCTGTAGATTTTGACCTCTAGCTCAGCCGGCACCTAGGGAAACCTACCAAACCTGTGCATTTTTTAAAACTAGAGACCTAGGGGAATCCAAGATGGGGTGACTTGTGGGGCTCTGACCAGGTTCTGTTACCCAGAATCCTTTGCAAACCTCAAAATTTTGCTAAAAAAACACATTTTCCTCACATTTCGGTGACAGAAAGTTCTGGAATCTGAGAGGAGCCACAAATTTCCTTCCAAGCAGCGTTCCCCCAAGTCTCCCGATGAAAATGATACCTCATTTGTGTGGGTAGTCCTAGCGCCCGCGACAGGAAATGTCCAAAAACACAAAGTGGGCACATCCCATTTTTTGACAGAAAACAGAGCTGTTTTTTGCAAAGTGCCTACCTGTAGATTTTGGCCTCTAGCTCAGCCGGCACCTAGGGAAACCTACCAAACCTGTGCATTTTTTTAAACTAGAGACCTAGGGGAATCCAAGATGGGGAGACTTGTGGGGCTCTGACCAGGTTCTGCTACCCAGAATCCTTTGCAAACCTCAAGATTTGGCTAAAAAAACACATTTTCCTCTCATTTCGGTGACAGAAAGTTCTGGAAACTGAGAGGAGCCACAAATTTCCTTCCACCCAGGGTTCCCCCAAGTCTCCCGATAAAAATGATACCTCACTTGTGTGAGTAGACCTATCGCCCGCGACAGATATGCCT
The DNA here is from genome assembly GCF_031143425.1 of Pleurodeles waltl. Taxonomy (NCBI): domain Eukaryota; kingdom Metazoa; phylum Chordata; class Amphibia; order Caudata; family Salamandridae; genus Pleurodeles; species Pleurodeles waltl. The sequence goes on along the minus strand of NC_090446.1, from coordinate 745,060,992 downwards.
CAAAACACAACGTGGACACATCACAGAAAACAGAGCTGTTTTTTGCAAACTGCCTACCTGTAGATTTTGGCCTCTAGCTCAGCCGGCACCTAGGGAAACCTACCAAACCTGTGCATTTTTTTAAACTAGAGACCTAGGGGAATCCAAGATGGGGTGACTTGTGGGGCTCTGACCAGGTTCTGTTACCCAGAATCCTTTGCAAACCTCAAAACTTGGCTAAAAAAACACATTTTCCTCACATTTCGGTGACAGAAAGTTCTGGAATCTGAGAGGAGCCACAAATTTCCTTCCACCCAGCGTTCCCCCAAGTTTCCCGATAAAAATTATACCTCACTTGTGTGGGTAGTCCTAGTGCCCGCGACAGGAAATGTCCCAAAACACAAAGTGGGCACATCCCATTTTTTGACAGAAAACAGAGCTGTTTTTTGCAAAGTGCCTACCTGTAGATTTTGGCCTCTAGCTCAGCCGGCACCTAGGGAAACCTACCAAACCTGTTCATTTTTTAAAACTAGAGACCTAGGGGAATCCAAGATGGGGTGACTTGTGGGGCTCTGACTAGGTTCTGTTACCCAGAATCCTTTGCAAACCTCAAGATTTGGCTAAAAAAACACATTTTCCTCTCATTTCGGTGACAGAAAGTTCTGGAATCTGAGAGGAGCCACAAATTTCCTTCCACCCAGGGTTCCCCCAAGTCTCCAGATAAAAATGATACCTCACTTGTGTGAGTAGACCTATCGCCCGCGACAGATATGCCCCAAAACACAACGTGGACACATCACAGAAAACAGAGCTGTTTTTTGCAAAGTGCCTACCTGTAGATTTTGACCTCTAGCTCAGCCGGCACCTAGGGAAACCTACCAAACCTGTGCATTTTTTAAAACTAGAGACCTAGGGGAATCCAAGATGGGGTGACTTGTGGGGCTCTGACCAGGTTCTGTTACCCAGAATCCTTTGCAAACCTCAAAATTTGGCTAAAAAAACACATTTTCCTCATATTTCGGTGACAGAAAGTTCTGGAATCTGAGAGGAGCCACAAATTTCCTTCCACCCAGCGTTCCCCCAAGTCTCCCGATGAAAATGATACCTCATTTGTGTGGGTAGTCCTAGCGCCCGCGACAGGAAATGTCCGAAAACACAAAGTGGGCACATCCCATTTTTTGACAGAAAACAGAGCTGTTTTTTGCAAAGTGCCTACCTGTAGATTTTGGCCTCTAGCTCAGCCGGCACCTAGGAAACCTACCAAACCTGTGCATTTTTTTAAACTAGAGACCTAGGGGAATCCAAGATGGGGTGACTTGTGGGGCTCTGACCAGGTTCTGCTACCCAGAATCCTTTGCAAACCTCAAGATTTGGCTAAAAAAACACATTTTCCTCTCATTTCGGTGACAGAAAGTTCTGGAATCTGAGAGGAGCCACAAATTTCCTTCCACCCAGGGTTCCCCCAAGTCTCCCGATAAAAATGATACCTCACTTGTGTGAGTAGACCTATCGCCCGCGACAGATATGCCCCAAAACACAACGTGGACACATCACAGAAAAAAGAGCTGTTTTTTGCAAAGTGCCTACCTGTAGATTTTGGCCTCTAGCTCAGCCGGCACCTAGGGAAACCTACCAAACCTGTGCATTTTTTAAAACTAGAGACCTAGGGGAATCCAAGATGGGGTGACTTGTGGGGCTCTGACCAGGTTCTGTTACCCAGAATCCTTTGCCAACCTCAAAACTTGGCTAAAAAAACACATTTTCCTCACATTTCGGTGACAGAAAGTTCTGGAATCTGAGAGGAGCCACAAATTTCCTTCCACCCAGCGTTCCCTCAAGTTTCCCGATAAAAATTATACCTCACTTGTGTGGGTAGTCCTAGTGCCCGCGACAGGAAATGTCCCAAAACACAAAGTGGGCACATCCCATTTTTTGACAGAAAACAGAGCTGTTTTTTGCAAAGTGCCTACCTGTAGATTTTTGGCCTCTAGCTCTGCCGGCACCTAGGGAAACCTACCAAACCTGTTCATTTTTTAAAATTAGAGACCTAGGGGAATCCAAGATGGGGTGACTTGTGGGGCTCTGACTAGGTTCTGTTACCCAGAATCCTTTGCAAACGTCAAAATTTGTATAAAAAATGATCTTTTCCTCACATTTCGGTGCCAGAAACTTCTGAAATCTGAGAGGAGCCACACATTTCCTTCCACCCAGCGTTTCCCCAAGTCTCCCGATAAAAATGGTACCTCACTTGTGTGGGTAGGCCTAGCGCCCGCAATAGGATATGCCCCAAAACACAAAGTGGACACATCACAGAAAACAGAGCTATTATTTGCAAAGTGCCTACCTGTAGATTTTGACCTCTAGCTCAGCCGGCACCTAGGGAAACCTACCAAACCTATGCATTTTTGAAAACTAGAGACCTAGGGGAATCCAAGATGGGGTGACTTGTGGGGCTCTGACCAGGTTCTGCTACCCAGAATCCTTTGCAAACCTCAAAATTTTGCTGAAAAAACACATTTTCCTCTAATTTCGGTGACAGAAAGTTCTGAAATCTGAGAGGAGCCACAAATATCCTTCCACCCAGCGTTCCCCCAAGTCTCCCAATAAAAATGATACCTCACTTGTGTGGGTAGACCTAGCGCCCGCGACAGGATATGCCCCAAAACACAACGTGGACACATCACAGAAAACAGAGCTGTTTTTTGCAAAGTGCCTACCTGTAGATTTTGGCCTCTAGCTCAGCCGGTACCTAGGGAAACCTACCAAACCTGTGCATTTTTGAAAACTAGAGACCTAGGGGAATCCAAGATGGGGTGACTTGTGGGGCTCTGACCAGGTTCTGTTACCCAGAATCCTTTGCAAACCTCAAAACTTGGCTAAAAAAACACATTTTCCTCACATTTCGGTGACAGAAAGTTCTGGAATCTGAGAGGAGCCACAAATTTCCTTCCACCCAGCGTTCCCCCAAGTCTCCCGATGAAAATGATACCTCACTTGTGTGGGTAGTCCTAGCGCCCGCGACCGCAAATGTCCCAAAACACAAAGTGGGCACATCCCATTTTTTGACAGAAAACAGAGCTGTTTTTTGCAAAGTGCCTACCTGTAGATTTTGGCCTCTAGCTCAGCCGGCACCTAGGGAAACCTACCAAACCTGTTTATTTTTGAAAACTAGAGACCTAGGGGAATCCAAGATGGGGTGACTTGTGGGGCTCTGACCAGGTTCTGCTACCCAGAATCCTTTGCAAACCTCAAAATTTTGCTGAAAAAACACATTTTCCTCTAATTTCGGTGACAGAAAGTTCTGAAATCTGAGAGGAGCCACAAATATCCTTCCACCCAGCGTTCCCCCAAGTCTCCCAATAAAAATGATACCTCACTTGTGTGGGTAGACCTAGCGCCCGCGACAGGATATGCCCCAAAACACAACGTGGACACATCACAGAAAACAGAGCTGTTTTTTGCAAAGTGCCTACCTGTAGATTTTGGCCTCTAGCTCAGCCGGTACCTAGGGAAACCTACCAAACCTGTGCATTTTTGAAAACTAGAGACCTAGGGGAATCCAAGATGGGGTGACTTGTGGGGCTCTGACCAGGTTCTGTTACCCAGAATCCTTTGCCAACCTCAAATCTTGGCTAAAAAAACACATTTTCCTCACATTTCGGTGACAGAAAGTTCTGGAATCTGAGAGGAGCCACAAATTTCCATCCACCCAGTGTTCCCCCAAGTCTCCCGATAAAAATGGTACCTCACTTGTGTGGGTAGGCCTAGCGCCCGCGACAGGATATGCCCCAAAACACAACGTGGACACATCACAAAAAACAGAGCTGTTTTTTGCAAAGTGCCTACCTGTAGATTTTGGCCTCTAGCTCAGCCGGTACCTAGGGAAACCTACCAAACCTGTGCATTTTTGAAAACTAGAGACCTAGGGGAATCCAAGATGGGGTGACTTGTGGGGCTCTGACCAGGTTCTGTTACCCAGAATCCTTTGCAAACCTCAAAACTTGGCTAAAAAAACACATTTTCCTCACATTTCGGTGACAGAAAGTTCTGGAATCTGAGAGGAGCCACAAATTTCCTTCCACCCAGCGTTCTCCCAAGTCTCCCGATGAAAATGATACCTCACTTGTGTGGGTAGTCCTAGCGCCCGCGACCGCAAATGTCCCAAAACACAAAGTGGGCACATCCCATTTTTTTGACAGAAAACAGAGCTGTTTTTTGCAAAGTGCCTACCTGTAGATTTTGGCCTCAAGCTCAGCCGGCACCTAGGGAAACCTACCAAACCTGTGCATTTTTTTAAACTAGAGACCTAGGGGAATCCAAGATGGGGTGACTTGTGGGCTCTGACCAGGTTGTGGTACCCAGAATCCTTTGCAAACCTCAAGATTTGGCTAAAAAAACACATTTTCCTCTCATTTCGGTGACAGAAAGTTCTGGAATCTGAGAGGAGCCACAAATTTCCTTCCACCCAGAGTTCCCCCAATTCTCCCGATAAAAATGATACCTCATTTGTGTGAATAGACCTAGCGCCCGCGACAGGATATGCCCCAAAACACAGCGTGGACACATCACAGAAAACAGAGCTGTTTTTTGCAAAGTGCCTACCTGTAGAGTTTGGCCTCTAGCTCAGCCTGCACCTAGGGAAACCTACCAAACCTGTGCATATTTGACAACTAGAGACCTAGGGGAATCCAAGATATGGTGACTTGTGGGGCTCTGACCAGGTTCTGTTACCCAGAATACTTTGCAAACCTCAAAACTTGGCTAAAAAAACACATTTTCCTCACATTTTGGTGACAGAAAGTTCTGGAATCTGAGAGGAGCAACAAATTTTCTTCCACCCAGCGTTCCCCCAAGTTTCAAGATAAAAATGATACCTCACTTGTGTGGGTAGTCCTAGCGCCCGCGACAGGAAATGTCCCAAAACACAAAGTGGGCACATCCCATTTTTTGACAGAAAACAGAGCTGTTTTTTGCAAAGTGCCTACCTGTAGATTTTGGCCTCTAGCTCAGCCGGCACCTAGGGAAACCTACCAAACCTGTTCATTTTTTAAAATTAGAGACCTAGGGGAATCCAAGATGGGGTGACTTGTGGGGCTCTGACTAGGTTCTGTTACCCAGAATCCTTTGCAAACGTCAAAATTTGGATAAAAAAACATATTTTCCTCACATTTCGGTGACAGAAACTTCTGGAATCCGAGAGGAGCCACACATTTCCTTCCACCCAGCGTTCCCTCAAGTCTCCCGATAAAAATGGTACCTCACTTGTGTGGGTAGACCTAGCGCCCCCAACAGGATATGCCCCAAAACACAACGTAGACACATCACAGAAAACAGAGCTGTTTTTTGCAAAGTGCCTACCTGTAGATTTTGGCCTCAAGCTCAGCCGGCACCTAGGGAAACTTACCAAACCTGTGCATTTTTGAAAACTAGAGACCTAGGGGAATCTAAGATGGGGTGACTTGTGGGGCTCTGACCAGGTTCTGTTACCCAGAATCCTTTCCAAACCTCAAAATTTGGCTAAAAAAACACATTTTCCTCACATTTCGGTGACAAAAAGTTCTGGAATCTGAGAGGAGCCACAAATTTCCTTCACCCAGCGTTCCACCAAGTCTCCCGATAAAAATGATACCTCACTTGTGCGGGTAGTCCTAGCGCCCGCTACAGGAAATGTCTCAAAACACAAAGTGGGCACATCCCATTTTTTGACAGAAAACAGAGTTGTTTTTTGCAAAGTGCCTACCTGTAGATTTTGGCCTCTAGCTCAGCCGGCACCTAGGGAAATCTACCAAACCTGTGCATTTTTAAAAACTAGAGACCTAGGGGAATCCAAGATGGGGTGAATTGTGGGGCTCTGACCAGGTTCTGTTGCCAAGAATCCTTTGCAAACGTCACAATTTGGCTAAAAAAACATATTTTCCTCACATTTCGGTGACAGAAAGTTCTGGAATCTGAGAAGAGCCACAAATTTCCTTCCACCCAGCATTCCCCCAAATCTCCTGATAACAATGGTACCTCACTTGTGTGGGTAGGGCTAGCGCCCGCGACAGGATATACCCCAAAACACAACGTGGACACATCACAGAAAACAGAGCTGTTTTTTGCAAAGTGCCTACCTGTAGATTTTGGCCTCTAGCTCAGCCGGCACCTAGGGAAACCTACCAAACCTGTGCATTTTTTAAAACTAGAGACGTAGGGGAATCCACGATGGGGTGACTTGTGGGGCTCTGACCAGGTTGTGGTACCCAGAATCCTTTGCAAACTTCAAAATTTGGCTAAAAAAACACATTTTCCTCTCATTTCGGTGACAGAAAGTTCTGAAATCTGACAGGAGCCACAAATTTCCTTCCACCCAGCGTTCCCCCAAGTCTCCCGATAAAAATGATACCTCACTTGTGTGGGTAGACCTAGCGCCCGCGACAGGATATGCCCCAAAACACAACGTGGACACATCACAGAAAACAGAGCTGTTTTTTGCAAAGTGCCCACCTGTAGATTTTGGCCTCTAGCTCAGCCGGCACTTAGGGAAACCTACCAAACCTGCGCATTTTTAAAAACTAGAGACCTAGGGGAATCCAAGATGGGGTGACTTGTGGGCTCTGACCAGGTTCTGTTACCCAGAATCCTTTGCAAACCTTAAAATTTGGCTAAAAAAACACATTTTCCTCAAATTTCGGTGACAGAAAGTTCTGGAATCTGAGAGGAGCAACAAATTTCCTTCCACCCAGCGTTCCCCCAAGTTTCCCGATAAAAATTATACCTCACTTGTGTGGGTAGTCCTAGCGCCCGCGACAGGAAATGTCCCAAAACACAAAGTGGGCACATCCCATTTTTTGACAGAAAACAGAGCTGTTTTTTGCAAAGTGCCTACCTGTAGATTTTGGCCTCTAGCTCAGCCGGCACCTAGGGAAACCTACCAAACCTGTTCATTTTTGAAAACTAGAGACCTAGGGGAATCCAAGATGGGGTGACTTGTGGGGCTCTGACTAGGTTCTGTTACCCAGAATCCTTTGCAAACGTCAACATTTGGATAAAAAAACATATTTTCCTCACATTTCGGTGACAGAAACTTCTGGAATCTGAGATGAGCCACACATTTCCTTCCACCCAGCGTTCCCCCAAGTCTCCCGATAAAAATGGTACCTCACTTGTGTGGGTAGGCCTAGCGCCCGCGACAGGATATACCCCAAAACACAACGTGGACACATCACAGAAAACAGAGCTGTTTTTTGCAAAGTGCCTACCTGTAGATTTTGGCCTCTAGCTCAGCCGGCCCCTAGGGAAACCTACCAAACCTGTGCATTTCTGAAAACTAGAGACCTAGGGGAATCCAAGATGGGGTGACTTGTGGGGCTCTGACCAGGTTCTGTTACCCAGAATCCTTTGCAAACCTCAAAATTTGGATAAAAAAAGACATTTTCCTCACATTTCGGTGACAGAAAGTTCTGGAATCTGAGAGGAGCCACAAATTTCCTTCCACCCAGCGTTCCCCCAAGTTTCCCGATAAAAATGATACCTCACTTGTGTGGGTAGTCCTAGCGCCCGCAACAGGAAATTTCCCAAAACACAAAGTGGGCACATCCCTTTTTTTGACAGAAAACAGAGCTGTTTTTTGCAAAGTGCCTACCTGTAGATTTTGGCCTCTAGCTCAGCCGGCACCTAGGGAAACCTACCAAACCTGTGCATTTTTTAAAACTAGATACCTAGGGGAATCCAAGATGGGGTGAATTGTGGGGCTCTGACCAGGTTCTGTTGCCAAGAATCCTTTGCAAACGTCACAATTTGGCTAAAAAAACATATTTTCCTCACATTTCGGTGACAGAAAGTTCTGGAATCTGAGATGAGCCACAAATTTCCTTCCACCCAGCATTCCCCCAAATCTCCTGATAACAATGGTACCTCACTTGTGTGGGTAGGGCTAGTGCCCGCGACAGGATATACCCCAAAACACAACGTGGACACATCACAGAAAACAGAGCTGTTTTTTGCAAAGTGCCTACCTGTAGATTTTGGCCTCTAGCTCAGCCGGCACCTAGGGAAACCTACCAAACCTGTGCATTTTTTAAAACTAGAGACGTAGGGGAATCCACGATGGGGTGACTTGTGGGGCTCTGACCAGGTTGTGGTACCCAGAATCCTTTGCAAACTTCAAAATTTGGCTAAAAAAACACATTTTCCTCTCATTTTGGTGACAGAAAGTTCTGAAATCTGACAGGAGCCACAAATTTCCTTCCACCCAGCGTTCCCCCAAGTCTCCCGATAAAAATGATACCTCACTTGTGTGGGTAGACCTAGCGCCCGCGACAGGATATGCCCCAAAACACAACGTGGACACATCACAGAAAACAGAGCTGTTTTTTGCAAAGTGCCCACCTGTAGATTTTGGCCTCTAGCTCAGCCGGCACTTAGGGAAACCTACCAAACCTGTGCATTTTTAAAAACTAGAGACCTAGGGGAATCCAAGATGGGGTGACTTGTGGGCTCTGACCAGGTTCTGTTACCCAGAATCCTTTGCAAACCTTAAAATTTGGCTAAAAAAACACATTTTCCTCACATTTCGGTGACAGAAAGTTCTGGAATCTGAGAGGAGCAACAAATTTCCTTCCACCCAGCGTTCCCCCAAGTTTCCCGATAAAAATTATACCTCACTTGTGTGGGTAGTCCTACCGCCCGCGACAGGAAATGTCCCAAAACACAAAGTGGGCACATCCCATTTTTTGACAGAAAACAGAGCTGTTTTTTGCAAAGTGCCTACCTGTAGATTTTGGCCTCTAGCTCAGCCGGCACCTAGGGAAACCTACCAAACCTGTTCATTTTTGAAAACTAGAGACCTAGGGGAATCCAAGATGGGGTGACTTGTGGGGCTCTGACTAGGTTCTGTTACCCAGAATCCTTTGCAAACGTCAACATTTGGATAAAAAAACATATTTTCCTCACATTTCGGTGACAGAAACTTCTGGAATCTGAGATGAGCCACACATTTCCTTCCACCCAGCGTTCCCCCAAGTCTCCCGATAAAAATGGTGCCTCACTTGTGTGGGTAGGCCTAGCGCCCGCGACAGGATATACCCCAAAACACAACGTGGACACATCACAGAAAACAGAGCTGTTTTTTGCAAAGTGCCTACCTGTAGATTTTGGCCTCTAGCTCAGCCGGCCCCTAGGGAAACCTACCAAACCTGTGCATTTCTGAAAACTAGAGACCTAGGGGAATCCAAGATGGGGTGACTTGTGGGGCTCTGACCAGGTTCTGTTACCCAGAATCCTTTGCAAACCTCAAAATTTGGATAAAAAAAGACATTTTCCTCACATTTCGGTGACAGAAAGTTCTGGAATCTGAGAGGAGCCACAAATTTCCTTCCACCCAGCGTTCCCCCAAGTTTCCCGATAAAAATGATACCTCACTTGTGTGGGTAGTCCTAGCGCCCGCAACAGGAAATTTCCCAAAACACAAAGTGGGCACATCCCATTTTTTGACAGAAAACAGAGCTGTTTTTTGCAAAGTGCCTACCTGTAGATTTTGGCCTCTAGCTCAGCCGGCACCTAGGGAAACCTACCAAACCTGTGCATTTTTTAAAACTAGATACCTAGGGGAATCCAAGATGGGGTGAATTGTGGGGCTCTGACCAGGTTCTGTTGCCAAGAATCCTTTGCAAACGTCACAATTTGGCTAAAAAAACATATTTTCCTCACATTTCGGTGACAGAAAGTTCTGGAATCTGAGAAGAGCCACAAATTTCCTTCCACCCAGCATTCCCCCAAATCTCCTGATAACAATGGTACCTCACTTGTGTGGGTAGGGCTAGTGCCCGCGACAGGATATACCCCAAAACACAACGTGGACACATCACAGAAAACAGAGCTGTTTTTTGCAAAGTGCCTACCTGTAGATTTTGGCCTCTAGCTCAGCCGGCACCTAGGGAAACCTACCAAACCTGTGCATTTTTTAAAACTAGAGATGTAGGGGAATCCACGATGGGGTGACTTGTGGGGCTCTGACCAGGTTGTGGTACCCAGAATCCTTTGCAAACTTCAAAATTTGGCTAAAAAAACACATTTTCCTCTCATTTCGGTGACAGAAAGTTCTGAAATCTGACAGGAGCCACAAATTTCCTTCCACCCAGCGTTCCCCCAAGTCTCCCGATAAAAATGATACCTCACTTGTGTGGGTAGACCTAGCGCCCGCGACAGGATATGCCCCAAAACACAACGTGGACACATCACAGAAAACAGAGCTGTTTTTTGCAAAGTGCCCACCTGTAGATTTTGGCCTCTAGCTCAGCCGGCACTTAGGGAAACCTACCAAACCTGTGCATTTTTAAAAACTAGAGACCTAGGGGAATCCAAGATGGGGTGACTTGTGGGCTCTGACCAGGTTCTGTTACCCAGAATCCTTTGCAAACCTTAAAATTTGGCTAAAAAAACACATTTTCCTCACATTTCGGTGACAGAAAGTTCTGGAATCTGAGAGGAGCAACAAATTTCCTTCCACCCAGCGTTCCCCCAAGTTTCCCGATAAAAATTATACCTCACTTGTGTGGGTAGTCCTAGCGCCCGCGACAGGAAATGTCCCAAAACACAAAGTGGGCACATCCCATTTTTTGACAGAAAACAGAGCTGTTTTTTGCAAAGTGCCTACCTGTAGATTTTGGCCTCTAGCTCAGCCGGCACCTAGGGAAACCTACCAAACCTGTTCATTTTTGAAAACTAGAGACCTAGGGGAATCCAAGATGGGGTGACTTGTGGGGCTCTGACTAGGTTCTGTTACCCAGAATCCTTTGCAAACGTCAAAATTTGGATAAAAAAACATATTTTCCTCACATTTCGGTGACAGAAACTTCTGGAATCTGAGAGGAGCCACACATTTCCTTCCACCCAGCGTTCCCCCAAGTCTCCCGATAAAAATGGTACCTCACTTGTGTGGGTAGACCTAGCGCCCGCGACAGGATATGCCCCAAAACACAACGTAGACACATCACAGAAAACAGAGCTGTTGTTTGCAAAGTGCCTACCTGTAGGTTTTGGCCTCTAGCTCAGCCGGCACCTAGGGAAACTTACCAAACCTGTGCATTTTTGAAAACTAGAGACCTAGGGGAATCTAAGATGGGGTTACTTGTGGGGCTCTGACCAGGTTCTGTTACCCAGAATCCTTTGCAAACCTCAAAATTTGGCTAAAAAAACACATTTTCCTCACATTTCGGTGACAGAAAGTTCTGGAATCTGAGAGCAGCCACAAATTTCCTTGCACCCAGCGTTCCACCAAGTCTCCCGCTAAAAATGATACCTCACTTGTGTGGGTAGTCCTAGCGCCCGCGACAGGAAATGTCTCAAACCACAAAGTGGGCACATCCCATTTTTTGACAGAAAATAGAGCTGTTTTTTGCAAAGTGCCTACCTGTAGATTTTGGCCTCTAGCTCAGCCAGCACCTAGGGAAACCTACCAAACCTGTGCATTTTTTAAAACTAGATACCTAGGGGAATCCAAGATGGGGTGAATTGTGGGGCTCTGACCAGGTTCTGTTGCCAAGAATCCTTTGCAAACGTCAAAATTTGGCTAAAAAAACATATTTTCCTCACATTTCGGTGACAGAAAGTTCTGGAATCTGAGAAGAGCCACAAATTTCCTTCCACCCAGCATTCCCCCAAATCTCCTGATAACAATGGTACCTCACTTGTGTGGGTAGGGCTAGCGCCCGCGACAGGATATACCCCAAAACACAACGTGGACACATCACAGAAAACAGAGCTGTTTTTTGCAAAGTGCCTACCTGTAGATTTTGGCCTCTAGCTCAGCCGGCACCTAGGGAAACCTACCAAACCTGTGCATTTTTTAAAACTAGAGACGTAGGGGAATCCACGATGGGGTGACTTGTGGGGCTCTGACCAGGTTGTGGTACCCAGAATCCTTTGCAAACTTCAAAATTTGGCTAAAAAAACACATTTTCCTCTCATTTTGGTGACAGAAAGTTCTGAAATCTGACAGGAGCCACAAATTTCCTTCCACCCAGCGTTCCCCCAAGTCTCCCGATAAAAATGATACCTCACTTGTGTGGGTAGACCTAGCGCCCGCGACAGGATATGCCCCAAAACACAACGTGGACACATCACAGAAAACAGAGCTGTTTTTTGCAAAGTGCCCACCTGTAGATTTTGGCCTCTAGCTCAGCCGGCACTTAGGGAAACCTACCAAACCTGTGCATTTTTAAAAACTAGAGACCTAGGGGAATCCAAGATGGGGTGACTTGTGGGCTCTGACCAGGTTCTGTTACCCAGAATCCTTTGCAAACCTTAAAATTTGGCTAAAAAAACACATTTTCCTCACATTTCGGTGACAGAAAGTTCTGGAATCTGAGAGGAGCAACAAATTTCCTTCCACCCAGCGTTCCCCCAAGTTTCCCGATAAAAATTATACCTCACTTGTGTGGGTAGTCCTAGCGCCTGCGACAGGAAATGTCCCAAAACACAAAGTGGGCACATCCCATTTTTTGACAGAAAACAGAGCTGTTTTTTGCAAAGTGCCTACCTGTAGATTTTGGCCTCTAGCTCAGCCGGCAACTAGGGAAACCTACCAAACCTGTTCATTTTTTAAAACTAGAGACCTAGGGGAATCCAAGATGGGGTGACTTGTGGGGCTCTGACTAGGTTCTGTTACCCAGAATCCTTTGCAAACGTCAAAATTTGGATAAAAAAACATATTTTCCTCACATTTCGGTGACAGAAACTTCTGGAATCTGAGAGGAGCCACACATTTCCTTCCACCCAGCGTTCCCCCAAGTCTCCCGATAAAAATGGTGCCTCACTTGTGTGGGTAGGCCTAGCGCCCGCGACAGGATATACCCCAAAACACAACGTGGACACATCACAGAAAACAGAGCTGTTTTTTGCAAAGTGCCTACCTGTAGATTTTGGCCTCTAGCTCAGCCGGCCCCTTGGGAAACCTACCAAACCTGTGCATTTCTGAAAACTAGAGACCTAGGGGAATCCAAGATGGGGTGACTTGTGGGGCTCTGACCAGGTTCTGTTACCCAGAATCCTTTGCAAACCTCAAAATTTGGATAAAAAAACACATTTTCCTCACATTTCGGTGACAGAAAGTTCTGGAATCTGAGAGGAGCCACAAATTTCCTTCCACCCAGCGTTCCCCCAAGTTTCCCGATAAAAATGATACCTCACTTGCGTGGGTAGTCCTAGCGCCCGCAACAGGAAATTTCCCAAAACACAAAGTGGGCACATCCCATTTTTTGACAGAAAACAGAGCTGTTTTTTGCAAAGTGCCTACCTGTAGATTTTGGCCTCTAGCTCAGCCGGCACCTAGGGAAACCTACCAAACCTGTGCATTTTTTAAAACTAGATACCTAGGGGAATCCAAGATGGGGTGAATTGTGGGGCTCTGACCAGGTTCTGTTGCCAAGAATCCTTTGCAAACGTCACAATTTGGCTAAAAAAACATATTTTCCTCACATTTCGGTGACAGAAAGTTCTGGAATCTGAGAAGAGCCACAAATTTCCTTCCACCCAGCATTCCCCCAAATCTCCTGATAACAATGGTACCTCACTTGTGTGGGTAGGGCTAGCGCCCGCGACAGGATATACCCCAAAACACAACGTGGACACATCACAGAAAACAGAGCTGTTTTTTGCAAAGTGCCTACCTGTAGATTTTGGCCTCTAGCTCAGCCGGCACCTAGGGAAACCTACCAAACCTGTGCATTTTTAAAACTAGAGACGTAGGGGAATCCACGATGTGGTGACTTGTGGGGCTCTGACCAGGTTGTGGTACCCAGAATCCTTTGCAAACTTCAAAATTTGGCTAAAAAAACACATTTTCCTCTCATTTCGGTGACAGAAAGTTCTGAAATCTGACAGGAGCCACAAATTTCCTTCCACCCAGCGTTCCCCCAAGTCTCCTGATAAAAATGATACCTCACTTGTGTGGGTAGACCTAGCGCCCGCGACAGGATATGCCCCAAAACACAACGTGGACACATCACAGAAAACAGAGCTGTTTTTTGCAAAGTGCCCACCTGTAGATTTTGGCCTCTAGCTCAGCCGGCACTTAGGGAAACCTACCAAACCTGTGCATTTTTAAAAACTAGAGACCTAGGGGAATCCAAGATGGGGTGACTTGTGGGCTCTGACCAGGTTCTGTTACCCAGAATCCTTTGCAAACCTTAAAATTTGGCTAAAAAAACACATTTTCCTCACATTTCGGTGACAGAAAGTTCTGGAATCTGAGAGGAGCAACAAATTTCCTTCCACCCAGAGTTCCCCCAAGTTTCCGGATAAAAATTATACCTCACTTGTGTGGGTAGTCCTAGCGCCCGCGACAGGAAATGTCCCAAAACACAAAGTGGGCACATCCCATTTTTTGACAGAAAACAGAGCTGTTTTTTGCAAAGTGCCTACCTGTAGATTTTGGCCTCTAGCTCAGCCGGCAACTAGGGAAACCTACCAAACCTGTTCATTTTTGAAAACTAGAGACCTAGGGGAATCCAAGATGGGGTGACTTGTGGGGCTCTGACTAGGTTCTGTTACCCAGAATCCTTTGCAAACGTCAAAATTTGGATAAAAAAACATATTTTCCTCACATTTCGGTGACAGAAACTTCTGGAATCTGAGAGGAGCCACACATTTCCTTCCACCCAGCGTTCCCCCAAGTCTCCCGATAAAAATGGTGCCTCACTTGTGTGGGTAGGCCTAGCGCCCGCGACAGGATATACCCCAAAACACAACGTGGACACATCACAGAAAACAGAGCTGTTTTTTGCAAAGTGCCTACCTGTAGATTTTGGCCTCTAGCTCAGCCGGCCCCTTGGGAAACCTACCAAACCTGTGCATTTCTGAAAACTAGAGACCTAGGGGAATCCAAGATGGGGTGACTTGTGGGGCTCTGACCAGGTTCTGTTACCCAGAATCCTTTGCAAACCTCAAAATTTGGATAAAAAAACACATTTTCCTCACATTTCGGTGACAGAAAGTTCTGGAATCTGAGAGGAGCCGCAAATTTCCTTCCACCCAGCGTTCCCCCAAGTTTCCCGATAAAAATGATACCTCACTTGCGTGGGTAGTCCTAGCGCCCGCAACAGGAAATTTCCCAAAACTCAAAGTGGGCACATCCCATTTTTTGACAGAAAACAGAGCTGTTTTTTGCAAAGTGCCTACCTGTAGATTTTGGCCTCTAGCTCAGCCGGCACCTAGGGAAACCTACCAAACCTGTGCATTTTTTAAAACTAGATACCTAGGGGAATCCAAGATGGGGTGAATTGTGGGGCTCTGACCAGGTTCTGTTGCCAAGAATCCTTTGCAAACGTCACAATTTGGCTAAAAAAACATATTTTCCTCACATTTCGGTGACAGAAAGTTCTGGAATCTGAGAAGAGCCACAAATTTCCTTCCACCCAGCATTCCCCCAAATCTCCTGATAACAATGGTACCTCACTTGTGTGGGTAGGGCTAGCGCCCGCGACAGGATATACCCCAAAACACAACGTGGACACATCACAGAAAACAGAGCTGTTTTTTGCAAAGTGCCTACCTGTAGATTTTGGCCTCTATCTCAGCCGGCACCTAGGGAAACCTACCAAACCTGTGCATTTTTTAAAACTAGAGACGTAGGGGAATCCACGATGGGGTGACTTGTGGGGCTCTGACCAGGTTGTGGTACCCAGAATCCTTTGCAAACTTCAAAATTTGGCTAAAAAAACACATTTTCCTCTCATTTCGGTGACAGAAAGTTCTGAAATCTGACAGGAGCCACAAATTTCCTTCCACCCAGCGTTCCCCCAAGTCTCCCGATAAAAATGATACCTCACTTGTGTGGGTAGACCTAGCGCCCGCGACAGGATATGCCCCAAAACACAACGTGGACACATCACAGAAAACAGAGCTGTTTTTTGCAAATTGCCCACCTGTAGATTTTGGCCTCTAGCTCAGCCGGCACTTAGGGAAACCTACCAAACCTGTGCATTTTTAAAAACTAGAGACCTAGGGGAATCCAAGATGGGGTGACTTGTGGGCTCTGACCAGGTTCTGTTACCCAGAATCCTTTGCAAACCTTAAAATTTGGCTAAAAAAACACATTTTCCTCACATTTCGGTGACAGAAAGTTCTGGAATCTGAGAGGAGCAACAAATTTCCTTCCACCCAGCGTTCCCCCAAGTTTCCCGATAAAAATTATACCTCACTTGTGTGGGTAGTCCTAGCGCCCGCGACAGGAAATGTCCCAAAACACAAAGTGGGCACATCCCATTTTTTGACAGAAAACAGAGCTGTTTTTTGCAAAGTGCCTACCTGTAGATTTTGGCCTCTAGCTCAGCCGGCACCTAGGGAAACCTACCAAACCTGTTCATTTTTGAAAACTAGAGACCTAGGGGAATCCAAGATGGGGTGACTTGTGGGTCTCTGACTAGGTTCTGTTACCCAGAATCCTTTGCAAATGTCAACATTTGGATAAAAAAACATATTTTCCTCACATTTCGGTGACAGAAACTTCTGGAATCTGAGAGGAGCCACACATTTCCTTCCACCCAGCGTTCCCCCAAGTCTCCCGATAAAAATGGTGCCTCACTTGTGTGGGTAGGCCTAGCGCCCGCGACAGGATATACCCCAAAACACAACGTAGACACATCACAGAAAACAGAGCTGTTTTTTGCAAAGTGCCTACCTGTAGATTTTGGCCTCTAGCTCAGCCGGCACCTAGGGAAACCTACCAAACCTGTGCATTTTTTAAAACTAGATACCTAGGGGAATCCAAGATGGGGTGAATTGTGGGGCTCTGACCAGGTTCTGTTGCCAAGAATCCTTTGCAAACGTCACAATTTGGCTAAAAAAACATATTTTCCTCACATTTCGGTGACTGAAAGTTCTGGAATCTGAGAAGAGCCACAAATTTCCTTCCACCCAGCATTCCCCCAAATCTCCTGATAACAATGGTACCTCACTTGTGTGGGTAGGGCTAGCGCCCGCGACAGGATATACCCCAAAACACAACGTGGACACATCACAGAAAACAGAGCTGTTTTTTGCAAAGTGCCTACCTGTAGATTTTGGCCTCTAGCTCAGCCGGCACCTAGGGAAACCTACCAAACCTGTGCATTTTTTAAAACTAGAGACGTAGGGGAATCCACGATGGGGTGACTTGTGGGGCTCTGACCAGGTTGTGGTACCCAGAATCCTTTGCAAACTTCAAAATTTGGCTAAAAAAACACATTTTCCTCTCATTTCGGTGACAGAAAGTTCTGAAATCTGACAGGAGCCACAAATTTCCTTCCACCCAGCGTTCCCCCAAGTCTCCCGATAAAAATGATACCTCACTTGTGTGGGTAGACCTAGCGCCCGCGACAGGATATGCCCCAAAACACAACGTGGACACATCACAGAAAACAGAGCTGTTTTTTGCAAAGTGCCCACCTGTAGATTTTGGCCTCTAGCTCAGCCGGCACTTAGGGAAACCTACCAAACCTGTGCATTTTTAAAAACTAGAGACCTAGGGGAATCCAAGATGGGGTGACTTGTGGGCTCTGACCAGGTTCTGTTACCCAGAATCCTTTGCAAACCTTAAAATTTGGCTAAAAAAACACATTTTCCTCACATTTCGGTGACAGAAAGTTCTGGAATCTGAGAGGAGCAACAAATTTCCTTCCACCCAGCGTTCCCCCAAGTTTCCCGATAAAAATTATACCTCACTTGTGTGGGTAGTCCTAGCGCCCGCGACAGGAAATGTCCCAAAACACAAAGTGGGCACATCCCATTTTTTGACAGAAAACAGAGCTATTTTTTGCAAAGTGCCTACTTGTAGATTTTGGCCTCTAGCTCAGCCGGCACCTAGGGAAACCTACCAAACCTGTTCATTTTTGAAAACTAGAGACCTAGGGGAATCCAAGATGGGGTGACTTGTGGGGCTCTGACTAGGTTCTGTTACCCAGAATCCTTTGCAAACGTCAAAATTTGGATAAAAAAACATATTTTCCTCACATTTCGGTGACAGAAATTTCTGGAATCTGAGAGGAGCCACACATTTCCTTCCACCCAGCGTTCCCCCAAGTCTCCCGATAAAAATGGTACCTCACTTGTGTGGGTAGACCTAGCGCCCGCGACAGGATATGCCCCAAAACACAACGTAGACACATCACAGAAAACAGAGCTGTTGTTTGCAAAGTGCCTACCTGTAGGTTTTGGCCTCTAGCTCAGCCGGCACCTAGGGAAACTTACCAAACCTGTGCATTTTTGAAAACTAGAGACCTGGGGAATCTAAGATGGGGTTACTTGTGGGGCTCTGACCAGGTTCTGTTACCCAGAATCCTTTGCAAACCTCAAAATTTGGCTAAAAAAACACATTTTCCTCACATTTCGGTGACAGAAAGTTCTGGAATCTGAGAGGAGCCACAAATTTCCTTGCACCCAGCGTTCCACCAAGTCTCCCGATAAAAATGATACCTCACTTGTGTGGGTAGTCCTAGCGCCCGCGACAGGAAATGTCTCAAACCACAAAGTGGGCACATCCCATTTTTTGACAGAAAACAGAGCTGTTTTTTGCAAAGTGCCTACCTGTAGATTTTGGCCTCTAGCTCAGCCGGCACCTAGGGAAACCTACCAAACCTGTGCATTTTTTAAAACTAGATACCTAGGGGAATCCAAGATGGGGTGAATTGTGGGGCTCTGACCAGGTTCTGTTGCCAAGAATCCTTTGCAAACGTCAAAATTTGGCTAAAAAAACATATTTTCCTCACATTTCGGTGACAGAAAGTTCTAGAATCTGAGAAGAGCCACAAATTTCCTTCCACCCAGCATTCCCCCAAATCTCCTGATAACAATGGTACCTCACTTGTGTGGGTAGGGCTAGCGCCCGCGACAGAATTTACCCCAAAACACAACGTGGACACATCACAGAAAACAGAGCTGTTTTTTGCAAAGTGCCTACCTGTAGATTTTGGCCTCTAGCTCAGCCGGCACCTAGGGAAACCTACCAAACCTGTACATTTTTGAAAACTAGAGACGTAGGGGAATTCACGATGGGGTGACTTGTGGGGCTCTGACCAGGTTGTGGTACCCAGAATCCTTTGCAAACCTCAAAATTTGGCTAAAAATACACATTTTCCTCTCATTTCGGTGACAGAAAGTTCTGGAATCTGACAGGAGCCACAAATTTCCTTCCACCCAGCGTTCCCCCAAGTCTCCCGATAAAAATGATACCTCACTTGTGTTGGTAGACCTAGCGCCCGCGACAGGATATGCCCCAAAACACAACGTGGACACATCACAGAAAACAGAGCTGTTTTTTGCAAAGTGCCCACAAGTAGATTTTGGCCTCTAGCTCAGCCGGCACTTAGGGAAACCTACCAAACCTGTGCATTTTTAAAAACTAGAGACCTAGGGAAATCCAAGATGGGGTGACTTGTGGGCTCTGACCAGGTTCTGTTACCCAGAATCCTTTGCAAACCTTAAAATTTGGCTAAAAAACACATTTTCCTCACATTTCGGTGACAGAAAGTTCTGGAATCTGAGAGAAGCAACAAATTTCCTTCCACCCAGCGTTCCCCCAAGTTTCCCGATAAAAATTATACCTCACTTGTGTGGGTAGTCCTAGCGCCCGCGACAGGAAATGTCCCAAAACACAAAGTGGGCACATCCCATTTTTTGACAGAAAACAGAGCTGTTTTTTGCAAAGTGCCTACCTGTAGATTTTGGCCTCTAGCTCAGCCGGCACCTAGGGAAACCTACCAAACCTGTTCATTTTTGAAAACTAGAGACCTAGGGGAATCTAAGATGGGGTGACTTGTGGGGCTCTGACTGGGTTCTGTTACCCAGAATCCTTTGCAAACGTCAAAATTTTGATAAAAAAACATATTTTCCTCACATTTCGGTGACAGAAACTTCTGGAATCTGACAGGAGCCACACATTTCCTTCCACCCAGCGTTCCCCCAAGTCTCCCGATAAAAATGGTACCTCACTTGTGTGGGTAGACCTAGCGCCCGCAACAGGATATGCCCCAAAACACAACGTAGACACATCACAGAAAACAGAGCTGTTGTTTGCAAAGTGCCTACCTGTAGGTTTTGGCCTCTAGCTCAGCCGGCACCTAGGGAAACTTCTCAAACCTGTGCATTTTTGAAAACTAGAGACCTAGGGGAATCTAAGATGGGGTTACTTGTGGGGCTCTGACCAGGATCTGTTACCCAGAATCCTTTGCAAACCTCAAAATTTGGCTAAAAAAACACATTTTCCTCACATTTCGGTGACAGAAAGTTCTGGAATCTGAGAGGAGCCACAAATTTCCTTGCACCCAGCGTTCCACCAAGTCTCCCGATAAAAATGATACCTCACTTGTGTGGGTAGTCCTAGCGCCCGCAACAGGAAATGTCAAACCACAAAGTGGGCACATCCCATTTTTTGACAGAAAACAGAGCTGTTTTTTGCAAAGTGCCTACCTGTAGATTTTGGCCTCTAGCTCAGCCGGCACCTAGGGAAATCTACCAAACCTGTGCATTTTTTAAAACTAGAGACCTAGGGGAATCCAAGATGGGGTGACTTGTGGGGCTCTGACCAGGTTCTGTTACCCAGAATCCTTTGCAAACCTCAAAATTTGGCTAAAAATACACATTTTCCTCACATTTCGGTGACAGAAAGTTCTGGAATCTGAGAGGAGCCACAAATTTCCTTCCACCCAGCGTTCCCCCAAGTTTCCCGATAGAAATGATACCTCACTTGTGTGGGTAGTCCTAGCGCCCGCGACAGGAAATTTCCCAAAACACAAAGTGGGCACATCCCATTTTTTAACAGAAAACAGAGCTGTTTTTTGCAAAGTGCCTACCTGTAGATTTTGGCCTCTAGCTCAGCCGGCACCTAGGGAAATCTACCAAACCTGTGCATTTTTGAAAACTAGATATCTAGGGGAATCCAAGATGGGGTGACTTGTGGGGCTCTGACCAGGTTGTGGTACCCAGAATCCTTTGCAAACCTCAAAATTTGGCTAAAAAAACACATTTTCCTCTCATTTCGGTGACAGAAAGTTCTGGAATCTGACAGGAGCCACAAATGTCCTTCCACCCAGCGTTCCCCCAAGTCTCCCGATAAAAATGATACCTCACTTGTGCGGGTAGTCCTAGGGCCCGCGACAGGAAATGTCCCAAAACACAAAGTGGGCACATCCCATTTTTTGTCAGAAAACAGAGCTGTTTTTTGCAAAGTGCCTACCTGTAGATTTTGGCCTCTAGCTCAGCCGGCACCTAGGGAAACCTACCAAACCTGTTCATTTTTGAAAACTAGAGACCTAGGGGAATCTAAGATGGGGTGACTTGTGGGGCTCTGACTAGGTTCTGTTACCCAGAATCCTTTGCAAACGTCAAAATTTGGATAAAAAAACATATTTTCCTCACATTTCGGTGACAGAAACTTCTGGAATCTGAGAGGAGCCACACATTTCCTTCCACCCAGCGTTCCCCCAAGTCTCCCGATAAAAATGGTACCTCACTTGTGTGGGTAGACCTAGCGCCCGCGACAGGATATGCCCCAAAACACAAAGTGGACACATCACAGAAAACAGAGCTGTTATTTGCAAAGTGCCTACCTGTAGATTTTGGCCTCTAGCTCAGCCGGCACTTAGGGAAACCTACCAAACCTGTGCATTTTTAAAAACTAGAGACCTAGGGGAATCCAAGATGGGGTGACTTGTGGGCTCTGACCAGGTTCTGTTACCCAGAATCCTTTGCAAACCTTAAAATTTGGCTAAAAAAACACATTTTCCTCACATTTCGGTGACAG
Source organism: Pleurodeles waltl (assembly GCF_031143425.1). Taxonomy (NCBI): domain Eukaryota; kingdom Metazoa; phylum Chordata; class Amphibia; order Caudata; family Salamandridae; genus Pleurodeles; species Pleurodeles waltl. Next base: position 745,039,256 of record NC_090446.1, on the reverse strand, counting down.
AAAGTTCTGGAATCTGAGAGGAGCAACAAATTTCCTTCCACCCAGCGTTCCCCCAAGTTTCCCGATAAAAATTATACCTCACTTGTGTGGGTAGTCCTAGCGCCTGCGACAGGAAATGTCCCAAAACACAAAGTGGGCACATCCCATTTTTTGACAGAAAACAGAGCTGTTTTTTGCAAAGTGCCTACCTGTAGATTTTGGCCTCTAGCTCAGCCGGCACCTAGGGAAACCTACCAAACCTGTTCATTTTTGAAAACTAGAGACCTAGGGGAATCCAAGATGGGGTGACTTGTGAGGCTCTGACTAGGTTCTGTTACCCAGAATCCTTTGCAAACGTCAAAATTTGGATAAAAAAACATATTTTCCTCACATTTCGGTGACAGAAACTTCTGGAATCTGAGAGGAGCCACACATTTCCTTCCACCCAGCGTTCCCCCAAGTCTCCCGATAAAAATGATACCTCACTTGCGTGGGTAGTCCTAGCGCCCGCAACAGGAAATTTCCCAAAACACAAAGTGGGCACATCCCATTTTTTGACAGAAAACAGAGCTGTTTTTTGCAAAGTGCCTACCTGTAGATTTTGGCCTCTAGCTCAGCCGGCACCTAGGGAAACCTACCAAACCTGTGCATTTTTTAAAACTAGATACCTAGGGGAATCCAAGATGGGGTGAATTGTGGGGCTCTGACCAGGTTCTGTTGCCAAGAATCCTTTGCAAACATCACAATTTGGCTAAAAAAACATATTTTCCTCACATTTCGGTGACAGAAAGTTCTGGAATCTGAGAAGAGCCACAAATTTCCTTCCACCCAGCATTCCCCCAAATCTCCTGATAACAATGGTACCTCACTTGTGTGGGTAGGGCTAGCGCCCGCGACAGGATATACCACAAAACACAACGTGGACACATCACAGAAAACAGAGCTGTTTTTTGCAAAGTGCCTACCTGTAGATTTTGGCCTCTAGCTCAGCCGGCACCTAGGGAAACCTACCAAACCTGTGCATTTTTTAAAACTAGATACCTAGGGGAATCCAAGATGGGGTGAATTGTGGGGCTCTGACCAGGTTCTGTTGCCAAGAATCCTTTGCAAACGTCACAATTTGGCTAAAAAAACATATTTTCCTCACATTTCGGTGACAGAAAGTTCTGGAATCTGAGAAGAGCCACAAATTTCCTTCCACCCAGCATTCCCCCAAATCTCCTGATAACAATGGTACCTCACTTGTGTGGGTAGGGCTAGTGCCCGCGACAGGATATACCCCAAAACACAACGTGGACATATCACAGAAAACAGAGCTGTTTTTTGCAAAGTGCCTACCTGTAGATTTTGGCCTCTAGCTCAGCCGGCACCTAGGGAAACCTACCAAACCTGTGCATTTTTTAAAACTAGAGACGTAGGGGAATCCACGATGGGGTGACTTGTGGGGCTCTGACCAGGTTGTGGTACCCAGAATCCTTTGCAAACTTCAAAATTTGGCTAAAAAAACACATTTTCCTCTCATTTCGGTGACAGAAAGTTCTGAAATCTGACAGGAGCCACAAATTTCCTTCCACCCAGCGTTCCCCCAAGTCTCCCAATAAAAATGATACCTCACTTGTGTGGGTAGACCTAGCGCCCGCGACAGGATATGCCCCAAAACACAACGTGGACACATCACAGAAAACAGAGCTGTTTTTTGCAAAGTGCCCACCTGTAGATTTTGGCCTCTAGCTCAGCCGGCACTTAGGGAAACCTACCAAACCTGTGCATTTTTAAAAACTAGAGACCTAGGGGAATCCAAGATGGGGTGACTTGTGGGCTCTGACCAGGTTCTGTTACCCAGAATCCTTTGCAAACCTTAAAATTTGGCTAAAAAAACACATTTTCCTCACATTTCGGTGACAGAAAGTTCTGGAATCTGAGAGGAGCCGCAAATTTCCTTCCACCCAGCGTTCCCCCAAGTTTCCCGATAAAAATTATACCTCACTTGTGTGAGTAGTCCTAGCGCCCGCGACAGGAAATGTCCCAAAACACAAAGTGGGCACATCCCATTTTTTGACAGAAAACAGAGCTGTTTTTTGCAAAGTGCCTACCTGTAGATTTTGGCCTCTAGCTCAGCCGGCACCTAGGGAAACCTACCAAACCTGTGCATTTTTGAAAACTAGATATGTAGGGGAATCCAAGATGGGGTGACTTGTGGGGCTCTGACCAGGTTGTGGTACCCAGAATCCTTTGCAAACCTCAAAATTTGGCTAAAAAAACACATTTTCCTCTCATTTCGGTGACAGAAAGTTCTGGAATCTGACAGGAGCCACAAATGTCCTTCCACCCAGCGTTCCCCCAAGTCTCCCGATAAAAATTATACCTCACTTGTGTGGGTAGACCTAGCGCCCGCGACAGGATATGCCCCAAAACACAACGTGGACACATCACAGAAAACAGAGCTGTTTTTTGCAAAGTGCCCACCTGTAGATTTTGGCCTCTAGCTCAGCCGGCACTTAGGGAAACCTACCAAACCTGTGCATTTTTAAAAACTAGAGACCTAGGTGAATCCAAGATGGGGTGACTTGTGGGCTCTGACCAGGTTCTGTTACCCAGAATCCTTTGCAAACCTTAAAATTTGGCTAAAAAAACACATTTTCCTCACATTTCGGTGACAGAAAGTTCTGGAATCTGAGAGGAGCCACAAATTTCCTTCCACCCAGCGTTCCCCCAAGTTTCCCGATAAAAATTATACCTCACTTGTGTGGGTAGTCCTAGCGCCCGCGACAGGAAATGTCCCAAAACACAAAGTGGGAACATCCCATTTTTTGACAGAAAACAGAGATGTTTTTTGCTAAGTGCCTACCTGTAGATTTTGGCCTCTAGCTCAGCCGGCACCTAGGGAAACCTACCAAACCTGTTCATTTTTGAAAACTAGAGACCTAGGGGAATCCAAGATGGGGTGACTTGTGGGGATCTGACTAGGTTCTGTTACCCAGAATCCTTTCCAAACGTCAAAATTTGGATAAAAAAAACATCTTATCCTCACATTTCGGTGACAGAAACTTCTGGAATCTGAGAGGAGCCACACATTTCCTTCCACCCAGCGTTCCCCCAAGTCTCTCGATAAAAATGGTACCTCACTTGTGTGGGTAGACCTAGCGCCCGCGACAGGATATGCCCCAAAACACAACGTAGACACATCACAGAAAACAGAGCTGTTGTTTGCAAAGTGCCTACCTGTAGGTTTTGGCCTCTAGCTCAGCCGGCACCTAGGGAAACTTACCAAACCTGTGCATTTTTGAAAACTAGAGACCTAGGGGAATCTAAGATGGGGTGACTTGTGGGGCTCTGACCAGGTTCTGCTACCCAGAATCCTTTGCAAACCTTAAAATTTGGCTAAAAAAAACACATTTTCCTCACATTTCGGTGACAGAAAGTTCTGGAATCTGAGAGGAGCAACAAATTTCCTTCCACCCAGCGTTCCCCCAAGTTTCCCGATAAAAATTATACCTCACTTGTGTGGGTAGTCCTAGCGCCCGCGACAGGAAATGTCCCAAAACACAAAGTGGGCACATCCCATTTTTTGACAGAAAACAGAGCTGTTTTTTGCAAAGTGCCCACCTGTAGATTTTGGCCTCTAGCTCAGCCGGCACCTAGGGAAACCTACCAAACCTGTTCATTTTTGAAAACTAGAGACCTAGGGGAATCCAAGATGGGGTGACTTGTGGGGCTCTGACTAGGTTCTGTTACCCAGAATTCTTTGCAAACGTCAAAATTTGGATAAAAAAACATATTTTCCCCACATTTCGGTGACAGAAACTTCTGGAATCTGAGAGGAGCCACACATTTCCTTCCACCCAGCGTTCCCCCAAGTCTCTCGATAAAAATGGTACCTCACTTGTGTGGGTAGACCTAGCGCCCGCGACAGGATATGCCCCAAAACACAACGTAGACACATCACAGAAAACAGAGCTGTTGTTTGCAAAGTGCCTACCTGTAGGTTTTGGCCTCTAGCTCAGCCGGCACCTAGGGAAACTTACCAAACCTGTGCATTTTTGAAAACTAGAGACCTAGGGGAATCTAAGATGGGGTTACTTGTGGGGCTCTGACCAGGTTCTGTTACCCAGAATCCTTTGCAAACCTCAAAATTTGGCTAAAAAAACACATTTTCCTCACATTTCGGTGACAGAAAGTTCTGGAATCTGAGAGGAGCCACAAATTTCCTTGCACCCAGCGTTCCACCAAGTCTCCCGATAAAAATGATACCTCACTTGTGTGGGTAGTCCTAGCGCCCGCGACAGGAAATGTCTCAAACCACAAAGTGGGCACATCCCATTTTTTGACAGAAAACAGAGCTGTTTTTTGCAAAGTGCCTACCTGTAGATTTTGGCCTCTAGCTCAGCCGGCACCTAGGGAAACCTACCAAACCTGTGCATTTTTTAAAACTAGACACCTAGGGGAATCCAAGATGGGGTGAATTGTGGGGCTCTGATCAGGTTCTGTTGCCAAGAATCCTTTGCAAACATCACAATTTGGCTAAAAAAACATATTTTCCTCACATTTCGGTGACAGAAAGTTCTGGAATCTGAGAAGAGCCACAAATTTCCTTCCACCCAGCATTCCCCCAAATCTCCTGATAACAATGGTACCTCACTTGTGTGGGTAGAGCTAGCGCCCACGACAGAATTTACCCCAAAACACAACGTGGACACATCACAGAAAACAGAGCTGTTTTTTGCAAAGTGCCTACCTGTAGATTTTGGCCTCTAGCTCAGCCGGCACCTAGGGAAACCTACCAAACCTGTGCATTTTTGAAAACTAGAGACGTAGGGGAATCCACGATGGGGTGACTTGTGGGGCTCTGACCAGGTTGTGGTACCCAGAATCCTTTGCAAACCTCAAAATTTGGCTAAAAAAACACATTTTCCTCTCATTTCGGTGACAGAAAGTTCTGGAATCTGACAGGAGCCACAAATTTCCTTCCACCCAGCGTTCCCCCAAGTCTCCCGATAAAAATGATACCTCACTTGTGTGGGTAGTCCTAGCGCCCGCGACAGGAAATGTCCCAAAACACAAAGTGGGCACATCCCATTTTTTGACAGAAAACAGAGCTGTTTTTTGCAAAGTGCCTACCTGTAGATTTTGGCCTCTAGCTCAGCCGGCACCTAGGGAATCCTACCAAACCTGTTCATTTTTGAAAACTAGAGACCTAGGGGAATCTAAGATGGGGTGACTTGTGGGGCTCTGACTAGGTTCTGTTACCCAGAATCCTTTGCAAACGTCAAAATTTGGATAAAAAAAACATATTTTCCTCACATTTCGGTGACAGAAACTTCTGGAATCTGAGAGGAGCCACACATTTCCTTCCACCCCGCGTTCCCCCAAGTCTCCCGATAAAAATGGTACCTCACTTGTGTGGGTAGACCTAGCGCCCGCGACAGGATATGCCCCAAAACACAACGTAGACACATCACAGAAAACAGAGCTGTTGTTTGCAAAGTGCCTACCTGTAGGTTTTGGCCTCTAGCTCAGCCGGCACCTAGGGAAACTTCTCAAACCTGTGCATTTTTTAAAACTAGAGACCTAGGGGAATCTAAGATGGGGTTACTTGTGGGGCTCTGACCAGGTTCTGTTACCCAGAATCCTTTGCAAACCTCAAAATTTGGCTAAAAAAACACATTTTCCTCACATTTCGGTGACAGAAAGTTCTGGAATCTGAGAGGAGCCACAAATTTCCTTGCACCCAGCGTTCCACCAAGTCTCCCGATAAAAATGATACCTCACTTGTGTGGGTAGTCCTAGCGCCCGCGACAGGAAATGTCAAACCACAAAGTGGGCACATCCCATTTTTTGACAGAAAACAGAGCTGTTTTTTGCAAAGTGCCTACCTGTAGATTTTGGCCTCTAGCTCAGCCGGCACCTAGGGAAATCTACCAAACCTGTGCATTTTTTAAAACTAGAGACCTAGGGGAATCCAAGATGGGGTGACTTGTGGGGCTCTGACCAGGTTCTGTTACCCAGAATCCTTTGCAAACCTAAAAATTTGGCTAAAAAAACACATTTTCCTCACATTTCGGTGACAGAAAGTTCTGGAATCTGAGAGGAGCCACAAATTTCCTTCCACCCAGCGTTCCCCCAAGTTTCCCGATAAAAATGATACCTCACTTGTGTGGGTAGTCCTAGCGCCCGCGACAGGAAATTTCCCAAAACACAAAGTGGGCACATCCCATTTTTTAACAGAAAACAGAGCTGTTTTTTGCAAAGTGCCTACCTGTCGATTTTGGCCTCTAGCTCAGCCGGCACCTAGGGAAACCTACCAAACCTGTGCATTTTTGAAAACTAGATATCTAGGGGAATCCAAGATGGGGTGACTTGTGGGGCTCTGACCAGGTTCTGTTGCCAAGAATCCTTTGCAAACGTCAAAATTTGGCTAAAAAAACATATTTTCCTCACATTTCGGTGACAGAAAGTTCTGGAATCTGAGAGGAGCCACAAATTTCCTTCCACCCAGCAGTCTCCCAAATCTCCCGATAACAATGGTACCTCACTTTTGAGGGTAGGGCTAGCGCCTGCGACAGGATATGCCCCAAAACACAACGTGGACACATCACAGAAAACAGAGCTGTTTTTTGCAAAGTGCCTACCCGTAGATTTTGGCCTCAAGCTCAGGGAAACCTACCAAACCTGTGCATTTTTGAAAACTAGAGACCTAGGGGAATCCAAGATGGGGTGACTTGTGGGGCTCTGACCAGGTTCTGTTACCCAGAATCCTTTGCAAACCTCAAAATTTGGCTAATAAAACACATTTTCCTCACATTTCGGTGACAGAAAGTTCTGGAATCTGAGAGGAGCCACAAATGTCCTTCCACCCAGCGTTCCCCCAAGTTTCCCGATAGAAATGATACCTCACTTGTGTGGGTAGTCCTAGCGCCCGTGACAGGAAATTTCCCAAAACACAAAGTGGGCACATCCCATTTTTTAACAGAAAACAGAGCTGTTTTTTGCAAAGTGCCTACCTGTAGATTTTGGCCTCTAGCTCAGCCGGCACCTAGGGAAATCTACCAAACCTGTGCATTTTTGAAAACTAGATATCTAGGGGAATCCAAGATGGGGTGACTTGTGGGGCTCTGACCAGGTTGTGGTACCCAGAATCCTTTGCAAACCTCAAAATTTGGCTAAAAAAACACATTTTCCTCTCATTTCGGTGACAGAAAGTTCTGGAATCTGACAGGAGCCACAAATGTCCTTCCACCCAGCGTTCCCCCAAGTCTCCCGATAAAAATGATACCTCACTTGTGTGGGTAGACCTAGCGCCCGCGACAGGATATGCCCCAAAACACAACGTGGACACATCACAGAAAACAGAGCTGTTTTTTGCAAAGTGCCCACCTGTAGATTTTGACCTCTAGCTCAGCCGGCACTTAGGGAAACCTACCAAACCTGTGCATTTTTAAAAACTAGAGACCTAGGGGAATCCAAGATGGGGTGACTTGTGGGCTCTGACCAGGTTCTGTTACCCAGAATCCTTTGCAAACCTTAAAATTTGGCTAAAAAAACACATTTTCCTCACATTTCGGTGACAGAAAGTTCTGGAATCTGAGAGGAACCACAAATTTCCTTCCACCCAGCGTTCCCCCAAGTTTCCCGATAAAAATTATACCTCACTTGTGTGGGTAGTCCTAGCGCCCCCGACAGGAAATGTCCCAAAACACAAAGTGGGCACATCCCATTTTTTGACAGAAAACAGAGCTGTTTTTTGCAAAGTGCCTACCTGTAGATTTTGGCCTCTAGCTCAGCCGGCACCTAGGGAAACCTACCAAACCTGTGCATTTTTGAAAACTAGATATCTAGGGGAATCCAAGATGGGGTGACTTGTGGGGCTCTGACCAGGTTGTGGTACCCAGAATCCTTTGCAAACCTCAAAATTTGGCTAAAAAAACACAATTTCCTCTCATTTCGGTGACAGAAAGTTCTGGAATCTGACAGGAGCCACAAATGTCCTTCCACCCAGCGTTCCCCCAAGTCTCCCGATAAAAATGATACCTCACTTGTGTGGGTAGACCTAGCGCCCGCGACAGGATATGCCCCAAAACACAACGTGGACACATCACAGAAAACAGAGCTGTTTTTTGCAAAGTGCCCACCTGTAGATTTTGGCCTCTAGCTCAGCCTGCACTTAGGGAAACCTACCAACCCTGTGCATTTTTAAAAACTAGAGACCTAGGGGAATCCAAGATGGGGTGACTTGTGGGCTCTGACCAGGTTCTGTTACCCAGAATCCTTTGCAAACCTTAAAATTTGGCTAAAAAAACACATTTTCCTCACATTTCGGTGACAGAAAGTTCTGGAATCTGAGAGGAGCCACAAATTTCCTTCCACCCAGCGTTCCCCCAAGTTTCCCGATAAAAATTATACCTCACTTGTGTGGGTAGTCCTAGCGCCCGCGACAGGAAATGTCCCAAAACACAAAGTGGGCACATCCCATTTTTTGACAGAAAACAGAGCTGTTTTTTGCTAAGTGCCTACCTGTAGATTTTGGCCTCTAGCTCAGCCGGCACCTAGGGAAACCTACCAAACCTGTTCATTTTTGAAAACTAGAGACCTAGGGGAATCCAAGATGGGGTGACTTGTGGGGCTCTGACTAGATTCTGTTACCCAGAATCCTTTCCAAACGTCAAAATTTGGATAAAAAAAACATCTTATCCTCACATTTCGGTGACAGAAACTTCTGGAATCTGAGAGGAGCCACACATTTCCTTCCACCCAGCGTTCCCCCAAGTCTCTCGATAAAAATGGTACCTCACTTGTGTGGGTAGACCTAGCGCCCGCGACAGGATATGCCCCAAAACACAACGTAGACACATCACAGAAAACAGAGCTGTTGTTTGCAAAGTGCCTACCTGTAGGTTTTGGCCTCTAGCTCAGCCGGCACCTAGGGAAACTTACCAAACCTGTGCATTTTTGAAAACTAGAGACCTAAGGGAATCTAAGATGGGGTGACTTGTGGGGCTCTGACCAGGTTCTGCTACCCAGAATCCTTTGCAAACCTCAAAATTTGGCTAAAAAAACACATTTTCCTCACATTTCGGTGACAGAAAGTTCTGGAATCTGAGAGGAGCCACAAATTTCCTTGCACCCAGCGTTCCACCAAGTCTCCCGATAAAAATGATACCTCACTTGTGTGGGTAGTCCTAGCGCCCGCAACAGGAAATGTCTCAAACCACAAAGTGGGCACATCCCATTTTTTGACAGAAAACAGAGCTGTTTTTTGCAAAGTGCCTACCTATAGATTTTGGCCTCTAGCTCAGCCGGCACCAAGGAAAATCTACCAAACCTGTGCATTTTTTAAAACTAGAGACCTAGGGGAATCCAAGATGGGGTGACTTGTGGGGCTCTGACCAGGTTCTGTTACCCAGAATCCTTTGCAAACCTAAAAATTTGGCTAAAAAAACACATTTTCCTCACATTTCGGTGACAGAAAGTTCTGGAATCTGAGAGGAGCCACAAATTTCCTTCCACCCAGCGTTCCCCCAAGTTTCCCGATAAAAATGATACCTCACTTGTGTGGGTAGTCCTAGCGCCCGCGACAGGAAATTTCCCAAAACACAAAGTGGGCACATCCCATTTTTTAACAGAAAACAGAGCTGTTTTTTGCAAAGTGCCTACCTGTCGATTTTGGCCTCTAGCTCAGCCGGCACCTAGGGAAACCTACCAAACCTGTGCATTTTTGAAAACTAGATATCTAGGGGAATCCAAGATGGGGTGACTTGTGGGGCTCTGACCAGGTTCTGTTGCCAAGAATCCTTTGCAAACGTCAAAAATTGGCTAAAAAAACATATTTTCCTCACATTTCGGTGACAGAAAGTTCTGGAATCTGAGAGGAGCCACAAATTTCCTTCCACCCAGCAGTCTCCCAAATCTCCCGATAACAATGGTACCTCACTTTTGAGGGTAGGGCTAGCGCCTGCGACAGGATATACCCCAAAACACAACGTGGACACATCACAGAAAACAGAGCTGTTTTTTGCAAAGTGCCTACCCGTAGATTTTGGCCTCAAGCTCAGGGAAACCTACCAAACCTGTGCATTTTTGAAAACTAGAGACCTAGGGGAATCCAAGATGGGGTGACTTGTGGGGCTCTGACCAGGTTCTGTTACCCAGAATCCTTTGCAAACCTCAAAATTTGGCTAATAAAACACATTTTCCTCACATTTCGGTGACAGAAAGTTCTGGAATCTGAGAGGAGCCACAAATGTCCTTCCACCCAGCGTTCCCCCAAGTTTCCCGATAGAAATGATACCTCACTTGTGTGGGTAGTCCTAGCGCCCGCGACAGGAAATTTCCCAAAACACAAAGTGGGCACATCCCATTTTTTAACAGAAAACAGAGCTGTTTTTTGCAAAGTGCCTACCTGTAGATTTTGGCCTCTAGCTCAGCCGGCACCTAGGGAAATCTACCAAACCTGTGCATTTTTGAAAACTAGATATCTAGGGGAATCCAAGATGGGGTGACTTGTGGGGCTCTGACCAGGTTGTGGTACCCAGAATCCTTTGGAAACCTCAAAATTTGGCTAAAAAAACACATTTTCCTCTCATTTCGGTGACAGAAAGTTCTGGAATCTGACAGGAGCCACAAATGTCCTTCCACCCAGCGTTCCCCCAAGTCTCCCGATAAAAATGATACCTCACTTGTGTGGGTAGACCTAGCGCCCGCGACAGGATATGCCCCAAAACACAACGTGGACACATCACAGAAAACAGAGCTGTTTTTTGCAAAGTGCCCACCTGTAGATTTTGGCCTCTAGCTCAGCCGGCACTTAGGGAAACCTACCAAACCTGTGCATTTTTAAAAACTAGAGACCTAGGGGAATCCAAGATGGGGTGACTTGTGGGCTCTGACCAGGTTCTGTTACCCAGAATCCTTTGCAAACCTTAAAATTTGGCTAAAAAAACACATTTTCCTCACATTTCGGTGACAGAAAGTTCTGGAATCTGAGAGGAGCCACAAATTTCCTTCCACCCAGCGTTCCCCCAAGTTTCCCGATAAAAATTATACCTCACTTGTGTGGGTAGTCCTAGCGCCCGCGACAGGAAATGTCCCAAAACACAAAGTGGGCACATCCCATTTTTTGACAGAAAACAGAGCTGTTTTTTGCAAAGTGCCTACCTGTAGATTTTGGCCTCTAGCTCAGCCGGCACCTAGGGAAACCTACCAAACCTGTGCATTTTTGAAAACTAGATATCTAGGGGAATCCAAGATGGGGTGACTTGTGGGGCTCTGACCAGGTTGTGGTACCCAGAATCCTTTGCAAACCTCAAAATTTGGCTAAAAAAACACAATTTCCTCTCATTTCGGTGACAGAAAGTTCTGGAATCTGACAGGAGCCACAAATGTCCTTCCACCCAGCGTTCCCCCAAGTCTCCCGATAAAAATGATACCTCACTTGTGTGGGTAGACCTAGCGCCCGCGACAGGATATGCCCCAAAACACAACGTGGACACATCACAGAAAACAGAGCTGTTTTTTGCAAAGTGCCCACCTGTAGATTTTGGCCTCTAGCTCAGCCTGCACTTAGGGAAACCTACCAACCCTGTGCATTTTTAAAAACTAGAGACCTAGGGGAATCCAAGATGGGGTGACTTGTGGGCTCTGACCAGGTTCTGTTACCCAGAATCCTTTGCAAACCTTAAAATTTGGCTAAAAAAACACATTTTCCTCACATTTCGGTGACAGAAAGTTCTGGAATCTGAGAGGAGCCACAAATTTCCTTCCACCCAGCGTTCCCCCAAGTTTCCCGATAAAAATTATACCTCACTTGTGTGGGTAGTCCTAGCGCCCGCGACAGGAAATGTCCCAAAACACAAAGTGGGCACATCCCATTTTTTGACAGAAAACAGAGCTGTTTTTTGCTAAGTGCCTACCTGTAGATTTTGGCCTCTAGCTCAGCCGGCACCTAGGGAAACCTACCAAACCTGTTCATTTTTGAAAACTAGAGACCTAGGGGAATCCAAGATGGGGTGACTTGTGGGGCTCTGACTAGATTCTGTTACCCAGAATCCTTTCCAAACGTCAAAATTTGGATAAAAAAAACATCTTATCCTCACATTTCGGTGACAGAAACTTCTGGAATCTGAGAGGAGCCACACATTTCCTTCCACCCAGCGTTCCCCCAAGTCTCTCGATAAAAATGGTACCTCACTTGTGTGGGTAGACCTAGCGCCCGCGACAGGATATGCCCCAAAACACAACGTAGACACATCACAGAAAACAGAGCTGTTGTTTGCAAAGTGCCTACCTGTAGGTTTTGGCCTCTAGCTCAGCCGGCACCTAGGGAAACTTACCAAACCTGTGCATTTTTGAAAACTAGAGACCTAGGGGAATCTAAGATGGGGTGACTTGTGGGGCTCTGACCAGGTTCTGCTACCCAGAATCCTTTGCAAACCTCAAAATTTGGCTAAAAAAACACATTTTCCTCACATTTCGGTGACAGAAAGTTCTGGAATCTGAGAGGAGCCACAAATTTCCTTGCACCCAGCGTTCCACCAAGTCTCCCGATAAAAATGATACCTCACTTGTGTGGGTAGTCCTAGCGCCCGCAACAGGAAATGTCTCAAACCACAAAGTGGGCACATCCCATTTTTTGACAGAAAACAGAGCTGTTTTTTGCAAAGTGCCTACCTATAGATTTTGGCCTCTAGCACAGCCGGCACCAAGGAAAATCTACCAAACCTGTGCATTTTTTAAAACTAGAGACCTAGGGGAATCCAAGATGGGGTGACTTGTGGGGCTCTGACCAGGTTCTGTTACCCAGAATCCTTTGCAAACCTCAAAATTTGGCTAAAAAAACACATTTTCCTCACATTTCGGTGACAGAAAGTTCTGGAATCTGAGAGGAGCCACAAATTTCCTTCCACCCAGCGTTCCCCCAAGTTTCCCGATAAAAATGATACCTCACTTGTGTGGGTAGTCCTAGCGCCCGCGACTGGAAATTTCCCAAAACACAAAGTGGGCACATCCCATTTTTTAACACAAAACAGAGCTGTTTTTTGCAAAGTGCCTACCTGTCGATTTTGGCCTCTAGCTCAGCCGGCACCTTGGGAAACCTACCAAACCTGTGCATTTTTGAAAACTAGATATCTAGGGGAATCCAAGATGGGGTGACTTGTGGGGCTCTGACCAGGTTCTGTTGCCAAGAATCCTTTGCAAACGTCAAAATTTGGCTAAAAAAACATATTTTCCTCACATTTCGGTGACAGAAAGTTCTGGAATCTGAGAGGAGCCACAAATTTCCTTCCACCCAGCATTCTCCCAAATCTCCCGATAACAATGGTACCTCACTTGTGTGGATAGGGCTAGCGCCTGCGACAGGATATGCCCCAAAACACAACGTGGACACATCACAGAAAACAGAGCTGTTTTTTGCAAAGTGCCTACCTGTAGATTTTGGCCACAAGCTCAGGGAAACCTACCAAACCTGTGCATTTTTTAAAACTAGAGACCTAGGGGTATTCAAGATGGGGTGACTTGTGGGGCTCTGACCAGGTTCTGTTACCCAGAATCCTTTGCAAACCTCAAAATTTGGCTAAAAAAACACATTTTCCTCACATTTCGGTGACAGAAGGTTCTGGAATCTGAGAGGTGCCACAAATTTCCTTCCACCCAGCGTTCCCCCAAGTTTCCCGATAGAAATGATACCTCACTTGTGTGGGTAGTCCTAGCGCCAGCGACAGGAAATTTCCCAAAACACAATGTGGGCACATCCCATTTTTTAACAGAAAACAGAGCTGTTTTTTGCAAAGTGCCTACCTGTAGATTTTGGCCTCTAGCTCAGCCGGCACCTAGGGAAACCTACCAAACCTGTTCATTTTTGAAAACTAGAGACCTAGGGGAATCCAAGATGGGGTGACTTGAGGGGCTCTGACTAGGTTCTGTTACCCAGAATCCTTTCCAAACGTCAAAATTTGGATAAAAAAAACATCTTATCCTCACATTTCGGTGACAGAAACTTCTGGAATCTGAGAGGAGCCACACATTTCCTTCCACCCAGCGTTCCCCCAAGTCTCTCGATAAAAATGGTACCTCACTTGTGTGGGTAGACCTAGCGCCCGCGACAGGATATGCCCCAAAACACAACGTAGACACATCACAGAAAACAGAGCTGTTGTTTGCAAAGTGCCTACCTGTAGGTTTTGGCCTCTAGCTCAGCCGGCACCTAGGGAAACTTACCAAACCTGTGCATTTTTGAAAACTAGAGACCTAGGGGAATCTAAGATGGGGTGACTTGTGGGGCTCTGACCAGGTTCTGCTACCCAGAATCCTTTGCAAACCTCAAAATTTGGCTAAAAAAACACATTTTCCTCACATTTCGGTGACAGAAAGTTCTGGAATCTGAGAGGAGCCACAAATTTCCTTGCAGCCAGCGTTCCACCAAGTCTCACGATAAAAATGATACCTCACTTGTGTGGGTAGTCCTAGCGCCCGCAACAGGAAATGTCTCAAACCACAAAGTGGGCACATCCCATTTTTTGACAGAAAACAGAGCTGTTTTTTGCAAAGTGCCTTCCTGTAGATTTTGGCCTCTAGCTCAGCCGGCACCCAGGGAAATCTACCAAACCTGTGCATTTTTTAAAACTAGAGACCTAGGGGAATCCAAGATGGGGTGACTTGTGGGGCTCTGACCAGGTTCTGTTACCCAGAATCCTTTGCAAACCTAAAAATTTGGCTAAAAAAACACATTTTCCTCACATTTCGGTGACAGAAAGTTCTGGAATCTGAGAGGAGCCACAAATTTCCTTCCACCCAGCGTTCCCCCAAGTTTCCCGATAAAAATGATACCTCACTTGTGTGGGTAGTCCTAGCGCCCGCGACAGGAAATTTCCCAAAACACAAAGTGGGCACATCCCATTTTTTAACAGAAAACAGAGCTGTTTTTTGCAAAGTGCCTACCTGTCGATTTTGGCCTCTAGCTCAGCCGGCACCTAGGGAAACCTACCAAACCTGTGCATTTTTGAAAACTAGATATCTAGGGGAATCCAAGATGGGGTGACTTGTGGGGCTCTGACCAGGTTCTGTTGCCAAGAATCCTTTGCAAACGTCAAAATTTGGCTAAAAAAACATATTTTCCTCACATTTCGGTGACAGAAAGTTCTGGAATCTGAGAGGAGCCACAAATTTCCTTCCACCCAGCAGTCTCCCAAATCTCCCGATAACAATGGTACCTCACTTTTGAGGGTAGGGCTAGCGCCTGCGACAGGATATACCCCAAAACACAACGTGGACACATCACAGAAAACAGAGCTGTTTTTTGCAAAGTGCCTACCCGTAGATTTTGGCCTCAAGCTCAGGGAAACCTACCAAACCTGTGCATTTTTGAAAACTAGAGACCTAGGGGAATCCAAGATGGGGTGACTTGTGGGGCTCTGACCAGGTTCTGTTACCCAGAATCCTTTGCAAACCTCAAAATTTGGCTAATAAAACACATTTTCCTCACATTTCGGTGACAGAAAGTTCTGGAATCTGAGAGGAGCCACAAATGTCCTTCCACCCAGCGTTCCCCCAAGTTTCCCGATAGAAATGATACCTCACTTGTGTGGGTAGTCCTAGCGCCCGCGACAGGAAATTTCCCAAAACACAAAGTGGGCACATCCCATTTTTTAACAGAAAACAGAGCTGTTTTTTGCAAAGTGCCTACCTGTAGATTTTGGCCTCTAGCTCAGCCGGCACCTAGGGAAATCTACCAAACCTGTGCATTTTTGAAAACTAGATATCTAGGGGAATCCAAGATGGGGTGACTTGTGGGGCTCTGACCAGGTTGTGGTACCCAGAATCCTTTGCAAACCTCAAAATTTGGCTAAAAAAACACATTTTCCTCTCATTTCGGTGACAGAAAGTTCTGGAATCTGACAGGAGCCACAAATGTCCTTCCACCCAGCGTTCCCCCAAGTCTCCCGATAAAAATGATACCTCACTTGTGTGGGTAGACCTAGCGCCCGCGACAGGATATGCCCCAAAACACAACGTGGACACATCACAGAAAACAGAGCTGTTTTTTGCAAAGTGCCCACCTGTAGATTTTGGCCTCTAGCTCAGCCGGCACTTAGGGAAACCTACCAAACCTGTGCATTTTTAAAAACTAGAGACCTAGGGGAATCCAAGATGGGGTGACTTGTGGGCTCTGACCAGGTTCTGTTACCCAGAATCCTTTGCAAACATTAAAATTTGGCTAAAAAAACACATTTTCCTCACATTTCGGTGACAGAAAGTTCTGGAATCTGAGAGGAGCCACAAATTTCCTTCCACTCAGCGTTCCCCCAAGTTTCCCGATAAAAATTATACCTCACTTGTGTGGGTAGTCCTAGCGCCCGCGACAGGAAATGTCCCAAAACACAAAGTGGGCACATCCCATTTTTTGACAGAAAACAGAGCTGTTTTTTGCAAAGTGCCTACCTGTAGATTTTGGCCTCTAGCTCAGCCGGCACCTAGGGAAACCTACCAAACCTGTGCATTTTTGAAAACTAGATATCTAGGGGAATCCAAGATGGGGTGACTTGTGGGGCTCTGACCAGGTTGTGGTACCCAGAATCCTTTGCAAACCTCAAAATTTGGCTAAAAAAACACAATTTCCTCTCATTTCGGTGACAGAAAGTTCTGGAATCTGACAGGAGCCACAAATGTCCTTCCACCCAGCGTTCCCCCAAGTCTCCCGATAAAAATGATACCTCACTTGTGTGGGTAGACCTAGCGCCCGCGACAGGATATGCCCCAAAACACAACGTGGACACATCACAGAAAACAGAGCTGTTTTTTGCAAAGTGCCCACCTGTAGATTTTGGCCTCTAGCTCAGCCTGCACTTAGGGAAACCTACCAACCCTGTGCATTTTTAAAAACTAGAGACCTAGGGGAATCCAAGATGGGGTGACTTGTGGGCTCTGACCAGGTTCTGTTACCCAGAATCCTTTGCAAACCTTAAAATTTGGCTAAAAAAACACATTTTCCTCACATTTCGGTGACAGAAAGTTCTGGAATCTGAGAGGAGCCACAAATTTCCTTCCACCCAGCGTTCCCCCAAGTTTCCCGATAAAAATGATACCTCACTTGTGTGGGTAGTCCTAGCGCCCGCGACTGGAAATTTCCCAAAACACAAAGTGGGCACATCCCATTTTTTAACACAAAACAGAGCTGTTTTTTGCAAAGTGCCTACCTGTCGATTTTGGCCTCTAGCTCAGCCGGCACCTTGGGAAACCTACCAAACCTGTGCATTTTTGAAAACTAGATATCTAGGGGAATCCAAGATGGGGTGACTTGTGGGGCTCTGACCAGGTTCTGTTGCCAAGAATCCTTTGCAAACGTCAAAATTTGGCTAAAAAAACATATTTTCCTCACATTTCGGTGACAGAAAGTTCTGGAATCTGAGAGGAGCCACAAATTTCCTTCCACCCAGCATTCTCCCAAATCTCCCGATAACAATGGTACCTCACTTGTGTGGATAGGGCTAGCGCCTGCGACAGGATATGCCCCAAAACACAACGTGGACACATCACAGAAAACAGAGCTGTTTTTTGCAAAGTGCCTACCTGTAGATTTTGGCCACAAGCTCAGGGAAACCTACCAAACCTGTGCATTTTTTTAAACTAGAGACCTAGGGGTATTCAAGATGGGGTGACTTGTGGGGCTCTGACCAGGTTCTGTTACCCAGAATCCTTTGCAAACCTCAAAATTTGGCTAAAAAAACACATTTTCCTCACATTTCGGTGACAGAAGGTTCTGGAATCTGAGAGGTGCCACAAATTTCCTTCCACCCAGCGTTCCCCCAAGTTTCCCGATAGAAATGATACCTCACTTGTGTGGGTAGTCCTAGCGCCAGCGACAGGAAATTTCCCAAAACACAATGTGGGCACATCCCATTTTTTAACAGAAAACAGAGCTGTTTTTTGCAAAGTGCCTACCTGTAGATTTTGGCCTCTAGCTCAGCCGGCACCTAGGGAAACCTACCAAACCTGTTCATTTTTGAAAACTAGAGACCTAGGGGAATCCAAGATGGGGTGACTTGAGGGGCTCTGACTAGGTTCTGTTACCCAGAATCCTTTCCAAACGTCAAAATTTGGATAAAAAAAACATCTTATCCTCACATTTCGGTGACAGAAACTTCTGGAATCTGAGAGGAGCCACACATTTCCTTCCACCCAGCGTTCCCCCAAGTCTCTCGATAAAAATGGTACCTCACTTGTGTGGGTAGACCTAGCGCCCGCGACAGGATATGCCCCAAAACACAACGTAGACACATCACAGAAAACAGAGCTGTTGTTTGCAAAGTGCCTACCTGTAGGTTTTGGCCTCTAGCTCAGCCGGCACCTAGGGAAACTTACCAAACCTGTGCATTTTTGAAAACTAGAGACCTAGGGGAATCTAAGATGGGGTGACTTGTGGGGCTCTGACCAGGTTCTGCTACCCAGAATCCTTTGCAAACCTCAAAATTTGGCTAAAAAAACACATTTTCCTCACATTTCGGTGACAGAAAGTTCTGGAATCTGAGAGGAGCCACAAATTTCCTTGCAGCCAGCGTTCCACCAAGTCTCACGATAAAAATGATACCTCACTTGTGTGGGTAGTCCTAGCGCCCGCAACAGGAAATGTCTCAAACCACAAAGTGGGCACATCCCATTTTTTGACAGAAAACAGAGCTGTTTTTTGCAAAGTGCCTTCCTGTAGATTTTGGCCTCTAGCTCAGCCGGCACCCAGGGAAATCTACCAAACCTGTGCATTTTTTAAAACTAGAGACCTAGGGGAATCCAAGATGGGGTGACTTGTGGGGCTCTGACCAGGTTCTGTTACCCAGAATCCTTTGCAAACCTAAAAATTTGGCTAAAAAAACACATTTTCCTCACATTTCGGTGACAGAAAGTTCTGGAATCTGAGAGGAGCCACAAATTTCCTTCCACCCAGCGTTCCCCCAAGTTTCCCGATAAAAATGATACCTCACTTGTGTGGGTAGTCCTAGCGCCCGCGACAGGAAATTTCCCAAAACACAAAGTGGGCACATCCCATTTTTTAACAGAAAACAGAGCTGTTTTTTGCAAAGTGCCTACCTGTCGATTTTGGCCTCTAGCTCAGCCGGCACCTAGGGAAACCTACCAAACCTGTGCATTTTTGAAAACTAGATATCTAGGGGAATCCAAGATGGGGTGACTTGTGGGGCTCTGACCAGGTTCTGTTGCCAAGAATCCTTTGCAAACGTCAAAATTTGGCTAAAAAAACATATTTTCCTCACATTTCGGTGACAGAAAGTTCTGGAATCTGAGAGGAGCCACAAATTTCCTTCCACCCAGCAGTCTCCCAAATCTCCCGATAACAATGGTACCTCACTTTTGAGGGTAGGGCTAGCGCCTGCGACAGGATATACCCCAAAACACAACGTGGACACATCACAGAAAACAGAGCTGTTTTTTGCAAAGTGCCTACCCGTAGATTTTGGCCTCAAGCTCAGGGAAACCTACCAAACCTGTGCATTTTTGAAAACTAGAGACCTAGGGGAATCCAAGATGGGGTGACTTGTGGGGCTCTGACCAGGTTCTGTTACCCAGAATCCTTTGCAAACCTCAAAATTTGGCTAATAAAACACATTTTCCTCACATTTCGGTGACAGAAAGTTCTGGAATCTGAGAGGAGCCACAAATGTCCTTCCACCCAGCGTTCCCCCAAGTTTCCCGATAGAAATGATACCTCACTTGTGTGGGTAGTCCTAGCGCCCGCGACAGGAAATTTCCCAAAACACAAAGTGGGCACATCCCATTTTTTAACAGAAAACAGAGCTGTTTTTTGCAAAGTGCCTACCTGTAGATTTTGGCCTCTAGCTCAGCCGGCACCTAGGGAAATCTACCAAACCTGTGCATTTTTGAAAACTAGATATCTAGGGGAATCCAAGATGGGGTGACTTGTGGGGCTCTGACCAGGTTGTGGTACCCAGAATCCTTTGCAAACCTCAAAATTTGGCTAAAAAAACACATTTTCCTCTCATTTCGGTGACAGAAAGTTCTGGAATCTGACAGGAGCCACAAATGTCCTTCCACCCAGCGTTCCCCCAAGTCTCCCGATAAAAATGATACCTCACTTGTGTGGGTAGACCTAGCGCCCGCGACAGGATATGCCCCAAAACACAACGTGGACACATCACAGAAAACAGAGCTGTTTTTTGCAAAGTGCCCACCTGTAGATTTTGGCCTCTAGCTCAGCCGGCACTTAGGGAAACCTACCAAACCTGTGCATTTTTAAAAACTAGAGACCTAGGGGAATCCAAGATGGGGTGACTTGTGGGCTCTGACCAGGTTCTGTTACCCAGAATCCTTTGCAAACATTAAAATTTGGCTAAAAAAACACATTTTCCTCACATTTCGGTGACAGAAATTTCTGGAATCTGAGAGGAGCCACAAATTTCCTTCCACTCAGCGTTCCCCCAAGTTTCCCGATAAAAATTATACCTCACTTGTGTGGGTAGTCCTAGCGCCCGCGACAGGAAATGTCCCAAAACACAAAGTGGGCACATCCCATTTTTTGACAGAAAACAGAGCTGTTTTTTGCAAAGTGCCTACCTGTAGATTTTGGCCTCTAGCTCAGCCGGCACCTAGGGAAACCTACCAAACCTGTGCATTTTTGAAAACTAGATATCTAGGGGAATCCAAGATGGGGTGACTTGTGGGGCTCTGACCAGGTTGTGGTACCCAGAATCCTTTGCAAACCTCAAAATTTGGCTAAAAAAACACAATTTCCTCTCATTTCGGTGACAGAAAGTTCTGGAATCTGACAGGAGCCACAAATGTCCTTCCACCCAGCGTTCCCCCAAGTCTCCCGATAAAAATGATACCTCACTTGTGTGGGTAGACCTAGCGCCCGCGACAGGATATGCCCCAAAACACAACGTGGACACATCACAGAAAACAGAGCTGTTTTTTGCAAAGTGCCCACCTGTAGATTTTGGCCTCTAGCTCAGCCTGCACTTAGGGAAACCTACCAACCCTGTGCATTTTTAAAAACTAGAGACCTAGGGGAATCCAAGATGGGGTGACTTGTGGGCTCTGACCAGGTTCTGTTACCCAGAATCCTTTGCAAACCTTAAAATTTGGCTAAAAAAACACATTTTCCTCACATTTCGGTGACAGAAAGTTCTGGAATCTGAGAGGAGCCACAAATTTCCTTCCACCCAGCGTTCCCCCAAGTTTCCCGATAAAAATTATACCTCACTTGTGTGGGTAGTCCTAGCGCCCGCGACAGGAAATGTCCCAAAACACAAAGTGGGCACATCCCATTTTTTGACAGAAAACAGAGCTGTTTTTTGCTAAGTGCCTACCTGTAGATTTTGGCCTCTAGCTCAGCCGGCACATAGGGAAACCTACCAAACCTGTTCATTTTTGAAAACTAGAGACCTAGGGGAATCCAAGATGGGGTCACTTGTGGGGCTCTGACTAGGTTCTGTTACCCAGAATCCTTTCCAAACGTCAAAATTTGGATAAAAAAAACATCTTATCCTCACATTTCGGTGACAGAAACTTCTGGAATCTGAGAGGAGCCACACATTTCCTTCCACCCAGCGTTCCCCCAAGTCTCTCGATAAAAATGGTACCTCACTTGTGTGGGTAGACCTAGCGCCCGCGACAGGATATGCCCCAAAACACAACGTAGACACATCACAGAAAACAGAGCTGTTGTTTGCAAAGTGCCTACCTGTAGGTTTTGGACTCTAGCTCAGCCGGCACCTAGGGAAACTTACCAAACCTGTGCATTTTTGAAAACTAGAGACCTAGGGGAATCTAAGATGGGGTGACTTGTGGGGCTCTGACCAGGTTCTGCTACCCAGAATCCTTTGCAAACCTCAAAATTTGGCTAAAAAAACACATTTTCCTCACATTTCGGTGACAGAAAGTTCTGGAATCTGAGAGGAGCCACAAATTTCCTTGCACCCAGCGTTCCACCAAGTCTCCCGATAAAAATGATACCTCACTTGTGTGGGTAGTCCTAGCGCCCGCAACAGGAAATGTCTCAAACCACAAAGTGGGCACATCCCATTTTTTGACAGAAAACAGAGCTGTTTTTTGCAAAGTGCCTACCTGTAGATTTTGGCCTCTAGCTCAGCCGGCACCCAGGAAAATCTACCAAACCTGTGCATTTTTTAAAACTAGAGACCTAGGGGAATCCAAGATGGGGTGACTTGTGGGGCTCTGACCAGGTTCTGTTACCCAGAATCCTTTGCAAACCTCAAAATTTGGCTAAAAAAACACATTTTCCTCACATTTCGGTGACAGAAAGTTCTGGAATCTGAGAGGAGCCACAAATTTCCTTCCACCCAGCGTTCCCCCAAGTTTCCCGATAAAAATGATACCTCACTTGTGTGGGTAGTCCTAGCGCCCGCGACTGGAAATTTCCCAAAACACAAAGTGGGCACATCCCATTTTTTAACACAAAACAGAGCTGTTTTTTGCAAAGTGCCTACCTGTCGATTTTGGCCTCTAGCTCAGCCGGCACCTTGGGAAACCTACCAAACCTGTGCATTTTTGAAAACTAGATATCTAGGGGAATCCAAGATGGGGTGACTTGTGGGGCTCTGACCAGGTTCTGTTGCCAAGAATCCTTTGCAAACGTCAAAATTTGGCTAAAAAAACATATTTTCCTCACATTTCGGTGACAGAAAGTTCTGGAATCTGAGAGGAGCCACAAATTTCCTTCCACCCAGCATTCTCCCAAATCTCCCGATAACAATGGTACCTCACTTGTGTGGATAGGGCTAGCGCCTGCGACACGATATGCCCCAAAACACAACGTGGACACATCACAGAAAACAGAGCTGTTTTTTGCAAAGTGCCTACCTGTAGATTTTGGCCACAAGCTCAGGGAAACCTACCAAACCTGTGCATTTTTGAAAACTAGAGACCTAGGGGAATTCAAGATGGGGTGACTTGTGGGGCTCTGACCAGGTTCTGTTACCCAGAATCCTTTGCAAACCTCAAAATTTGGCTAAAAAAACACATTTTCCTCACATTTCGGTGACAGAAAGTTCTGGAATCTGAGAGGTGCCACAAATTTCCTTCCACCCAGCGTTCCCCCAAGTTTCCCGATAGAAATGATATCTCACTTGTGTGGGTAGTCCTAGCGCCAGCGACAGGAAATTTCCCAAAACACAAAGTGGGCACATCCCATTTTTTAACAGAAAACAGAGCTGTTTTTTGCAAAGTGCCTACCTGTAGATTTTGGCCTCTAGCTCAGCCGGCACCTAGGGAAACCTACCAAACCTGTTCATTTTTTAAAACTAGAGACCTAGGGGAATCCAAGATGGGGTGACTTGTGGGGCTCTGACTAGGTTCTGTTACCCAGAATCCTTTCCAAACGTCAAAATTTGGATAAAAAAAACATCTTATCCTCACATTTCGGTGACAGAAACTTCTGGAATCTGAGAGGAGCCACACATTTCCTTCCACCCAGCGTTCCCCCAAGTCTCTCGATAAAAATGGTACCTCACTTGTGTGGGTAGACCTAGCGCCCGCGACAGGATATGCCCCAAAACACAACGTAGACACATCACAGAAAACAGAGCTGTTGTTTGCAAAGTGCCTACCTGTAGGTTTTGGCCTCTAGCTCAGCCGGCACCTAGGGAAACTTACCAAACCTGTGCATTTTTGAAAACTAGAGACCTAGGGGAATCTAAGATGGGGTGACTTGTGGGGCTCTGACCAGGTTCTGCTACCCAGAATCCTTTGCAAACCTCAAAATTTGGCTAAAAAAACACATTTTCCTCACATTTCGGTGACAGAAAGTTCTGGAATCTGAGAGGAGCCACAAATTTCCTTGCACCCAGCGTTCCACCAAGTCTCCCGATAAAAATGATACCTCACTTGTGTGGGTAGTCCTAGCGCCCGCAACAGGAAATGTCTCAAACCACAAAGTGGGCACATCCCATTTTTTGACAGAAAACAGAGCTGTTTTTTGCAAAGTGCCTACCTGTAGATTTTGGCCTCTAGCTCAGCCGGCACCCAGGAAAATCTACCAAACCTGTGCATTTTTTAAAACTAGAGACCTAGGGGAATCCAAGATGGGGTGACTTGTGGGGCTCTGACCAGGTTCTGTTACCCAGAATCCTTTGCAAACCTCAAAATTTGGCTAAAAAAACACATTTTCCTCACATTTCGGTGACAGAAAGTTCTGGAATCTGAGAGGAGCCACAAATTTCCTTCCACCCAGCGTTCCCCCAAGTTTCCCGATAAAAATGATACCTCACTTGTGTGGGTAGTCCTAGCGCCCGCGTCTGGAAATTTCCCAAAACACAAAGTGGGCACATCCCATTTTTTAACAGAAAACAGAGCTGTTTTTTGCAAAGTGCCTACCTGTCGATTTTGGCCTCTAGCTCAGCCGGCACCTTGGGAAACATACCAAACCTGTGCATTTTTGAAAACTAGATATCTAGGGGAATCCAAGATGGGGTGACTTGTGGGGCTCTGACCAGGTTCTGTTGCCAAGAATCCTTTGCAAACGTCAAAATTTGGCTAAAAAAACATATTTTCCTCACATTTCGGTGACAGAAAGTTCTGGAATCTGAGAGGAGCCACAAATTTCCTTCCACCCAGCATTCTCCCAAATCTCCCGATAACAATGGTACCTCACTTGTGTGGATAGGGCTAGCGCCTGCGACAGGATATGCCCCAAAACACAACGTGGACACATCACAGAAAACAGAGCTGTTTTTTGCAAAGTGCCTACCTGTAGATTTTGGCCACAAGCTCAGGGAAACCTACCAAACCTGTGCATTTTTGAAAACTAGAGACCTAGGGGAATTCAAGATGGGGTGACTTGTGGGGCTCTGACCAGGTTCTGTTACCCAGAATCCATTGCAAACCTCAAAATTTGGCTAAAAAAACACATTTTCCTCACATTTCGGTGACAGAAAGTTCTGGAATCTGAGAGGTGCCACAAATTTCCTTCCACCCAGCGTTCCCCCAAGTTTCCCGATAGAAATGATATCTCACTTGTGTGGGTAGTCCTAGCGCCAGCGACAGGAAATTTCCCAAAACACAAAGTGGGCACATCCCATTTTTTAACAGAAAACAGAGCTGTTTTTTGCAAAGTGCCTACCTGTAGATTTTGGCCTCTAGCTCAGCCGGCACCTAGGGAAACCTACCAAACTTGTGCATTTTTGAAAACTAGATATCTAGGGGAATCCAAGATGGGGTGACTTGTGGGGCTCTGACCAGGTTCTGTTAAAAAGAATCCTTTGCAAACGTCAAAATTTGGCTAAAAAAAATATATTTTCCTCACATTTCGGTGACAGAAAGTTCTGGAATCTGAGAGGAGCCACAAATTTCCTTCCACCCAGCATTCTCCCAAATCTCCCGATAACAATGGTACCTCACTTGTGTGGGTAGGGCTAGCGCCCGCGACAAGATATGCCCCAAAACACAACATGGACACATCACAGAAAACAGAGCTGTTTTTTGCAAAGTGCCTACCTGTAGATTTTGGCCTCTAGCTCAGGGAAACCTACCAAACCTGTGCATTTTTTAAAACTAGAGACCTAGGGGAATCCAAGATGGGGTGACTTGTGGGGCTCTGACCAGGTTCTGCTACCCAGAATCCTTTGCAAACCTCAAAATTTGGCTAAAAAAACACATTTTCCTCTCATTTCGGTGACAGAAAGTTCTGGAATCTGAGAGGAGCCACAAATTTCCTTCCACCCAGCGTTCCCCCAAGTCTCCCGATAAAAATGATACCTCACTTGTGTGGGTAGACGTAGCGCCCGCGACAGGATATGCCCCAAAACACAACGTGGACACATCACAGAAAACAGAGCTGTTTTTTGCAAAGTGCCCACCTGTAGATTTTGGCCTCTAGCTCAGCCGGCACCTAGGGAAACCTACCAAACCTGTGCATTTTTAAAAACTAGAGACCTAGGGGAATCCAAGATGGGGTGACTTGTGGGCTCTGACCAGGTTCTGTTACCCAGAATCCTTTGCAAAGCTCAAAATTTGGCTAAAAAAACACATTTTCCTCACATTTCAATGACAGAAAGTTCTGGAATCTGAGAGGAGCCACAAATTTCCTTCCACCCAGCGTTCCCCCAAGTTTCCCGATAAAAATTATACCTCACTTGTGCGGGTAGTCCTAGGGCCCGCGACAGGAAATGTCCCAAAACACAAAGTGGGCACATCCCATTTTTTGACAGAAAACAGAGCTGTTTTTTGCAAAGTGCCTACCTGTAGATTTTGGCCTCTAGCTCAGCCGGCACCTAGGGAAACCTACCAAACCTGTGCATTTTTTAAAACTTGATACCTAGGGGAATCCAAGATGGGGTGAATTGTGGGGCTCTGACCAGGTTCTCTTGCCAAGAATCCTTTGCAAACGTCAAAATTTGGCTAAAAAAACATATTTTCCTCACATTTCGGTGACAGAAAGTTCTGGAATCTGAGAAGAGCCACAAATTTCCTTCCACCCAGCATTCCCCCAAATCTCCTGATAACAATGGTACCTCACTTGTGTGGGTAGGGCTAGCGCCCGCGACAGAATATACCCCAAAACACAACGTGGACACATCACAGAAAACAGAGCTGTTTTTTGCAAAGTGCCTACCTGTAGATTTTGGCCTCTAGCTCAGCCGGCACCTAGGGAAACCTACCAAACCTGTGCATTTCTGAAAACTAGAGACGTAGGGGAATCCACGATGGGGTGACTTGTGGGGCTCTGACAAGGTTGTGGTACCCAGAATCCTTTGCAAACCTCAAAATTTGGCTAAAAAAACACATTTTCCTCTCATTTCGGTGACAGAAAGTTCTGGAATCTGACAGGAGCCACAAATTTCCTTCCACCCAGCGTTCCCCCAAGTCTCCCGATAAAAATGATATCTCACTTGTGTGGGTAGACCTAGCGCCCGCGACAGGATATGCCCCAAAACACAACGTGGACACATCACAGAAAACAGAGCTGTTTTTTGCAAAGTGCCCACCTGTAGATTTTGGCCTCTAGCTCAGCCGGCACTTAGGGAAACCTACCAAACCTGTGCATTTTTAAAAACTAGAGACCTAGGGAAATCCAAGATGGGGTGACTTGTGGGCTCTGACCAGGTTCTGTTTCCAAGAATCCTTTGCAAACCTTAAAATTTGGCTAAAAAAACACATTTTCCTCACATTTCGGTGACAGAAAGTTCTGGAATCTGAGAGGAGCAACAAATTTCCTTCCACCCAGCGTTCCCCCAAGTTTCCCGATAAAAATTATACCTCACTTGTGTGGGTAGTCCTAGCGCCCGCGACAGGAAATGTCCCAAAACACAAAGTGGGCACATCCCATTTTTTGACAGAAAACAGAGCTGTTTTTTGCAAAGTGCCTACCTGTAGATTTTGGCCTCTAGCTCAGCCGGCACCTAGGGAAACCTACCAAACCTGTTCATTTTTGAAAACTAGAGACCTAGGGGAATCCAAGATGGGGTGACTTGTGGGTCTCTGACTAGGTTCTGTTACCCAGAATCCTTTGCAAACGTCAACATTTGGATAAAAAAACATATTTTCCTCACATTTCGGTGACAGAAACTTCTGGAATCTGAGAGGAGCCACACATTTCCTTCCACCCAGCGTTCCCCCAAGTCTCCCGATAAAAATGGTGCCTCACTTGTGTGGGTAGGCCTAGCGCCCGCGACAGGATATACCCCAAAACACAACGTGGACACATCACAGAAAACAGAGCTGTTTTTTGCAAAGTGCCTACCTGTAGATTTTGGCCTCGAGCTCAGCCGGCACCTAGGGAAACCTACCAAACCTGTGCATTTTTTAAAACTAGATACCTAGGGGAATCCAAGATGGGGTGAATTGTGGGGCTCTGACCAGGTTCTGTTGCCAAGAATCCTTTGCAAACGTCACAATTTGGCTAAAAAAACATATTTTCCTCAAATTTCGGTGACAGAAAGTTCTGGAATCTGAGAAGAGCCACAAATTTCCTTCCACCCAGCATTCCCCCAAATCTCCTGATAACAATGGTACCTCACTTGTGTGGGTAGGGCTAGTGCCCGCGACAGGATATACCCCAAAACACAACGTGGACACATCACAGAAAACAGAGCTGTTTTTTGCAAAGTGCCTACCTGTAGATTTTGGCCTCTAGCTCAGCCGGCACCTAGGGAAACCTACCAAACCTGTGCATTTTTTAAAACTAGAGACGTAGGGGAATCCACGATGGGGTGACTTGTGGGGCTCTGACCAGGTTGTGGTACCCAGAATCCTTTGCAAACTTCAAAATTTGGCTAAAAAAACACATTTTCCTCTCATTTCGGTGACAGAAAGTTCTGAAATCTGACAGGAGCCACAAATTTCCTTCCACCCAGCGTTCCCCCAAGTCTCCCGATAAAAATGATACCTCACTTGTGTGGGTAGACCTAGCGCCCGCGACAGGATATGCCCCAAAACACAACGTGGACACATCACAGAAAACAGAGCTGTTTTTTGCAAAGTGCCCACCTGTAGATTTTGGCCTCTAGCTCAGCCGGCACTTAGGGAAACCTACCAAACCTGTGCATTTTTAAAAACTAGAGACCTAGGGGAATCCAAGATGGGGTGACTTGTGGGCTCTGACTAGGTTCTGTTACCCAGAATCCTTTGCAAACCTTAAAATTTGGCTAAAAAAACACATTTTCCTCACATTTCGGTGACAGAAAGTTCTGGAATCTGAGAGGAGCAACAAATTTCCTTCCACCCAGCGTTCCCCCAAGTTTCCCGATAAAAATTATACCTCACTTGTGTGGGTAGTCCTAGCGCCCGCGACAGGAAATGTCCCAAAACACAAAGTGGGCACATCCCATTTTTTGACAGAAAACAGAGCTGTTTTTTGCAAAGTGCCTACCTGTAGATTTTGGCCTCTAGCTCAGCCGGCACCTAGGGAAACCTACCAAACCTGTTCATTTTTGAAAACTAGAGACCTAGGGGAATCCAAGATGGGGTGACTTGTGGGGCTCTGACTAGGTTCTGTTACCCAGAATCCTTTGCAAACGTCAAAATTTGGATAAAAAAACATATTTTCCTCACATTTCGGTGACAGAAACTTCTGGAATCTGAGAGGAGCCACACATTTCCTTCCACCCAGCGTTCCCCCAAGTCTCCCGATAAAAATGGTACCTCACTTGTGTGGGTAGACCTAGCGCCCGCGACAGGATATGCCCCAAAACACAACGTAGACACATCACAGAAAACAGAGCTGTTGTTTGCAAAGTGCCTACCTGTAGGTTTTGGCCTCTAGCTCATCCGGCACCGAGGGAAACTTACCAAACCTGTGCATTTTTGAAAACTAGAGACCTAGGGGAATCTAAGATGGGGTTACTTGTGGGGCTCTGACCAGGTTCTGTTACCCAGAATCCTTTGCAAACCTCAAAATTTGGCTAAAAAAAAACATTTTCCTCACATTTCGGTGACAGAAAGTTCTGGAATCTGAGAGGAGCAACAAATTTCCTTCCACCCAGCGTTCCCCCAAGTTTCCCGATAAAAATTATACCTCACTTGTGTTGGTAGTCCTAGCGCCCGCGACAGGAAATGTCCCAAAACACAAAGTGGGCACATCCCATTTTTTGACAGAAAACAGAGCTGTTTTTTGCAAAGTGCCTACCTGTAGATTTTGGCCTCTAGCTCAGCCGGCACCTAGGGAAACCTACCAAACCTGTTCATTTTTGAAAACTAGAGACCTAGGGGAATCCAAGATGGGGTGACTTGTGGGGCTCTGACTAGGTTCTGTAACCCAGAATCCTTTGCAAACGTCAAAATTTGTATAAAAAAACATATTTTCCTCACATTTCGGTGACAGAAACTTCTGGAATCTGAGAGGAGCCACACATTTCCTTCCACCCAGCGTTCCCCCAAGTCTCCCGATAAAAATGGTACCTCACTTGTGTGGGTAGACCTAGCGCCCGCGACAGGATATGCCCCAAAACACAACGTAGACACATCACAGAAAACAGAGCTGTTGTTTGCAAAGTGCCTACCTGTAGGTTTTGGCCTCTAGCTCAGCCGGCACCTAGGGAAACTTACCAAACCTGTGCATTTTTGAAAACTAGAGACCTAGGGGAATCTAAGATGGGGTGACTTGTGGGGCTCTGACCAGGTTCTGCTACCCAGAATCCTTTGCAAACCTCAAAATTTGGCTAAAAAAACACATTTTCCTCACATTTCGGTGACAGAAAGTTCTGGAATCTGAGAGGAGCCACAAATTTCCTTGCACCCAGCGTTCCACCAAGTCTCCCGATAAAAATTATACCTCACTTGTGTGGGTAGTCCTAGCGCCCGCGACAGGAAATGTCTCAAACCACAAAGTGGGCACATCCCATTTTTTGACAGAAACAGAGCTGTTTTTTGCAAAGTGCCTACCTGTAGATTTTGGCCTCTAGCTCAGCCGGCACCTAGGGAAACCTACCAAACCTGTGCATTTTTTAAAACTAGAGACGTAGGGGAATCCACGATGGGGTTACTTGTGGGGCTCTGACCAGGTTGTGGTACCCAGAATCCTTTGCAAACTTCAAAATTTGGCTAAAAAAACACATTTTCCTCTCATTTTGGTGACAGAAAGTTCTGAAATCTGACAGGAGCCACAAATTTCCTTCCACCCAGCGTTCCCCCAAGTCTCCCGATAAAAATGATACCTCACTTGTGTGGGTAGACCTAGCGCCCGCGACAGGATATGCCCCAAAACACAACGTGGACACATCACAGAAAACAGAGCTGTTTTTTGCAAAGTGCCCACCTGTAGATTTTGGCCTCTAGCTCAGCCGGCACTTA
The DNA here is from genome assembly GCF_031143425.1 of Pleurodeles waltl. Classification (NCBI taxonomy): domain Eukaryota; kingdom Metazoa; phylum Chordata; class Amphibia; order Caudata; family Salamandridae; genus Pleurodeles; species Pleurodeles waltl. Next base: position 745,008,515 of record NC_090446.1, on the reverse strand, counting down.
GGGAAACCTACCAAACCTGTGCATTTTTAAAAACTAGAGACCTAGGGGAATCCAAGATGGGGTGACTTGTGGGCTCTGATCAGGTTCTGTTACCCAGAATCCTTTGCAAACCTTAAAATTTGGCTAAAAAAACACATTTTCCTCACATTTCGGTGACAGAAAGTTCTGGAATCTGAGAGGAGCAACAAATTTCCTTCCACCCAGCGTTCCCCCAAGTTTCCCGATAAAAATTATACCTCACTTGTGTGGGTAGTCCTAGCGCCTGCGACAGGAAATGTCCCAAAACACAAAGTGGGCACATCCCATTTTTTGACAGAAAACAGAGCTGTTTTTTGCAAAGTGCCTACCTGTAGATTTTGGCCTCTAGCTCAGCCGGCACCTAGGGAAACCTACCAAACCTGTTCATTTTTGAAAACTAGAGACCTAGGGGAATCCAAGATGGGGTGACTTGTGGGGCTCTAACTAGGTTCTGTTACCCAGAATCCTTTGCAAACGTCAAAATTTGGATAAAAAAACATATTTTCCTCACATTTCGGTGACAGAAAGTTCTGGAATCTGAGAGGAGCCACACATTTCCTTCCACCCAGCGTTCCCCCAAGTCTCCCGATAAAAATGGTGCCTCACTTGTGTGGGTAGGCATAGCGCCCGCGACAGGATATACCCCAAAACACAACGTGGACACATCACAGAAAACAGAGCTGTTTTTTGCAAAGTGCCTACCTGTAGATTTTGGCCTCTAGCTCAGCCGGCCCCTAGGGAAACCTACCAAACCTGTGCATTTCTGAAAACTAGAGACCTAGGGGAATCCAAGATGGGGTGACTTGTGGGGCTCTGACCAGGTTCTGTTACCCAGAATCCTTTGCAAACCTCAAAATTTGGATAAAAAAACACATTTTCCTCACATTTCGGTGACAGAAAGTTCTGGAATCTGAGAGGAGCCACAAATTTCCTTCCACCCAGCGTTCCCCCAAGTTTCCCGATAAAAATGATACCTCACTTGTGTGGGTAGTCCTAGCGCCCGCAACAGGAAATTTCCCAAAACACAAAGTGGGCACATCCCATTTTTTGACAGAAAACAGAGCTGTTTTTTGCAAAGTGCCTACCTGTAGATTTTGGCCTCTAGCTCAGCCGGCACCTAGGGAAACCTACCAAACCTGTGCATTTTTTAAAACTAGATACCTAGGGGAATCCAAGATGGGGTGAATTGTGGGGCTCTGACCAGGTTCTGTTGCCAAGAATCCTTTGCAAACGTCACAATTTGGTTAAAAAAACATATTTTCCTCACATTTCGGTGACTGAAAGTTCTGGAATCTGAGAAGAGCCACAAATTTCCTTCCACCCAGCATTCCCCCAAATCTCCTGATAACAATGGTACCTCACTTGTGTGGGTAGGGCTAGCGCCCGCGAAAGGATATACCCCAAAACACAACGTGGACACATCACAGAAAACAGAGCTGTTTTTTGCAAAGTGCCTACCTGTAGATTTTGGCCTCTAGCTCAGCCGGCACCTAGGGAAACCTACCAAACCTGTGCATTTTTTATTAAACTAGAGACGTAGGGGAATCCACGATGGGGTGACTTGTGGGGCTCTGACCAGGTTGTGGTACCCAGAATCCTTTGCAAACTTCAAAATTTGGCTAAAAAAACACATTTTCCTCTCATTTCGGTGACAGAAAGTTCTGAAATCTGACAGGAGCCACAAATTTCCTTCCACCCAGCGTTCCCCCAAGTCTCCCGATAAAAATGATACCTCACTTGTGTGGGTAGACCTAGCGCCCGCGACAGGATATGCCCCAAAACACAACGTGGACACATCACAGAAAACAGAGCTGTTTTTTGCAAAGTGCCCACCTGTAGATTTTGGCCTCTAGCTCAGCCGGCACTTAGGGAAACCTACCAAACCTGTGCATTTTTAAAAACTAGAGACCTAGGGGAATCCAAGATGGGGTGACTTGTGGGCTCTGACCAGGTTCTGTTACTCAGAATCCTTTGCAAACCTTAAAATTTGGCTAAAAAAACACATTTTCCTCACATTTCGGTGACAGAAAGTTCTGGAATCTGAGAGGAGCAACAAATTTCCTTCCACCCAGCGTTCCCCCAAGTTTCCCGATAAAAATTATACCTCACTTGTGTGGGTAGTCCTAGCGCCCGCGATAGGAAATGTCCCAAAACACAAAGTGGGCACATCCCATTTTTTGACAGAAAACAGAGCTGTTTTTTGCAAAGTGCCTACCTGTAGATTTTGGCCTCTAGCTCAGCCGGCACCTAGGGAAACCTACCAAACCTGTTCATTTTTGAAAACTAGAGACCTAGGGGAATCCAAGATGGGGTGACTTGTGGGGCTCTGACTAGGTTCTGAAACCCAGAATCCTTTGCAAACGTCAAAATTTGTATAAAAAAACATATTTTCCTCACATTTCGGTGACAGAAACTTCTGGAATCTGAGAGGAGCCACACATTTCCTTCCACCCAGCGTTCCCCCAAGTCTCCCGATAAAAATGGTACCTCACTTGTGTGGGTAGACCTAGCGCCCGCGACAGGATATGCCCCAAAACACAACGTAGACACATCACAGAAAACAGAGCTGTTGTTTGCAAAGTGCCTACCTGTAGGTTTTGGCCTCTAGCTCAGCCGGCACTTAGGGAAACCTACCAAACCTGTGCATTTTTAAAAACTAGAGACCTAGGGGAATCTAAGATGGGGTTACTTGTGGGGCACTGACCAGGTTCTGTTACCCAGAATCCTTTGCAAACCTCAAAATTTGGCTAAAAAAACACATTTTCCTCACATTTCGGTGACAGAAAGTTCTGGAATCTGAGAGGAGCCACAAATTTCCTTGCACCCAGCGTTCCACCAAGTCTCCCGATAAAAATGATACCTCACTTGTGTGGGTAGTCCTAGCGCCCGCGACAGGAAATGTCTCAAACCACAAAGTGGGCACATCCCATTTTTTGACAGAAAACAGAGCTGTTTTTTGCAAAGTGCCTACCTGTAGATTTTGGCCTCTAGCTCAGCCGGCACCTAGGGAAACCTACCAAACCTGTGCATTTTTTAAAACTAGATACCTAGGGGAATCCAAGATGGGGTGAATTGTGGGGCTCTGACCAGGTTCTGTTGCCAAGAATCCTTTGCAAACGTCAAAATTTGGCTAAAAAAACATATTTTCCTCACATTTCGGTGACAGAAAGTTCTAGAATCTGAGAAGAGCCACAAATTTCCTTCCACCCAGCATTCCCCCAAATCTCCTGATAACAATGGTACCTCACTTGTGTGGGTAGGGCTAGCGCCCGCGACAGAATTTACCCCAAAACACAACGTGGACACATCACAGAAAACAGAGCTGTTTTTTGCAAAGTGCCTACCTGTAGATTTTGGCCTCTAGCTCAGCCGGCACCTAGGGAAACCTACCAAACCTGTGCATTTTTGAAAACTAGAGACGTAGGGGAATCCACGATGGGGTGACTTGTGGGGCTCTGACCAGGTTGTGGTACCCAGAATCCTTTGCAAACCTCAAAATTTGGCTAAAAAAACACATTTTCCTCTCATTTCGGTGACAGAAAGTTCTGGAATCTGACAGGAGCCACAAATTTCCTTCCACCCAGCGTTCCCCCAAGTCTCCCGATAAAAATGATACCTCACTTGTGTTGGTAGACCTAGCGCCCGCGACAGGATATGCCCCAAAACACAACGTGGACACATCACAGAAAACAGAGCTGTTTTTTGCAAAGTGCCCACCTGTAGATTTTGGCCTCTAGCTCAGCCGGCACTTAGGGAAACCTACCAAACCTGTGCATTTTTAAAAACTAGAGACCTAGGGAAATCCAAGATGGGGTGACTTGTGGGCTCTGACCAGGTTCTGTTACCCAGAATCCTTTGCAAACCTTAAAATTTGGCTAAAAAACACATTTTCCTCACATTTCGGTGACAGAAAGTTCTGGAATCTGAGAGGAGCAACAAATTTCCTTCCACCCAGCGTTCCCCCAAGTTTCCCGATAAAAATTATACCTCACTTGTGTGGGTAGTCCTAGCGCCCGCGACAGGAAATGTCCCAAAACACAAAGTGGGCACATCCCATTTTTTGACAGAAAACAGAGCTGTTTTTTGCAAAGTGCCTACCTGTAGATTTTGGCCTCTAGCTCAGCCGGCACCTAGGGAAACCTACCAAACCTGTTCATTTTTGAAAACTAGAGACCTAGGGGAATCTAAGATGGGGTGACTTGTGGGGCTCTGACTGGGTTCTGTTACCCAGAATCCTTTGCAAACGTCAAAATTTGGATAAAAAAACATATTTTCCTCACATTTCGGTGACAGAAACTTCTGGAATCTGAGAGGAGCCACACATTTCCTTCCACCCAGCGTTCCCCCAAGTCTCCCGATAAAAATGGTACCTCACTTGTGTGGGTAGACCTAGCGCCCGCGACAGGATATGCCCCAAAACACAACGTAGACACATCACAGAAAACAGAGCTGTTGTTTGCAAAGTGCCTACCTGTAGATTTTGGCCTCTAGCTCAGCCGGCACCTAGGGAAACTTACCAAACCTGTGCATTTTTGAAAACTAGAGACCTAGGGGAATCTAAGATGGGGTTACTTGTGGGGCACTGACCAGGTTCTGTTACCCAGAATCCTTTGCAAACCTCAAAATTTGGCTAAAAAAACACATTTTCCTCACATTTCGGTGACAGAAAGTTCTGGAATCTGAGAGGAGCCACAAATTTCCTTGCACCCAGCGTTCCACCAAGTCTCCCGATAAAAATGATACCTCACTTGTGTGGGTAGTCCTAGCGCCCGCGACAGGAAATGTCTCAAACCACAAAGTGGGCACATCCCATTTTTTGACAGAAAACAGAGCTGTTTTTTGCAAAGTGCCTACCTGTAGATTTTGGCCTCTAGCTCAGCCGGCACCTAGGGAAACCTACCAAACCTGTGCATTTTTTAAAACTAGATACCTAGGGGAATCCAAGATGGGGTGAATTGTGGGGCTCTGACCAGGTTCTGTTGCCAAGAATCCTTTGCAAACGTCAAAATTTGGCTAAAAAAACATATTTTCCTCACATTTCGGTGACAGAAAGTTCTAGAATCTGAGAAGAGCCACAAATTTCCTTCCACCCAGCATTCCCCCAAATCTCCTGATAACAATGGTACCTCACTTGTGTGGGTAGGGCTAGCGCCCGCGACAGAATTTACCCCAAAACACAACGTGGACACATCACAGAAAACAGAGCTGTTTTTTGCAAAGTGCCTACCTGTAGATTTTGGCCTCTAGCTCAGCCGGCACCTAGGGAAACCTACCAAACCTGTGCATTTTTGAAAACTAGAGACGTAGGGGAATCCACGATGGGGTGACTTGTGGGGCTCTGACCAGGTTGTGGTACCCAGAATCCTTTGCAAACCTCAAAATTTGGCTAAAAAAACACATTTTCCTCTCATTTCGGTGACAGAAAGTTCTGGAATCTGACAGGAGCCACAAATTTCCTTCCACCCAGCGTTCCCCCAAGTCTCCCGATAAAAATGATACCTCACTTGTGTTGGTAGACCTAGCGCCCGCGACAGGATATGCCCCAAAACACAACGTGGACACATCACAGAAAACAGAGCTGTTTTTTGCAAAGTGCCCACCTGTAGATTTTGGCCTCTAGCTCAGCCGGCACTTAGGGAAACCTACCAAACCTGTGCATTTTTAAAAACTAGAGACCTAGGGAAATCCAAGATGGGGTGACTTGTGGGCTCTGACCAGGTTCTGTTACCCAGAATCCTTTGCAAACCTTAAAATTTGGCTAAAAAACACATTTTCCTCACATTTCGGTGACAGAAAGTTCTGGAATCTGAGAGGAGCAACAAATTTCCTTCCACCCAGCGTTCCCCCAAGTTTCCCGATAAAAATTATACCTCACTTGTGTGGGTAGTCCTAGCGCCCGCGACAGGAAATGTCCCAAAACACAAAGTGGGCACATCCCATTTTTTGACAGAAAACAGAGCTGTTTTTTGCAAAGTGCCTACCTGTAGATTTTGGCCTCTAGCTCAGCCGGCACCTAGGGAAACCTACCAAACCTGTTCATTTTTGAAAACTAGAGACCTAGGGGAATCTAAGATGGGGTGACTTGTGGGGCTCTGACTGGGTTCTGTTACCCAGAATCCTTTGCAAACGTCAAAATTTGGATAAAAAAACATATTTTCCTCACATTTCGGTGACAGAAACTTCTGGAATCTGACAGGAGCAACACATTTCCTTCCACCCAGCGTTCCCCCAAGTCTCCCGATAAAAATGGTACCTCACTTGTGTGGGTAGACCTAGCGCCCGCGACAGGATATGCCCCAAAACACAACGTAGACACATCACAGAAAACAGAGCTGTTGTTTGCAAAGTGCCTACCTGTAGGTTTTGGCCTCTAGCTCAGCCGGCACCTAGGGAAACTTCTCAAACCTGTGCATTTTTGAAAACTAGAGACCTAGGGGAATCTAAGATGGGGTTACTTGTGGGGCTCTGACCAGGTTCTGTTACCCAGAATCCTTTGCAAACCTCAAAATTTGGCTAAAAAAACACATTTTCCTCACATTTCGGTGACAGAAAGTTCTGGAATCTGAGAGGAGCCACAAATTTCCTTGCACCCAGCGTTCCACCAAGTCTCCCGATAAAAATGATACCTCACTTGTGTGGGTAGTCCTAGCGCCCGCGACAGGAAATGTCAAACCACAAAGTGGGCACATCCCATTTTTTGACAGAAAACAGAGCTGTTTTTTGCAAAGTGCCTACCTGTAGATTTTGGCCTCTAGCTCAGCCGGCACCTAGGGAAATCTACCAAACCTGTGCATTTTTTAAAACTAGAGACCTAGGGGAATCCAAGATGGGGTGACTTGTGGGGCTCTGACCAGGTTCTGTTACCCAGAATCCTTTGCAAACCTCAAAATTTGGCTAAAAAAACACATTTTCCTCACATTTCGGTGACAGAAAGTTCTGGAATCTGAGAGGAGCCACAAATTTCCTTCCACCCAGCGTTCCCCCAAGTTTCCCGATAAAAATGATACCTCACTTGTGTGGGTAGTCCTAGCGCCCGCGACAGGAAATTTCCCAAAACACAAAGTGGGCACATCCCATTTTTTAACAGAAAACAGAGCTGTTTTTTGCAAAGTGCCTACCTGTCGATTTTGGCCTCTAGCTCAGCCGGCACCTAGGGAAACCTACCAAACCTGTGCATTTTTGAAAACTAGATATCTAGGGGAATCCAAGATGGGGTGACTTGTGGGGCTCTGACCAGGTTCTGTTGCCAAGAATCCTTTGCAAACGTCAAAATTTGGCTAAAAAAACATATTTTCCTCACATTTCGGTGACAGAAAGTTCTGGAATCTGAGAGGAGCCACAAATTTCCTTCCACCCAGCAGTCTCCCAAATCTCCCGATAACAATGGTACCTCACTTTTGTGGGTAGGGCTAGCGCCTGCGACAGGATATGCCCCAAAACACAACGTGGACACATCACAGAAAACAGAGCTGTTTTTTGCAAAGTGCCTACCTGTAGATTTTGGCCTCAAGCTCAGGGAAACCTACCAAACCTGTGCATTTTTGAAAACTAGAGACCTAGGGGAATCCAAGATGGGGTGACTTGTGGGGCTCTGACCAGGTTCTGTTACCCAGAATCCTTTGCAAACCTCAAAATGTGGCTAATAAAACACATTTTCCTCACATTTCGGTGACAGAAAGTTCTGGAATCTGAGAGGAGCCACAAATTTCCTTCCACCCAGCGTTCCCCCAAGTTTCCCGATAGAAATGATACCTCACTTGTGTGGGTAGTCCTAGCGCCCGCGACAGGAAATTTCCCAAAACACAAAGTGGGCACATCCCATTTTTTAACAGAAAACAGAGCTGTTTTTTGCAAAGTGCCTACCTGTAGATTTTGGCCTCTAGCTCAGCCGGCACCTAGGGAAACCTACCAAACCTGTGCATTTTTGAAAACTAGATATCTAGGGGAATCCAAGATGGGGTGACTTGTGGGGCTCTGACCAGGTTCTGTTGCCAAGAATCCTTTGCAAACGTCAACATTTGGCTAAAAAAACATATTTTCCTCACATTTCGGTGACAGAAAGTTCTGGAATCTGAGAGGAGCCACAAATTTCCTTCCACCCAGCAGTCTCCCAAATCTCCCGATAACAATGGTACCTCACTTTTGTGGGTAGGGCTAGCGCCTGCAACAGGATATGCCCCAAAACACAACGTGGACACATCACAGAAAACAGAGCTGTTTTTTGCAAAGTGCCTACCTGTAGATTTTGGCCTCAAGCTCAGGGAAACCTACCAAACCTGTGCATTTTTGAAAACTAGAGACCTAGGGGAATCCAAGATGGGGTGACTTGTGGGGCTCTGACCAGGTTCTGTTACCCAGAATCCTTTGCAAACCTCAAAATGTGGCTAATAAAACACATTTTCCTCACATTTCGGTGACAGAAAGTTCTGGAATCTGAGAGGAGCCACAAATTTCCTTCCACCCAGCGTTCCCCCAAGTTTCCCGATAGAAATGATACCTCACTTGTGTGGGTAGTCCTAGCGCCCGCGACAGGAAATTTCCCAAAACACAAAGTGGGCACATCCCATTTTTTAACAGAAAACAGAGCTGTTTTTTGCAAAGTGCCTACCTGTAGATTTTGGCCTCTAGCTCAGCCGGCACCTAGGGAAATCTACCAAACCTGTGCATTTTTGAAAACTAGATATCTAGGGGAATCCAAGATGGGGTGACTTGTGGGGCTCTGACCAGGTTGTGGTACCCAGAATCCTTTGCAAACCTCAAAATTTGTCTAAAAAAACACATTTTCCTCTCATTTCGGTGACAGAAAGTTCTGGAATCTGACAGGAGCCACAAATGTCCTTCCACCCAGCGTTCCCCCAAGTCTCCCGATAAAAATGATACCTCACTTGTGCGGGTAGTCCTAGGGCCCGCGACAGGAAATGTCCCAAAACACAAAGTGGGCACATCCCATTTTTTGACAGAAAACAGAGCTGTTTTTTGCAAAGTGCCTACCTGTAGATTTTGGCCTCTAGCTCAGCCGGCACCTAGGGAAACCTACCAAACCTGTTCATTTTTGAAAACTAGAGACCTAGGGGAATCTAAGATGGGGTGACTTGTGGGGCTCTGACTAGGTTCTGTTACCCAGAATCCTTTGCAAACGTCAAAATTTGGATAAAAAAACATATTTTCCTCACATTTCGGTGACAGAAACTTCTGGAATCTGAGAGGAGCCACACATTTCCTTCCACCCAGCGTTCCCCCAAGTCTCCCGATAAAAATGGTACCTCACTTGTGTGGGTAGACCTAGCGCCCGCGACAGGATATGCCCCAAAACACAAAGTGGACACATCACAGAAAACAGAGCTGTTATTTGCAAAGTGCCTACCTGTAGATTTTGGCCTCTAGCTCAGCCGGCACTTAGGGAAACCTACCAAACCTGTGCATTTTTAAAAACTAGAGACCTAGGGGAATCCAAGATGGGGTGACTTGTGGGCTCTGACCAGGTTCTGTTACCCAGAATCCTTTGCAAACCTTAAAATTTGGCTAAAAAAACACATTTTCCTCACATTTCGGTGACAGAAAGTTCTGGAATCTGAGAGGAGCAACAAATTTCCTTCCACCCAGCGTTCCCCCAAGTTTCCCGATAAAAATTATACCTCACTTGTGTGGGTAGTCCTAGCGCCTGCGACAGGAAATGTCCCAAAACACAAAGTGGGCACATCCCATTTTTTGACAGAAAACAGAGCTGTTTTTTGCAAAGTGCCTACCTGTAGATTTTGGCCTCTAGCTCAGCCGGCACCTAGGGAAACCTACCAAACCTGTTCATTTTTGAAAACTAGAGACCTAGGGGAATCCAAGATGGGGTGACTTGTGGGGCTCTGACTAGGTTCTGTTACCCAGAATCCTTTGCAAACTTCAAAATTTGGATAAAAAAACATATTTTCCTCACATTTCGGTGACAGAAACTTCTGGAATCTGAGAGGAGCCACACATTTCCTTCCACCCAGCGTTCCCCCAAGTCTCCCGATAAAAATGGTGCCTCAGTTGTGTGGGTAGGCCTAGCGCCCGCGACAGGATATACCCCAAAACACAACGTGGACACATCACAGAAAACAGAGCTGTTTTTTGCAAAGTGCCTACCTGTAGATTTTGGCCTCTAGCTCAGCCGGCCCCTAGGGAAACCTACCAAACCTGTGCATTTCTGAAAACTAGAGACCTAGGGGAATCCAAGATGGGGTGACTTGTGGGGCTCTGACCAGGTTCTGTTACCCAGAATCCTTTGCAAACCTCAAAATTTGGATAAAAAAACACATTTTCCTCACATTTCGGTGACAGAAAGTTCTGGAATCTGAGAGGAGCCACAAATTTCCTTGCACCCAGCGTTCCACCAAGTCTCCCGATAAAAATGATACCTCACTTGTGTGGGTAGTCCTAGCGCCCGCGACAGGAAATGTCAAACCACAAAGTGGGCACATCCCATTTTTTGACAGAAAACAGAGCTGTTTTTTGCAAAGTGCCTACCTGTAGATTTTGGCCTCTAGCTCAGCCGGCACCTAGGGAAATCTACCAAACCTGTGCATTTTTTAAAACTAGAGACCTAGGGGAATCCAAGATGGGGTGACTTGTGGGGCTCTGACCAGGTTCTGTTACCCAGAATCCTTTGCAAACCTCAAAATTTGGCTAAAAAAACACATTTTCCTCACATTTCGGTGACAGAAAGTTCTGGAATCTGAGAGGAGCCACAAATTTCCTTCCACCCAGCGTTCCCCCAAGTTTCCCGATAAAAATGATACCTCACTTGTGTGGGTAGTCCTAGCGCCCGCGACAGGAAATTTCCCAAAACACAAAGTGGGCACATCCCATTTTTTAACAGAAAACAGAGCTGTTTTTTGCAAAGTGCCTACCTGTCGATTTTGGCCTCTAGCTCAGCCGGCACCTAGGGAAACCTACCAAACCTGTGCATTTTTGAAAACTAGATATCTAGGGGAATCCAAGATGGGGTGACTTGTGGGGCTCTGACCAGGTTCTGTTGCCAAGAATCCTTTGCAAACGTCAAAATTTGGCTAAAAAAACATATTTTCCTCACATTTCGGTGACAGAAAGTTCTGGAATCTGAGAGGAGCCACACATTTCCTTCCACCCAGCGTTCCCCCAAGTCTCCCGATAAAAATGGTACCTCACTTGTGTGGGTAGACCTAGCGCCCGCGACAGGATATGCCCCAAAACACAAAGTGGACACATCACAGAAAACAGAGCTGTTATTTGCAAAGTGCCTACCTGTAGATTTTGGCCTCTAGCTCAGCCGGCACTTAGGGAAACCTACCAAACCTGTGCATTTTTAAAAACTAGAGACCTAGGGGAATCCAAGATGGGGTGACTTGTGGGCTCTGACCAGGTTCTGTTACCCAGAATCCTTTGCAAACCTTAAAATTTGGCTAAAAAAACACATTTTCCTCACATTTCGGTGACAGAAAGTTCTGGAATCTGAGAGGAGCAACAAATTTCCTTCCACCCAGCGTTCCCCCAAGTTTCCCGATAAAAATTATACCTCACTTGTGTGGGTAGTCCTAGCGCCTGCGACAGGAAATGTCCCAAAACACAAAGTGGGCACATCCCATTTTTTGACAGAAAACAGAGCTGTTTTTTGCAAAGTGCCTACCTGTAGATTTTGGCCTCTAGCTCAGCCGGCACCTAGGGAAACCTACCAAACCTGTTCATTTTTGAAAACTAGAGACCTAGGGGAATCCAAGATGGGGTGACTTGTGGGGCTCTGACTAGGTTCTGTTACCCAGAATCCTTTGCAAACTTCAAAATTTGGATAAAAAAACATATTTTCCTCACATTTCGGTGACAGAAACTTCTGGAATCTGAGAGGAGCCACACATTTCCTTCCACCCAGCGTTCCCCCAAGTCTCCCGATAAAAATGGTGCCTCAGTTGTGTGGGTAGGCCTAGCGCCCGCGACAGGATATACCCCAAAACACAACGTGGACACATCACAGAAAACAGAGCTGTTTTTTGCAAAGTGCCTACCTGTAGATTTTGGCCTCTAGCTCAGCCGGCCCCTAGGGAAACCTACCAAACCTGTGCATTTCTGAAAACTAGAGACCTAGGGGAATCCAAGATGGGGTGACTTGTGGGGCTCTGACCAGGTTCTGTTACCCAGAATCCTTTGCAAACCTCAAAATTTGGATAAAAAAACACATTTTCCTCACATTTCGGTGACAGAAAGTTCTGGAATCTGAGAGGAGCCACAAATTTCCTTGCACCCAGCGTTCCACCAAGTCTCCCGATAAAAATGATACCTCACTTGTGTGGGTAGTCCTAGCGCCCGCGACAGGAAATGTCAAACCACAAAGTGGGCACATCCCATTTTTTGACAGAAAACAGAGCTGTTTTTTGCAAAGTGCCTACCTGTAGATTTTGGCCTCTAGCTCAGCCGGCACCTAGGGAAATCTACCAAACCTGTGCATTTTTTAAAACTAGAGACCTAGGGGAATCCAAGATGGGGTGACTTGTGGGGCTCTGACCAGGTTCTGTTACCCAGAATCCTTTGCAAACCTCAAAATTTGGCTAAAAAAACACATTTTCCTCACATTTCGGTGACAGAAAGTTCTGGAATCTGAGAGGAGCCACAAATTTCCTTCCACCCAGCGTTCCCCCAAGTTTCCCGATAAAAATGATACCTCACTTGTGTGGGTAGTCCTAGCGCCCGCGACAGGAAATTTCCCAAAACACAAAGTGGGCACATCCCATTTTTTAACAGAAAACAGAGCTGTTTTTTGCAAAGTGCCTACCTGTCGATTTTGGCCTCTAGCTCAGCCGGCACCTAGGGAAACCTACCAAACCTGTGCATTTTTGAAAACTAGATATCTAGGGGAATCCAAGATGGGGTGACTTGTGGGGCTCTGACCAGGTTCTGTTGCCAAGAATCCTTTGCAAACGTCAAAATTTGGCTAAAAAAACATATTTTCCTCACATTTCGGTGACAGAAAGTTCTGGAATCTGAGAGGAGCCACAAATTTCCTTCCACCCAGCAGTCTCCCAAATCTCCCGATAACAATGGTACCTCACTTTTGTGGGTAGGGATAGCGCCTGCGACAGGATATGCCCCAAAACACAACGTGGACACATCACAGAAAACAGAGCTGTTTTTTGCAAAGTGCCTACCTGTAGATTTTGGCCTCAAGCTCAGGGAAACCTACCAAACCTGTGCATTTTTGAAAACTAGAGACCTAGGGGAATCCAAGATGGGGTGACTTGTGGGGCTCTGACCAGGTTCTGTTACCCAGAATCCTTTGCAAACCTCAAAATGTGGCTAATAAAACACATTTTCCTCACATTTCGGTGACAGAAAGTTCTGGAATCTGAGAGGAGCCACAAATTTCCTTCCACCCAGCGTTCCCCCAAGTTTCCCGATAGAAATGATACCTCACTTGTGTGGGTAGTCCTAGCGCCCGCGACAGGAAATTTCCCAAAACACAAAGTGGGCACATCCCATTTTTTAACAGAAAACAGAGCTGTTTTTTGCAAAGTGCCTACCTGTAGATTTTGGCCTCTAGCTCAGCCGGCACCTAGGGAAACCTACCAAACCTGTGCATTTTTGAAAACTAGATATCTAGGGGAATCCAAGATGGGGTGACTTGTGGGGCTCTGACCAGGTTCTGTTGCCAAGAATCCTTTGCAAACGTCAAAATTTGGCTAAAAAAACATATTTTCCTCACATTTCGGTGACAGAAAGTTCTGGAATCTGAGAGGAGCCACAAATTTCCTTCCACCCAGCAGTCTCCCAAATCTCCCGATAACAATGGTACCTCACTTTTGTGGGTAGGGCTAGCGCCTGCGACAGGATATGCCCCAAAACTCAACGTGGACACATCACAGAAAACAGAGCTGTTTTTTGCAAAGTGCCTACCTGTAGATTTTGGCCTCAAGCTCAGGGAAACCTACCAAACCTGTGCATTTTTGAAAACTAGAGACCTAGGGGAATCCAAGATGGGGTGACTTGTGGGGCTCTGACCAGGTTCTGTTACCCAGAATCCTTTGCAAACCTCAAAATGTGGCTAATAAAACACATTTTCCTCACATTTCGGTGACAGAAAGTTCTGGAATCTGAGAGGAGCCACAAATTTCCTTCCACCCAGCGTTCCCCCAAGTTTCCCGATAGAAATGATACCTCACTTGTGTGGGTAGTCCTAGCGCCCGCGACAGGAAATTTCCCAAAACACAAAGTGGGCACATCCCATTTTTTAACAGAAAACAGAGCTGTTTTTTGCAAAGTGCCTACCTGTAGATTTTGGCCTCTAGCTCAGCCGGCACCTAGGGAAATCTACCAAACTTGTGCATTTTTGAAAACTAGATATCTAGGGGAATCCAAGATGGGGTGACTTGTGGGGCTCTGACCAGGTTGTGGTACCCAGAATCCTTTGCAAACCTCAAAATTTGTCTAAAAAAACACATTTTCCTCTCATTTCGGTGACAGAAAGTTCTGGAATCTGACAGGAGCCACAAATGTCCTTCCACCCAGCGTTCCCCCAAGTCTCCCGATAAAAATGATACCTCACTTGTGCGGGTAGTCCTAGGGCCCGCGACAGGAAATGTCCCAAAACACAAAGTGGGCACATCCCATTTTTTGACAGAAAACAGAGCTGTTTTTTGCAAAGTGCCTACCTGTAGATTTTGGCCTCTAGCTCAGCCGGCACCTAGGGAAACCTACCAAACCTGTTCATTTTTGAAAACTAGAGACCTAGGGGAATCTAAGATGGGGTGACTTGTGGGGCTCTGACTAGGTTCTGTTACCCAGAATCCTTTGCAAACGTCAAAATTTGGATAAAAAAACATATTTTCCTCACATTTCGGTGACAGAAACTTCTGGAATCTGAGAGGAGCCACACATTTCCTTCCACCCAGCGTTCCCCCAAGTCTCCCGATAAAAATGGTACCTCACTTGTGTGGGTAGACCTAGCGCCCGCGACAGGATATGCCCCAAAACACAAAGTGGACACATCACAGAAAACAGAGCTGTTATTTGCAAAGTGCCTACCTGTAGATTTTGGCCTCTAGCTCAGCCGGCACTTAGGGAAACCTACCAAACCTGTGCATTTTTAAAAACTAGAGACCTAGGGGAATCCAAGATGGGGTGACTTGTGGGCTCTGACCAGGTTCTGTTACCCAGAATCCTTTGCAAACCTTAAAATTTGGCTAAAAAAACACATTTTCCTCACATTTCGGTGACAGAAAGTTCTGGAATCTGAGAGGAGCAACAAATTTCCTTCCACCCAGCGTTCCCCCAAGTTTCCCGATAAAAATTATACCTCACTTGTGTGGGTAGTCCTAGCGCCTGCGACAGGAAATGTCCCAAAACACAAAGTGGGCACATCCCATTTTTTGACAGAAAACAGAGCTGTTTTTTGCAAAGTGCCTACCTGTAGATTTTGGCCTCTAGCTCAGCCGGCACCTAGGGAAACCTACCAAACCTGTTCATTTTTGAAAACTAGAGACCTAGGGGAATCCAAGATGGGGTGACTTGTGGGGCTCTGACTAGGTTCTGTTACCCAGAATCCTTTGCAAACGTCAAAATTTGGATAAAAAAACATATTTTCCTCACATTTCGGTGACAGAAACTTCTGGAATCTGAGAGGAGCCACACATTTCCTTCCACCCAGCGTTCCCCCAAGTCTCCCGATAAAAATGGTGCCTCACTTGTGTGGGTAGGCCTAGCGCCCGCGACAGGATATACCCCAAAACACAACGTGGACACATCACAGAAAACAGAGCTGTTTTTTGCAAAGTGCCTACCTGTAGATTTTGGCCTCTAGCTCAGCCGGCCCCTAGGGAAACCTACCAAACCTGTGCATTTCTGAAAACTAGAGACCTAGGGGAATCCAAGATGGGGTGACTTGTGGGGCTCTGACCAGGTTCTGTTACCCAGAATCCTTTGCAAACCTCAAAATTTGGATAAAAAAACACATTTTCCTCACATTTCGGTGACAGAAAGTTCTGGAATCTGAGAGGAGCCACAAATTTCCTTCCACCCAGCGTTCCCCCAAGTTTCCCGATAAAAATGATACCTCACTTGCGTGGGTAGTCCTAGCGCCCGCAACAGGAAATTTCCCAAAACACAAAGTGGGCACATCCCATTTTTTGACAGAAAACAGAGCTGTTTTTTGCAAAGTGCCTACCTGTAGATTTTGGCCTCTAGCTCAGCCGGCACCTAGGGAAACCTACCAAACCTGTGCATTTTTTAAAACTAGATACCTAGGGGAATCCAAGATGGGGTGAATTGTGGGGCTCTGACCAGGTTCTGTTGCCAAGAATCCTTTGCAAACGTCACAATTTGGCTAAAAAAACATATTTTCCTCACATTTCGGTGACAGAAAGTTCTGGAATCTGAGAAGAGCCACAAATTTCCTTCCACCCAGCATTCCCCCAAATCTCCTGATAACAATGGTACCTCACTTGTGTGGGTAGGGCTAGCGCCCGCGACAGGATATACCCCAAAACACAACGTGGACACATCACAGAAAACAGAGCTGTTTTTTGCAAAGTGCCTACCTGTAGATTTTGGCCTCTAGCTCAGCCGGCACCTAGGGAAACCTACCAAACCTGTGCATTTTTTAAAACTAGAGACATAGGGGAATCCACGATGGGGTGACTTGTGGGGCTCTGACCAGGTTGTGGTACCCAGAATCCTTTGCAAACTTCAAAATTTGGCTAAAAAAACACATTTTCCTCTCATTTCGGTGACAGAAAGTTCTGAAATCTGACAGGAGCCACAAATTTCCTTCCACCCAGCGTTTCCCCAAGTCGCCCGATAAAAATGATACCTCACTTGTGTGGGTAGACCTAGCGCCCGCGACAGGATATGCCCCAAAACACAACGTGGACACATCACAGAAAACAGAGCTGTTTTTTGCAAAGTGCCCACCTGTAGATTTTGGCCTCTAGCTCAGCCGGCACTTAGGGAAACCTACCAAACCTGTGCATTTTTAAAAACTAGAGACCTAGGGGAATCCAAGATGGGGTGACTTGTGGGCTCTGACCAGGTTCTGTTACCCAGAATCCTTTGCAAACCTTAAAATTTGGCTAAAAAAACACATTTTCCTCACATTTCGGTGACAGAAAGTTCTGGAATCTGAGAGGAGCAACAAATTTCCTTCCACCCAGCGTTCCCCCAAGTTTCCCGATAAAAATTATACCTCACTTGTGTGGGTAGTCCTAGCGCCCGCGACAGGAAATGTCCCAAAACACAAAGTGGGCACATCCCATTTTTTGACAGAAAACAGAGCTGTTTTTTGCAAAGTGCCTACCTGTAGATTTTGGCCTCTAGCTCAGCCGGCACCTAGGGAAACCTACCAAACCTGTTCATTTTGGAAAACTAGAGACCTAGGGGAATCCAAGATGGGGTGACTTGTGGGGCTCTGACTAGGTTCTGTTACCCAGAATCCTTTGCAAACGTCAACATTTGGATAAAAAAACATATTTTCCACACATTTCGGTGACAGAAACTTCTGGAATCTGAGAGGAGCCACACATTTCCTTCCACCCAGCGTTCCCCCAAGTCTCCCGATAAAAATGGTGCCTCACTTGTGTGGGTAGGCATAGCGCCCGCGACAGGATATACCCCAAAACACAACGTGGACACATCACAGAAAACAGAGCTGTTTTTTGCAAAGTGCCTACCTGTAGATTTTGGCCTCTAGCTCAGCCGGCACCTAGGGAAACCTACCAAACCTGTGCATTTTTTAAAACTAGATACCTAGGGGAATCCAAGATGGGGTGAATTGTGGGGCTCTGACCAGGTTCTGTTGCCAAGAATCCTTTGCAAACGTCACAATTTGGCTAAAAAAACATATTTTCCTCACATTTCGGTGACAGAAAGTTCTGGAATCTGAGAAGAGCCACAAATTTCCTTCCACCCAGCATTCCCCCAAATCTCCTGATAACAATGGTACCTCACTTGTGTGGGTAGGGCTAGCGCCCGCGACAGGATATACCCCAAAACACAACGTGGACACATCACAGAAAACAGAGCTGTTTTTTGCAAAGTGCCTACCTGTAGATTTTGGCCTCAAGCTCAGGGAAACCTACCAAACCTGTGCATTTTTGAAAACTAGAGACCTAGGGGAATCCAAGATGGGGTGACTTGTGGGGCTCTGACCAGGTTCTGTTACCCAGAATCCTTTGCAAACCTCAAAATGTGGCTAATAAAACACATTTTCCTCACATTTCGGTGACAGAAAGTTCTGGAATCTGAGAGGAGCCACAAATTTCCTTCCACCCAGCGTTCCCCCAAGTTTCCCGATAGAAATGATACCTCACTTGTGTGGGTAGTCCTAGCGCCCGCGACAGGAAATTTCCCAAAACACAAAGTGGGCACATCCCATTTTTTAACAGAAAACAGAGCTGTTTTTTGCAAAGTGCCTACCTGTAGATTTTGACCTCTAGCTCAGCCGGCACCTAGGGAAACCTACCAAACCTGTGCATTTTTGAAAACTAGATATCTAGGGGAATCCAAGATGGGGTGACTTGTGGGGCTCTGACCAGGTTCTGTTGCCAAGAATCCTTTGCAAACGTCAACATTTGGCTAAAAAAACATATTTTCCTCACATTTCGGTGACAGAAAGTTCTGGAATCTGAGAGGAGCCACAAATTTCCTTCCACCCAGCAGTCTCCCAAATCTCCCGATAACAATGGTACCTCACTTTTGTGGGTAGGGCTAGCGCCTGCGACAGGATATGCCCCAAAACACAACGTGGACACATCACAGAAAACAGAGCTGTTTTTTGCAAAGTGCCTACCTGTAGATTTTGGCCTCAAGCTCAGGGAAACCTACCAAACCTGTGCATTTTTGAAAACTAGAGACCTAGGGGAATCCAAGATGGGGTGACTTGTGGGGCTCTGACCAGGTTCTGTTACCCAGAATCCTTTGCAAACCTCAAAATGTGGCTAATAAAACACATTTTCCTCACATTTCGGTGACAGAAAGTTCTGGAATCTGAGAGGAGCCACAAATTTCCTTCCACCCAGCGTTCCCCCAAGTTTCCCGATAGAAATGATACCTCACTTGTGTGGGTAGTCCTAGCGCCCGCGACAGGAAATTTCCCAAAACACAAAGTGGGCACATCCCATTTTTTAACAGAAAACAGAGCTGTTTTTTGCAAAGTGCCTACCTGTAGATTTTGGCCTCTAGCTCAGCCGGCACCTAGGGAAATCTACCAAACCTGTGCATTTTTGAAAACTAGATATCTAGGGGAATCCAAGATGGGGTGACTTGTGGGGCTCTGACCAGGTTGTGGTACCCAGAATCCTTTGCAAACCTCAAAATTTGTCTAAAAAAACACATTTTCCTCTCATTTCGGTGACAGAAAGTTCTGGAATCTGACAGGAGCCACAAATGTCCTTCCACCCAGCGTTCCCCCAAGTCTCCCGATAAAAATGATACCTCACTTGTGCGGGTAGTCCTAGGGCCCGCGACAGGAAATGTCCCAAAACACAAAGTGGGCACATCCCATTTTTTGACAGAAAACAGAGCTGTTTTTTGCAAAGTGCCTACCTGTAGATTTTGGCCTCTAGCTCAGCCGGCACCTAGGGAAACCTACCAAACCTGTTCATTTTTGAAAACTAGAGACCTAGGGGAATCTAAGATGGGGTGACTTGTGGGGCTCTGACTAGGTTCTGTTACCCAGAATCCTTTGCAAACGTCAAAATTTGGATAAAAAAACATATTTTCCTCACATTTCGGTGACAGAAACTTCTGGAATCTGAGAGGAGCCACACATTTCCTTCCACCCAGCGTTCCCCCAAGTCTCCCGATAAAAATGGTACCTCACTTGTGTGGGTAGACCTAGCGCCCGCGACAGGATATGCCCCAAAACACAAAGTGGACACATCACAGAAAACAGAGCTGTTATTTGCAAAGTGCCTACCTGTAGATTTTGGCCTCTAGCTCAGCCGGCACTTAGGGAAACCTACCAAACCTGTGCATTTTTAAAAACTAGAGACCTAGGGGAATCCAAGATGGGGTGACTTGTGGGCTCTGACCAGGTTCTGTTACCCAGAATCCTTTGCAAACCTTAAAATTTGGCTAAAAAAACACATTTTCCTCACATTTCGGTGACAGAAAGTTCTGGAATCTGAGAGGAGCAACAAATTTCCTTCCACCCAGCGTTCCCCCAAGTTTCCCGAAAAAAATTATACCTCACTTGTGTGGGTAGTCCTAGCGCCTGCGACAGGAAATGTCCCAAAACACAAAGTGGGCACATCCCATTTTTTGACAGAAAACAGAGCTGTTTTTTGCAAAGTGCCTACCTGTAGATTTTGGCCTCTAGCTCAGCCGGCACCTAGGGAAACCTACCAAACCTGTTCATTTTTGAAAACTAGAGACCTAGGGGAATCCAAGATGGGGTGACTTGTGGGGCTCTGACTAGGTTCTGTTACCCAGAATCCTTTGCAAACTTCAAAATTTGGATAAAAAAACATATTTTCCTCACATTTCGGTGACAGAAACTTCTGGAATCTGAGAGGAGCCACACATTTCCTTCCACCCAGCGTTCCCCCAAGTCTCCCGATAAAAATGGTGCCTCACTTGTGTGGGTAGGCCTAGCGCCCGCGACAGGATATACCCCAAAACACAACGTGGACACATCACAGAAAACAGAGCTGTTTTTTGCAAAGTGCCTACCTGTAGATTTTGGCCTCTAGCTCAGCCGGCCCCTAGGGAAACCTACCAAACCTGTGCATTTCTGAAAACTAGAGACCTAGGGGAATCCAAGATGGGGTGACTTGTGGGGCTCTGACCAGGTTCTGTTACCCAGAATCCTTTGCAAACCTCAAAATTTGGATAAAAAAACACATTTTCCTCACATTTCGGTGACAGAAAGTTCTGGAATCTGAGAGGAGCCACAAATTTCCTTGCACCCAGCGTTCCACCAAGTCTCCCGATAAAAATGATACCTCACTTGTGTGGGTAGTCCTAGCGCCCGCGACAGGAAATGTCAAACCACAAAGTGGGCACATCCCATTTTTTGACAGAAAACAGAGCTGTTTTTTGCAAAGTGCCTACCTGTAGATTTTGGCCTCTAGCTCAGCCGGCACCTAGGGAAATCTACCAAACCTGTGCATTTTTTAAAACTAGAGACCTAGGGGAATCCAAGATGGGGTGACTTGTGGGGCTCTGACCAGGTTCTGTTACCCAGAATCCTTTGCAAACCTCAAAATTTGGCTAAAAAAACACATTTTCCTCACATTTCGGTGACAGAAAGTTCTGGAATCTGAGAGGAGCCACAAATTTCCTTCCACCCAGCGTTCCCCCAAGTTTCCCGATAAAAATGATACCTCACTTGTGTGGGTAGTCCTAGCGCCCGCGACAGGAAATTTCCCAAAACACAAAGTGGGCACATCCCATTTTTTAACAGAAAACAGAGCTGTTTTTTGCAAAGTGCCTACCTGTCGATTTTGGCCTCTAGCTCAGCCGGCACCTAGGGAAACCTACCAAACCTGTGCATTTTTGAAAACTAGATATCTAGGGGAATCCAAGATGGGGTGACTTGTGGGGCTCTGACCAGGTTCTGTTGCCAAGAATCCTTTGCAAACGTCAAAATTTGGCTAAAAAAACATATTTTCCTCACATTTCGGTGACAGAAAGTTCTGGAATCTGAGAGGAGCCACAAATTTCCTTCCACCCAGCAGTCTCCCAAATCTCCCGATAACAATGGTACCTCACTTTTGTGGGTAGGGATAGCGCCTGCGACAGGATATGCCCCAAAACACAACGTGGACACATCACAGAAAACAGAGCTGTTTTTTGCAAAGTGCCTACCTGTAGATTTTGGCCTCAAGCTCAGGGAAACCTACCAAACCTGTGCATTTTTGAAAACTAGAGACCTAGGGGAATCCAAGATGGGGTGACTTGTGGGGCTCTGACCAGGTTCTGTTACCCAGAATCCTTTGCAAACCTCAAAATGTGGCTAATAAAACACATTTTCCTCACATTTCGGTGACAGAAAGTTCTGGAATCTGAGAGGAGCCACAAATTTCCTTCCACCCAGCGTTCCCCCAAGTTTCCCGATAGAAATGATACCTCACTTGTGTGGGTAGTCCTAGCGCCCGCGACAGGAAATTTCCCAAAACACAAAGTGGGCACATCCCATTTTTTAACAGAAAACAGAGCTGTTTTTTGCAAAGTGCCTACCTGTAGATTTTGGCCTCTAGCTCAGCCGGCACCTAGGGAAACCTACCAAACCTGTGCATTTTTGAAAACTAGATATCTAGGGGAATCCAAGATGGGGTGACTTGTGGGGCTCTGACCAGGTTCTGTTGCCAAGAATCCTTTGCAAACGTCAAAATTTGGCTAAAAAAACATATTTTCCTCACATTTCGGTGACAGAAAGTTCTGGAATCTGAGAGGAGCCACAAATTTCCTTCCACCCAGCAGTCTCCCAAATCTCCCGATAACAATGGTACCTCACTTTTGTGGGTAGGGCTAGCGCCTGCGACAGGATATGCCCCAAAACACAACGTGGACACATCACAGAAAACAGAGCTGTTTTTTGCAAAGTGCCTACCTGTAGATTTTGGCCTCAAGCTCAGGGAAACCTACCAAACCTGTGCATTTTTGAAAACTAGAGACCTAGGGGAATCCAAGATGGGGTGACTTGTGGGGCTCTGACCAGGTTCTGTTACCCAGAATCCTTTGCAAACCTCAAAATGTGGCTAATAAAACACATTTTCCTCACATTTCGGTGACAGAAAGTTCTGGAATCTGAGAGGAGCCACAAATTTCCTTCCACCCAGCGTTCCCCCAAGTTTCCCGATAGAAATGATACCTCACTTGTGTGGGTAGTCCTAGCGCCCGCGACAGGAAATTTCCCAAAACACAAAGTGGGCACATCCCATTTTTTAACAGAAAACAGAGCTGTTTTTTGCAAAGTGCCTACCTGTAGATTTTGGCCTCTAGCTCAGCCGGCACCTAGGGAAATCTACCAAACTTGTGCATTTTTGAAAACTAGATATCTAGGGGAATCCAAGATGGGGTGACTTGTGGGGCTCTGACCAGGTTGTGGTATCCAGAATCCTTTGCAAACCTCAAAATTTGTCTAAAAAAACACATTTTCCTCTCATTTCGGTGACAGAAAGTTCTGGAATCTGACAGGAGCCACAAATGTCCTTCCACCCAGCGTTCCCCCAAGTCTCCCGATAAAAATGATACCTCACTTGTGCGGGTAGTCCTAGGGCCCGCGACAGGAAATGTCCCAAAACACAAAGGGGGCACATCCCATTTTTTGACAGAAAACAGAGCTGTTTTTTGCAAAGTGCCTACCTGTAGATTTTGGCCTCTAGCTCAGCCGGCACCTAGGGAAACCTACCAAACCTGTTCATTTTTGAAAACTAGAGACCTAGGGGAATCTAAGATGGGGTGACTTGTGGGGCTCTGACCAGGTTCTGTTACCCAGAATCCTTTGCAAACGTCAAAATTTGGATAAAAAAACATATTTTCCTCACATTTCGGTGACAGAAACTTCTGGAATCTGAGAGGAGCCACACATTTCCTTCCACCCAGCGTTCCCCAAAGTCTCCCGATAAAAATGGTACCTCACTTGTGTGGGTAGACCTAGCGCCCGCGACAGGATATGCCCCAAAACACAAAGTGGACACATCACAGAAAACAGAGCTGTTATTTGCAAAGTGCCTACCTGTAGATTTTGGCCTCTAGCTCAGCCGGCACTTAGGGAAACCTACCAAACCTGTGCATTTTTAAAAACTAGAGACCTAGGGGAATCCAAGATGGGGTGACTTGTGGGCTCTGACCAGGTTCTGTTACCCAGAATCCTTTGCAAACCTTAAAATTTGGCTAAAAAAACACATTTTCCTCACATTTCGGTGACAGAAAGTTCTGGAATCTGAGAGGAGCAACAAATTTCCTTCCACCCAGCGTTCCCCCAAGTTTCCCGATAAAAATTATACCTCACTTGTGTGGGTAGTCCTAGCGCCTGCGACAGGAAATGTCCCAAAACACAAAGTGGGCACATCCCATTTTTTGACAGAAAACAGAGCTGTTTTTTGCAAAGTGCCTACCTGTAGATTTTGGCCTCTAGCTCAGCCGGCACCTAGGGAAACCTACCAAACCTGTTCATTTTTGAAAACTAGAGACCTAGGGGAATCCAAGATGGGGTGACTTGTGGG
The DNA here is from genome assembly GCF_031143425.1 of Pleurodeles waltl. Classification (NCBI taxonomy): domain Eukaryota; kingdom Metazoa; phylum Chordata; class Amphibia; order Caudata; family Salamandridae; genus Pleurodeles; species Pleurodeles waltl. Next base: position 744,984,336 of record NC_090446.1, on the reverse strand, counting down.
GCTCTGACTAGGTTCTGTTACCCAGAATCCTTTTCAAACGTCAAAATTTGGATAAAAAAACATATTTTCCTCACATTTCGGTGACAGAAACTTCTGGAATCTGAGAGGAGCCACACATTTCCTTCCACCCAGCGTTCCCCCAAGTCTCCCGATAAAAATGGTGCCTCACTTGTGTGGGTAGGCCTAGCGCCCGCGACAGGATATACCCCAAAACACAACGTGGACACATCACAGAAAACAGAGCTGTTTTTTGCAAAGTGCCTACCTGTAGATTTTGGCCTCTAGCTCAGCCGGCCCCTAGGGAAACCTACCAAACCTGTGCATTTCTGAAAACTAGAGACCTAGGGGAATCCAAGATGGGGTGACTTGTGGGGCTCTGACCAGGTTCTGTTACCCAGAATCCTTTGCAAACCTCAAAATTTGGATAAAAAAACACATTTTCCTCACATTTCGGTGACAGAAAGTTCTGGAATCTGAGAGGAGCCACAAATTTCCTTCCACCCAGCGTTCCCCCAAGTTTCCCGATAAAAATGATACCTCACTTGCGTGGGTAGTCCTAGCGCCCGCAACAGGAAATTTCCCAAAACACAAAGTGGGCACATCCCATTTTTTGACAGAAAACAGAGCTGTTTTTTGCAAAGTGCCTACCTGTAGATTTTGGCCTCTAGCTCAGCCGGCACCTAGGGAAACCTACCAAACCTGTGCATTTTTTAAAACTAGATACCTAGGGGAATCCAAGATGGGGTGAATTGTGGGGCTCTGACCAGGTTCTGTTGCCAAGAATCCTTTGCAAACGTCACAATTTGGCTAAAAAAACATATTTTCCTCACATTTCGGTGACAGAAAGTTCTGGAATCTGAGAAGAGCCACAAATTTCCTTCCACCCAGCATTCCCCCAAATCTCCTGATAACAATGGTACCTCACTTGTGTGGGTAGGGCTAGCGCCCGCGACAGGATATACCCCAAAACACAACGTGGACACATCACAGAAAACAGAGCTGTTTTTTGCAAAGTGCCTACCTGTAGATTTTGGCCTCTAGCTCAGCCGGCACCTAGGGAAACCTACCAAACCTGTGCATTTTTTAAAACTAGAGACATAGGGGAATCCACGATGGGGTGACTTGTGGGGCTCTGACCAGGTTGTGGTACCCAGAATCCTTTGCAAACTTCAAAATTTGGCTAAAAAAACACATTTTCCTCTCATTTCGGTGACAGAAAGTTCTGAAATCTGACAGGAGCCACAAATTTCCTTCCACCCAGCGTTTCCCCAAGTCGCCCGATAAAAATGATACCTCACTTGTGTGGGTAGACCTAGCGCCCGCGACAGGATATGCCCCAAAACACAACGTGGACACATCACAGAAAACAGAGCTGTTTTTTGCAAAGTGCCCACCTGTAGATTTTGGCCTCTAGCTCAGCCGGCACTTAGGGAAACCTACCAAACCTGTGCATTTTTAAAAACTAGAGACCTAGGGGAATCCAAGATGGGGTGACTTGTGGGCTCTGACCAGGTTCTGTTACCCAGAATCCTTTGCAAACCTTAAAATTTGGCTAAAAAAACACATTTTCCTCACATTTCGGTGACAGAAAGTTCTGGAATCTGAGAGGAGCAACAAATTTCCTTCCACCCAGCGTTCCCCCAAGTTTCCCGATAAAAATTATACCTCACTTGTGTGGGTAGTCCTAGCGCCCGCGACAGGAAATGTCCCAAAACACAAAGTGGGCACATCCCATTTTTTGACAGAAAACAGAGCTGTTTTTTGCAAAGTGCCTACCTGTAGATTTTGGCCTCTAGCTCAGCCGGCACCTAGGGAAACCTACCAAACCTGTTCATTTTGGAAAACTAGAGACCTAGGGGAATCCAAGATGGGGTGACTTGTGGGGCTCTGACTAGGTTCTGTTACCCAGAATCCTTTGCAAACGTCAACATTTGGATAAAAAAACATATTTTCCTCACATTTCGGTGACAGAAACTTCTGGAATCTGAGAGGAGCCACACATTTCCTTCCACCCAGCGTTCCCCCAAGTCTCCCGATAAAAATGGTGCCTCACTTGTGTGGGTAGGCATAGCGCCCGCGACAGGATATACCCCAAAACACAACGTGGACACATCACAGAAAACAGAGCTGTTTTTTGCAAAGTGCCTACCTGTAGATTTTGGCCTCTAGCTCAGCCGGCACCTAGGGAAACCTACCAAACCTATGCATTTTTTAAAACTAGATACCTAGGGGAATCCAAGATGGGGTGAATTGTGGGGCTCTGACCAGGTTCTGTTGCCAAGAATCCTTTGCAAACGTCACAATTTGGCTAAAAAAACATATTTTCCTCACATTTCGGTGACAGAAAGTTCTGGAATCTGAGAAGAGCCACAAATTTCCTTCCACCCAGCATTCCCCCAAATCTCCTGATAACAATGGTACCTCACTTGTGTGGGTAGGGCTAGTGCCCGCGACAGGATATACCCCAAAACACAACGTGGACACATCACAGAAAACAGAGCTGTTTTTTGCAAAGTGCCTACCTGTAGATTTTGGCCTCTAGCTCAGCCGGCACCTAGGGAAACCTACCAAACCTGTGCATTTTTTAAAACTAGAGACGTAGGGGAATCCACGATGGGGTGACTTGTGGGGCTCTGACCAGGTTGTGGTACCCAGAATCCTTTGCAAACTTCAAAATTTGGCTAAAAAAACACATTTTCCTCTCATTTCGGTGACAGAAAGTTCTGAAATCTGAGAGGAGCCACAAATTTCCTTCCACCCAGCGTTCCCCCAAGTTTCCCGATAGAAATGATACCTCACTTGTGTGGGTAGTCCTAGCGCCCGCGACAGGAAATTTCCCAAAACACAAAGTGGGCACATCCCATTTTTTAACAGAAAACAGAGCTGTTTTTTGCAAAGTGCCTACCTGTAGATTTTGGCCTCTAGCTCAGCCGGCACCTAGGGAAATCTACCAAACCTGTGCATTTTTGAAAACTAGAGACCTAGGGGAATCCAAGATGGGGTGACTTGTGGGGCTCTGACCAGGTTCTGTTACCCAGAATCCTTTGCAAACCTCAAAATGTGGCTAATAAAACACATTTTCCTCACATTTCGGTGACAGAAAGTTCTGGAATCTGAGAGGAGCCACAAATTTCCTTCCACCCAGCGTTCCCCCAAGTTTCCCGATAGAAATGATACCTCACTTGTTTGGGTAGTCCTAGCGCCCGCGACAGGAAATTTCCCAAAACACAAAGTGGGCACATCCCATTTTTTAACAGAAAACAGAGCTGTTTTTTGCAAAGTGCCTACCTGTAGATTTTGGCCTCTAGCTCAGCCGGCACCTAGGGAAACCTACCAAACCTGTTCATTTTGGAAAACTAGAGACCTAGGGGAATCCAAGATGGGGTGACTTGTGGGGCTCTGACTAGGTTCTGTTACCCAGAATCCTTTGCAAACGTCAACATTTGGATAAAAAAACATATTTTCCTCACATTTCGGTGACAGAAACTTCTGGAATCTGAGAGGAGCCACACATTTCCTTCCACCCAGCGTTCCCCCAAGTCTCCCGATAAAAATGGTACCTCACTTGTGTGGGTAGACCTAGCGCCCGCGACAGGATATGCCCCAAAACACAAAGTGGACACATCACAGAAAACAGAGCTGTTATTTGCAAAGTGCCTACCTGTAGATTGTGGCCTCTAGCTCAGCCGGCACTTAGGGAAACCTACCAAACCTGTGCATTTTTTAAAACTAGAGACCTAGGGGAATCCAAGATGGGGTGACTTGTGGGCTCTGACCAGGTTCTGTTACCCAGAATCCTTTGCAAACCTTAAAATTTGGCTAAAAAAACACATTTTCCTCACATTTCGGTGACAGAAAGTTCTGGAATCTGAGAGGAGCAACAAATTTCCTTCCACCCAGCGTTCCCCCAAGTTTCCCGATAAAAATTATACCTCACTTGTGTGGGTAGTCCTAGCGCCTGCGACAGGAAATGTCCCAAAACACAAAGTGGGCACATCCAATTTTTTGACAGAAAACAGAGCTGTTTTTTGCAAAGTGCCTACCTGTAGATTTTGGCCTCTAGCTCAGCCGGCACCTAGGGAAACCTACCAAACCTGTTCATTTTTGAAAACTAGAGACCTAGGGGAATCCAAGATGGGGTGACTTGTGGGGCTCTGACTAGGTTCTGTTACCCAGAATCCTTTGCAAACGTCAAAATTTGGATAAAAAAACATATTTTCCTCACATTTCGGTGACAGAAACTTCTGGAATCTGAGAGGAGCCACACATTTCCTTCCACCCAGCGTTCCCCCAAGTCTCCCGATAAAAATGGTGCCTCACTTGTGTGGGTAGGCCTAGCGCCCGCGACAGGATATACCCCAAAACACAACGTGGACACATCACAGAAAACAGAGCTGTTTTTTGCAAAGTGCCTACCTGTAGATTTTGGCCTCTAGCTCAGCCGGCCCCTAGGGAAACCTACCAAACCTGTGCATTTCTGAAAACTAGAGACCTAGGGGAATCCAAGATGGGGTGACTTGTGGGGCTCTGACCAGGTTCTGTTACCCAGAATCCTTTGCAAACCTCAAAATTTGGATAAAAAAACACATTTTCCTCACATTTCGGTGACAGAAAGTTCTGGAATCTGAGAGGAGCCACAAATTTCCTTCCACCCAGCGTTCCCCCAAGTTTCCCGATAAAAATGATACCTCACTTGCGTGGGTAGTCCTAGCGCCCGCAACAGGAAATTTCCCAAAACACAAAGTGGGCACATCCCATTTTTTGACAGAAAACAGAGCTGTTTTTTGCAAAGTGCCTACCTGTAGATTTTGGCCTCTAGCTCAGCCGGCACCTAGGGAAACCTACCAAACCTGTGCATTTTTTAAAACTAGATACCTAGGGGAATCCAAGATGGGGTGAATTGTGGGGCTCTGACCAGGTTCTGTTGCCAAGAATCCTTTGCAAACGTCACAATTTGGCTAAAAAAACATATTTTCCTCACATTTCGGTGACAGAAAGTTCTGGAATCTGAGAAGAGCCACAAATTTCCTTCCACCCAGCATTCCCCCAAATCTCCTGATAACAATGGTACCTCACTTGTGTGGGTAGGGCTAGCGCCCGCGACAGGATATACCCCAAAACACAACGTGGACACATCACAGAAAACAGAGCTGTTTTTTGCAAAGTGCCTACCTGTAGATTTTGGCCTCTAGCTCAGCCGGCACCTAGGGAAACCTACCAAACCTGTGCATTTTTTAAAACTAGAGACATAGGGGAATCCACGATGGGGTGACTTGTGGGGCTCTGACCAGGTTGTGGTACCCAGAATCCTTTGCAAACTTCAAAATTTGGCTAAAAAAACACATTTTCCTCTCATTTCGGTGACAGAAAGTACTGAAATCTGACAGGAGCCACAAATTTCCTTCCACCCAGCGTTTCCCCAAGTCGCCCGATAAAAATGATGCCTCACTTGTGTGGGTAGACCTAGCGCCCGCGACAGGATATGCCCCAAAACACAACGTGGACACATCACAGAAAACAGAGCTGTTTTTTGCAAAGTGCCCACCTGTAGATTTTGGCCTCTAGCTCAGCCGGCACTTAGGGAAACCTACCAAACCTGTGCATTTTTAAAAACTAGAGACCTAGGGGAATCCAAGATGGGGTGACTTGTGGGCTCTGACCAGGTTCTGTTACCCAGAATCCTTTGCAAACCTTAAAATTTGGCTAAAAAAACACATTTTCCTCACATTTCGGTGACAGAAAGTTCTGGAATCTGAGAGGAGCAACAAATTTCCTTCCACCCAGCGTTCCCCCAAGTTTCCCGATAAAAATTATACCTCACTTGTGTGGGTAGTCCTAGCGCCCGCGACAGGAAATGTCCCAAAACACAAAGTGGGCACATCCCATTTTTTGACAGAAAACAGAGCTGTTTTTTGCAAAGTGCCTACCTGTAGATTTTGGCCTCTAGCTCAGCCGGCACCTAGGGAAACCTACCAAACCTGTTCATTTTGGAAAACTAGAGACCTAGGGGAATCCAAGATGGGGTGACTTGTGGGGCTCTGACTAGGTTCTGTTACCCAGAATCCTTTGCAAACGTCAACATTTGGATAAAAAAACATATTTTCCTCACATTTCGGTGACAGAAACTTCTGGAATCTGAGAGGAGCCACACATTTCCTTCCACCCAGCGTTCCCCCAAGTCTCCCGATAAAAATGGTGCCTCACTTGTGTGGGTAGGCATAGCGCCCGCGACAGGATATACCCCAAAACACAACGTGGACACATCACAGAAAACAGAGCTGTTTTTTGCAAAGTGCCTACCTGTAGATTTTGGCCTCTAGCTCAGCCGGCACCTAGGGAAACCTACCAAACCTGTGCATTTTTTAAAACTAGATACCTAGGGGAATCCAAGATGGGGTGAATTGTGGGGCTCTGACCAGGTTCTGTTGCCAAGAATCCTTTGCAAACGTCACAATTTGGCTAAAAAAACATATTTTCCTCACATTTCGGTGACAGAAAGTTCAGGAATCTGAGAAGAGCCACAAATTTCCTTCCACCCAGCATTCCCCCAAATCTCCTGATAACAATGGTACCTCACTTGTGTGGGTAGGGCTAGTGCCCGCGACAGGATATACCCCAAAACACAACGTGGACACATCACAGAAAACATAGCTGTTTTTTGCAAAGTGCCTACCTGTAGATTTTGGCCTCTAGCTCAGCCGGCACCTAGGGAAACCTACCAAACCTGTGCATTTTTTAAAACTAGAGACGTAGGGGAATCCACGATGGGGTGACTTGTGGGGCTCTGACCAGGTTGTGGTACCCAGAATCCTTTGCAAACTTCAAAATTTGGCTAAAAAAACACATTTTCCTCTCATTTCGGTGACAGAAAGTTCTGAAATCTGACAGGAGCCACAAATTTCCTTCCACCCAGCGTTCCCCCAAGTCTCCCGATAAAAATGATACCTCACTTGTGTGGGTAGACCTAGCGCCCGCGACAGGATATGCCCCAAAACACAACGTGGACACATCACAGAAAACAGAGCTGCTTTTTGCAAAGTGCCCACCTGTAGATTTTGGCCTCTAGCTCAGCCGGCACTTAGGGAAACCTACCAAACCTGTGCATTTTTAAAAACTAGAGACCTAGGGGAATCCAAGATGGGGTGACTTGTGGGCTCTGACCAGGTTCTGTTACCCAGAATCCTTTGCAAACCTTAAAATTTGGCTAAAAAAACACATTTTCCTCACATTTCGGTGACAGAAAGTTCTGGAATCTGAGAGGAGCCACAAATGTCCTTCCACCCAGCGTTCCCCCAAGTTTCCCGATAAAAATTATACCTCACTTGTGTGAGTAGTCCTAGCGCCCGCGACAGGAAATGTCCCAAAACACAAAGTGGGCACATCCCATTTTTTGACAGAAAACAGAGCTGTTTTTTGCAAAGTGCCTACCTGTAGATTTTGGCCTCTAGCTCAGCCGGCACCTAGGGAAACCTACCAAACCTGTGCATTTTTGAAAACTAGATATGTAGGGGAATCCAAGATGGGGTGACTTGTGGGGCTCTGACCAGGTTGTGGTACCCAGAATCCTTTGCAAACCTCAAAATTTGGCTAAAAAAACACATTTTCCTCTCATTTCGGTGACAGAAAGTTCTAGAATCTGACAGGAGCCACAAATGTCCTTCCACCCAGCGTTCCCCCAAGTCTCCCGATAAAAAATATACCTCACTTGTGTGGGTAGACCTAGCGCCCGCGACAGGATATGCCCCAAAACACAACGTGGACACATCACAGAAAACAGAGCTGTTTTTTGCAAAGTGCCCACCTGTAGATTTTGGCCTCTAGCTCAGCCGGCACTTAGGGAAACCTACCAAACCTGTGCATTTTTTAAAACTAGAGACCTAGGTGAATCCAAGATGGGGTGACTTGTGGGCTCTGACCAGGTTCTGTTACCCAGAATCCTTTGCAAACCTTAAAATTTGGCTAAAAAAACACATTTTCCTCACATTTCGGTGACAGAAAGTTCTGGAATCTGAGAGGAGCCACAAATTTCCTTCCACCCAGCGTTCCCCCAAGTTTCCCGATAAAAATTATACCTCACTTGTGTGGGTAGTCCTAGCGCCCGCGACAGGAAATGTCCCAAAACACAAAGTGGGCACATCCCATTTTTTGACAGAAAACAGAGATGTTTTTTGCTAAGTGCCTACCTGTAGATTTTGGCCTCTAGCTCAGCCGGCACCTAGGGAAACCTACCAAACCTGTTCATTTTTTAAAACTAGAGACCTAGGGGAATCCAAGATGGGGTGACTTGTGGGGATCTGACTAGGTTCTGTTACCCAGAATCCTTTCCAAACGTCAAAATTTGGATAAAAAAAACATCTTATCCTCACATTTCGGTGACAGAAACTTCTGGAATCTGAGAGGAGATACACATTTCCTTCCACCCAGCGTTCCCCCAAGTCTCTCGATAAAAATGGTAACTCACTTGTGTGGGTAGACCTAGCGCCCGCGACAGGATATGCCCCAAAACACAACGTAGACACATCACAGAAAACAGAGCTGTTGTTTGCAAAGTGCCTACCTGTAGGTTTTGGCCTCTAGCTCAGCCGGCATCTAGGGAAACTTACCAAACCTGTGCATTTTTGAAAACTAGAGACCTAGGGGAATCTAAGATGGGGTTACTTGTGGGGCTCTGACCAGGTTCTGCTACCCAGAATCCTTTGCAAACCTTAAAATTTGGCTAAAAAAACACATTTTCCTCACATTTCGGTGACAGAAAGTTCTGGAATCTGAGAGGAGCAACAAATTTCCTTCCACCCAGCGTTCCCCCAAGTTTCCCGATAAAAATTATACCTCACTTGTGTGGGTAGTCCTAGCGCCCGCGACAGGAAATGTCCCAAAACACAAAGTGGGCACATCCCATTTTTTGACAGAAAACAGAGCTGTTTTTTGCAAAGTGCCCACCTGTAGATTTTGGCCTCTAGCTCAGCCGGCACCTAGGGAAACCTACCAAACCTGTTCATTTTTGAAAACTAGAGACCTAGGGGAATCCAAGATGGGGTGACTTGTGGGGCTCTGACTAGGTTCTGTTACCCAGAATTCTTTGCAAACGTCAAAATTTGGATAAAAAAACATATTTTCCCCACATTTCGGTGACAGAAACTTCTGGAATCTGAGAGGAGCCACACATTTCCTTCCACCCAGCGTTCCCCCAAGTCTCCCGATAAAAATGGTACCTCACTTGTGTGGGTAGACCTAGCGCCCGCGACAGGATATGCCCCAAAACACAACGTAGACACATCACAGAAAACAGAGCTGTTGTTTGCAAAGTGCCTACCTGTAGGTTTTGGCCTCTAGCTCAGCCGGCACCTAGGGAAACTTACCAAACCTGTGCATTTTTGAAAACTAGAGACCTAGGGGAATCTAAGATGGGGTTACTTGTGGGGCTCTGACCAGGTTCTGTTACCCAGAATCATTTGCAAACCTCAAAATTTGGCTAAAAAAACACATTTTCCTCACATTTCGGTGACAGAAAGTTCTGGAATCTGAGAGGAGCCACAAATTTCCTTGCACCCAGCGTTCCACCAAGTCTCCCGATAAAAATGATACCTCACTTGTGTGGGTAGTCCTAGCGCCCGCGACAGGAAATGTCTCAAACCACAAATTGGGCACATCCCATTTTTTGACAGAAAACAGAGCTGTTTTTTGCAAAGTGCCTACCTGTAGATTTTGGCCTCTAGCTCAGCCGGCACCTAGGGAAACCTACCAAACCTGTGCATTTTTTAAAACTAGATACCTAGGGGAATCCAAGATGGGGTGAATTGTGGGGCTCTGACCAGGTTCTGTTGCCAAGAATCCTTTGCAAACGTCAAAATTTGGCTAAAAAAACATATTTTCCTCACATTTCGGTGACAGAAAGTTCTAGAATCTGAGAAGAGCCACAAATTTCCTTCCACCCAGCATTCCCCCAAATCTCCTGATAACAATGGTACCTCACTTGTGTGGGTAGAGCTAGCGCCCGCGACAGAATTTACCCCAAAACACAACGTGGACACATCACAGAAAACAGAGCTGTTTTTTGCAAAGTGCCTACCTGTAGATTTTGGCCTCTAGCTCAGCCGGCACCTAGGGAAACCTACCAAACCTGTGCATTTTTGAAAACTAGAGACGTAGGGGAATCCACGATGGGGTGACTTGTGGGGCTCTGACCAGGTTGTGGTACCCTGAATCCTTTGCAAACCTCAAAATTTGGCTAAAAAAACACATTTTCCTCTCATTTCGGTGACAGAAAGTTCTGGAATCTGACAGGAGCCACAAATTTCCTTCCACCCAGCGTTCCCCCAAGTCTCCCGATAAAAATGATACCTCACTTGTGTTGGTAGACCTAGCGCCCGCGACAGGATATGCCCCAAAACACAACGTGGACACATCACAGAAAACAGAGCTGTTTTTTGCAAAGTGCCCACCTGTAGATTTTGGCCTCTAGCTCAGCCGGCACTTAGGGAAACCTACCAAACCTGTGCATTTTTAAAAACTAGAGACCTAGGGAAATCCAAGATGGGGTGACTTGTGGGCTCTGACCAGGTTCTGTTACCCAGAATCCTTTGCAAACCTTAAAATTTGGCTAAAAAACACATTTTCCTCACATTTCGGTGACAGAAAGTTCTGGAATCTGAGAGGAGCAACACATTTCCTTCCACCCAGCGTTCCCCCAAGTCTCCCGATAAAAATGGTACCTCACTTGTGTGGGTAGACCTAGCGCCCGCGACAGGATATGCCCCAAAACACAACGTAGACACATCACAGAAAACAGAGCTGTTGTTTGCAAAGTGCCTACCTGTAGGTTTTGGCCTCTAGCTCAGCCGGCACCTAGGGAAACTTACCAAACCTGTGCATTTTTGAAAACTAGAGACCTAGGGGAATCTAAGATGGGGTTACTTGTGGGGCTCTGACCAGGTTCTGTTACCCAGAATCATTTGCAAACCTCAAAATTTGGCTAAAAAAACACATTTTCCTCACATTTCGGTGACAGAAAGTTCTGGAATCTGAGAGGAGCCACAAATTTCCTTGCACCCAGCGTTCCACCAAGTCTCCCGATAAAAATGATACCTCACTTGTGTGGGTAGTCCTAGCGCCCGCGACAGGAAATGTCTCAAACCACAAATTGGGCACATCCCATTTTTTGACAGAAAACAGAGCTGTTTTTTGCAAAGTGCCTACCTGTAGATTTTGGCCTCTAGCTCAGCCGGCACCTAGGGAAACCTACCAAACCTGTGCATTTTTTAAAACTAGATACCTAGGGGAATCCAAGATGGGGTGAATTGTGGGGCTCTGACCAGGTTCTGTTGCCAAGAATCCTTTGCAAACGTCAAAATTTGGCTAAAAAAACATATTTTCCTCACATTTCGGTGACAGAAAGTTCTAGAATCTGAGAAGAGCCACAAATTTCCTTCCACCCAGCATTCCCCCAAATCTCCTGATAACAATGGTACCTCACTTGTGTGGGTAGAGCTAGCGCCCGCGACAGAATTTACCCCAAAACACAACGTGGACACATCACAGAAAACAGAGCTGTTTTTTGCAAAGTGCCTACCTGTAGATTTTGGCCTCTAGCTCAGCCGGCACCTAGGGAAACCTACCAAACCTGTGCATTTTTGAAAACTAGAGACGTAGGGGAATCCACGATGGGGTGACTTGTGGGGCTCTGACCAGGTTGTGGTACCCTGAATCCTTTGCAAACCTCAAAATTTGGCTAAAAAAACACATTTTCCTCTCATTTCGGTGACAGAAAGTTCTGGAATCTGACAGGAGCCACAAATTTCCTTCCACCCAGCGTTCCCCCAAGTCTCCCGATAAAAATGATACCTCACTTGTGTTGGTAGACCTAGCGCCCGCGACAGGATATGCCCCAAAACACAACGTGGACACATCACAGAAAACAGAGCTGTTTTTTGCAAAGTGCCCACCTGTAGATTTTGGCCTCTAGCTCAGCCGGCACTTAGGGAAACCTACCAAACCTGTGCATTTTTAAAAACTAGAGACCTAGGGAAATCCAAGATGGGGTGACTTGTGGGCTCTGACCAGGTTCTGTTACCCAGAATCCTTTGCAAACCTTAAAATTTGGCTAAAAAACACATTTTCCTCACATTTCGGTGACAGAAAGTTCTGGAATCTGAGAGGAGCAACAAATTTCCTTCCACCCAGCGTTCCCCCAAGTTTCCCGATAAAAATTATACCTCACTTGTGTGGGTAGTCCTAGCGCCCGCGACAGGAAATGTCCCAAAACACAAAGTGGGCACATCCCATTTTTTGACAGAAAACAGAGCTGTTTTTTGCAAAGTGCCTACCTGTAGATTTTGGCCTCTAGCTCAGCCGGCACCTAGGGAAACCTACCAAACCTGTTCATTTTTCAAAACTAGAGACCTAGGGGAATCTAAGATGGGGTGACTTGTGGGGCTCTGACTAGGTTCTGTTACCCAGAATCCTTTGCAAACGTCAAAATTTGGATAAAAAAAACATATTTTCCTCACATTTCGGTGACAGAAACTTCTGGAATCTGAGAGGAGCCACACATTTCCTTCCACCCAGCGTTCCCCCAAGTCTCCCGATAAAAATGGTACCTCACTTGTGTGGGTAGACCTAGCGCCCGCGACAGGATATGCCCCAAAACACAACGTAGACACATCACAGAAAACAGAGCTGTTGTTTGCAAAGTGCCTACCTGTAGGTTTTGGCCTCTAGCTCAGCCGGCACCTAGGGAAACTTCTCAAACCTGTGCATTTTTGAAAACTAGAGACCTAGGGGAATCTAAGATGGGGTTACTTGTGGGGCTCTGACCAGGTTCTGTTACCCAGAATCCTTTGCAAACCTCAAAATTTGGCTAAAAAAACACATTTTCCTCACATTTCGGTGACAGAAAGTTCTGGAATCTGAGAGGAGCCACAAATTTCCTTGCACCCAGCGTTCCACCAAGTCTCCCGATAAAAATGATACCTCACTTGTGTGGGTAGTCCTAGCGCCCGCGACAGGAAATGTCAAACCACAAAGTGGGCACATCCCATTTTTTGACAGAAAACAGAGCTGTTTTTTGCAAAGTGCCTACCTGTAGATTTTGGCCTCTAGCTCAGCCGGCACCTAGGGAAATCTACCAAACCTGTGCATTTTTTAAAACTAGAGACCTAGGGGAATCCAAGATGGGGTGACTTGTGGGGCTCTGACCAGGTTCTGTTACCCAGAATCCTTTGCAAACCTAAAAATTTGGCTAAAAAAACACATTTTCCTCACATTTCGGTGACAGAAAGTTCTGGAATCTGAGAGGAGCCACAAATTTCCTTCCACCCAGCGTTCCCCCAAGTTTCCCGATAAAAATGATACCTCACTTGTGTGGGTAGACCTAGCGCCCGCGACAGGATATGCCCCAAAACAAAACGTGGACACATCACAGAAAACAGAGCTGTTTTTTGCAAAGTGCCCACCTGTAGATTTTGGCCTCTAGCTCAGCCGGCACTTAGGGAAACCTACCAAACCTGTGCATTTTTAAAAACTAGAGACCTAGGGGAATCCAAGATGGGGTGACTTGTGGGCTCTGACCAGGTTCTGTTACCCAGAATCCTTTGCAAACCTTAAAATTTGGCTAAAAAAACACATTTTCCTCACATTTCGGTGACAGAAAGTTCTGGAATCTGAGAGGAGCCACAAATTTCCTTCCACCCAGCGTTCCCCCAAGTTTCCCGATAAAAATTATACCTCACTTGTGTGGGTAGTCCTAGCGCCCGCGACAGGAAATGTCCCAAAACACAAAGTGGGCACATCCCATTTTTTGACAGAAAACAGAGCTGTTTTTTGCAAAGTGCCTACCTGTAGATTTTGGCCTCTAGCTCAGCCGGCACCTAGGGAAACCTACCAAACCTGTGCATTTTTGAAAACTAGATATCTAGGGGAATCCAAGATGGGGTGACTTGTGGGGCTCTGACCAGGTTGTGGTACCCAGAATCCTTTGCAAACCTCAAAATTTGGCTAAAAAAACACATTTTCCTCTCATTTCGGTGACAGAAAGTTCTGGAATCTGACAGGAGCCACAAATGTCCTTCCACCCAGCGTTCCCCCAAGTCTCCCGATAAAAATGATACCTCACTTGTGTGGGTAGACCTAGCGCCCGCGACAGGATATGCCCCAAAACACAACGTAGACACATCACAGAAAACAGAGCTGTTGTTTGCAAAGTGCCTACCTGTAGGTTTTGGCCTCTAGCTCAGCCGGCACCTAGGGAAACTTACCAAACCTGTGCATTTTTGAAAACTAGATATCTAGGGGAATCCAAGATGGGGTGACTTGTGGGGCTCTGACCAGGTTCTGTTGCCAAGAATCCTTTGCAAACGTCAAAATTTGGCTAAAAAAAAATATTTTCCACACATTTCGGTGACAGAAAGTTCTGGAATCTGAGAGGAGCCACAAATTTCCTTCCACCCAGCATTCTCCCAAATCTCCCGATAACAATGGTACCTCACTTGTGTGGATAGGGCTAGCGCCTGCGACAGGATATGCCCCAAAACACAACGTGGACACATCACAGAAAACAGAGCTGTTTTTTGCAAAGTGCCTAACTGTAGATTTTGGCTTCAAGCTCAGGGAAACCTACCAAACCTGTGCATTTTTGAAAACTAGATATCTAGGGGAATCCAAGATGGGGTGACTTGTGGGGCTCTGACCAGGTTCTGTTGCCAAGAATCCTTTGCAAACGTCAAAATTTGGCTAAAAAAAAATATTTTCCTCACATTTCGGTGACAGAAAGTTCTGGAATCTGAGAGGAGCCACAAATTTCCTTCCACCCAGCGTTCCCCCAAGTTTCCCGATAGAAATGATACCTCACTTGTGTGGGTAGTCCTAGCGCCAGCGACAGGAAATTTCCCAAAACACAAAGTGGGCACATCCCATTTTTTAACGGAAAACAGAGCTGTTTTTTGCAAAGTGCCTACCTGTAGATTTTGGCCTCTAGCTCAGCCGGCACCTAGGGAAACCTACCAAACTTGTGCATTTTTGAAAACTAGATATCTAGGGGAATCCAAGATGGGGTGACTTGTGGGGCTCTGACCAGGTTCTGTTGCCAAGAATCCTTTGCAAACGTCAAAATTTGGCTAAAACAAATATATTTTCCTCACATTTCGGTGACAGAAAGTTCTGGAATCTGAGAGGAGCCACAAATTTCCTTCCACCCAGCATTCTCCCAAATCTCCCGATAACAATGGTACCTCACTTGTGTGGGTAGGGCTAGCGACCGCGACAAGATATGCCCCAAAACACAACATGGACACATCACAGAAAACAGAGCTGTTTTTTGCAAAGTGCCTACCTGTAGATTTTGGCCTCTAGCTCAGGGAAACCTACCAAACCTGTGCATTTTTTAAAACTAGAGACCTAGGGGAATCCAAGATGGGGTGACTTGTGGGGCTCTGACCAGGTTCTGCTACCCAGAATCCTTTGCAAACCTCAAAATTTGGCTAAAAAAACACATTTTCCTCTCATTTCGGTGACAGAAAGTTCTGGAATCTGAGAGGAGCCACAAATTTCCTTCCACCCAGCGTTCCCCCAAGTCTCCCGATAAAAATTATACCTCACTTGTGTGGGTAGACGTAGCGCCCGCAACAGGATATGCCCCAAAACACAACGTGGACACATCACAGAAAACAGAGCTGTTTTTTGCAAAGTGCCCACCTGTAGATTTTGGCCTCTAGCTCAGCCGGCACCTAGGGAAACCTACCAAACCTGTGCATTTTTAAAAACTAGAGACCTAGGGGAATCCAAGATGGGGTGACTTGTGGGCTCTGACCAGGTTCTGTTACCCAGAATCCTTTGCAAAGCTCAAAATTTGGCTAAAAAAACACATTTTCCTCACATTTCGGTGACAGAAAGTTCTGAAATCTGAGAGGAGCCACAAATTTCCTTCCACCCAGCGTTCCCCCAAGTTTCCCGATAACAATTATACCTCACTTGTGCGGGTAGTCCTAGGGCCCGCGACAGGAAATGTCCCAAAACACAAAGTGGGCACATCCCATTTTTTGACAGAAAACAGAGCTGTTTTTTGCAAAGTGCCTACCTGTAGATTTTGGCCTCTAGCTCAGCCAGCACCTAGGGAAACCTACCAAACCTGTGCATTTTTTAAAACTAGATACCTAGGGGAATCCAAGATGGGGTGAATTGTGGGGCTCTGACCAGGTTCTGTTGCCAAGAATCCTTTGCAAACGTCAAAATTTGGTTAAAAAAACATATTTTCCTCACATTTCGGTGACAGAAAGTTCTGGAATCTGAGAAGAGCCACAAATTTCCTTCCACCCAGCATTCCCCCAAATCTCCTGATAACAATGGTACCTCACTTGTGTGGGTAGGGCTAGCGCCCGCGACAGAATATACCCCAAAACACAACGTGGACACATCACAGAAAACAGAGCTGTTTTTTGCAAAGTGCCTACCTGTAGATTTTGGCCTCTAGCTCAGCCGGCACCTAGGGAAACCTACCAAACCTGTGCATTTTTTAAAACTAGAGACGTAGGGGAATCCACGATGGGGTGATTTGTGGGGCTCTGACAAGGTTGTGGTACCCAGAATCCTTTGCAAACCTCAAAATTTGGCTAAAAAAACACATTTTCCTCTCATTTCGGTGACAGAAAGTTCTGGAATCTGACAGGAGCCACAAATTTCCTTCCACCCAGCGTTCCCCCAAGTCTCCCGATAAAAATGATACCTCACTTGTGTGGGTAGACCTAGCGCCCGCGACAGGATATGCCCCAAAACTCAACGTGGACACATCACAGAAAACAGAGCTGTTTTTTGCAAAGTGCCCACCTGTAGATTTTGGCCTCTAGCTCAGCCGGCACTTAGGGAAACCTACCAAACCTGTGCATTTTTAAAAACTAGAGACCTAGGGAAATCCAAGATGGGGTGACTTGTGGGCTCTGACCAGGTTCTGTTACCCAGAATCCTTTGCAAACCTTAAAATTTGGCTAAAAAAACACATTTTCCTCACATTTCGGTGACAGAAAGTTCTGGAATCTGAGAGGAGCAACAAATTTCCTTCCACCCAGCGTTCCCCCAAGTTTCCCGATAAAAATTATAC
Organism: Pleurodeles waltl; assembly: GCF_031143425.1. Lineage (NCBI taxonomy): Eukaryota > Metazoa > Chordata > Amphibia > Caudata > Salamandridae > Pleurodeles > Pleurodeles waltl. Next base: position 744,967,250 of record NC_090446.1, on the reverse strand, counting down.
CTCACTTGTGTGGGTAGTCCTAGCGCCCGCGACAGGAAATGTCCCAAAACACAAAGTGGGCACATCCCATTTTTTGACAGAAAACAGAGCTGTTTTTTCAAAGTGCCTACCTGTAGATTTTGGCCTCTAGCTCAGCCGGCACCTAGGGAAACCTACCAAACCTGTTCATTTTTGAAAACTAGAGACCTAGGGGAATCCAAGATGGGGTGAATTGTGGGGCTCTGACCAGGTTCTGTTGCCAAGAATCCTTTGCAAACGTCAAAATTTGGTTAAAAAAACATATTTTCCTCACATTTCGGTGACAGAAAGTTCTGGAATCTGAGAAGAGCCACAAATTTCCTTCCACCCAGCATTCCCCCAAATCTCCTGATAACAATGGTACCTCACTTGTGTGGGTAGGGCTAGCGCCCGCGACAGAATATACCCCAAAACACAACGTGGACACATCACAGAAAACAGAGCTGTTTTTTGCAAAGTACCTACCTGTAGATTTTGGCCTCTAGCTCAGCCGGCACCTAGGGAAACCTACCAAACCTGTGCATTTTTTAAAACTAGAGACGTAGGGGAATCCACGATGGGGTGACTTGTGGGGCTCTGACAAGGTTGTGGTACCCAGAATCCTTTGCAAACCTCAACATTTGGCTAAAAAAACACATTTTCCTCTCATTCCGGTGACAGAAAGTTCTGGAATCTGACAGGAGCCACAAATTTCCTTCCACCCAGCGTTCCCCCAAGTCTCCCGATAAAAATGATACCTCACTTGTGTGGGTAGACCTAGCGCCCGCGACAGGATATGCCCCAAAACACAACGTGGACACATCACAGAAAACAGAGCTGTTTTTTGCAAAGTGCCCATCTGTAGATTTTGGCCTCTAGCTCAGCCGGCACTTAGGGAAACCTACCAAACCTGTGCATTTTTAAAAACTAGAGACCTAGGGAAATCCAAGATGGGGTGACTTGTGGGCTCTGAACAGGTTCTGTTACCCAGAAGCCTTTGCAAACCTTAAAATTTGGCTAAAAAAACACATTTTCCTCACATTTCGGTGACAGAAAGTTCTGGAATCTGAGAGGAGCAACAAATTTCCTTCCACCCAGCGTTCCCCCAAGTTTCCCGATAAAAATTATACCTCACTTGTGTGGGTAGTCCTAGCGCCCGCGACAGGAAATGTCCCAAAACACAAAGTGGGCACATCCCATTTTTTGACAGAAAACAGAGCTGTTTTTTGCAAAGTGCCTACCTGTAGATTTTGGCCTCTAGCTCAGCCGGCACCTAGGGAAACCTACCAAACCTGTTCATTTTTGAAAACTAGAGACCTAGGGGAATCCAAGATGGGGTGACTTGTGGGGCTCTGACTAGGTTCTGTTACCCAGAATCCTTTGCAAACGTCAAAATTTGGATTAAAAAACATATTTTCCTCACATTTCGGTGACAGAAACTTCTGGAATCTGAGAGGAGCCACACATTTCCTTCCACCCAGCGTTCCCCCAAGTCTCCCGATAAAAATGGTACCTCACTTGTGTGGGTAGACCTAGCGCCCGCGACAGGATATGCCCCAAAACACAACGTAGACACATCACAGAAAACAGAGCTGTTGTTTGCAAAGTGCCTACCTGTAGGTTTTGGCCTCTAGCTCAGCCGGCACCTAGGGAAACTTACCAAACCTGTGCATTTTTTAAAACTAGATATCTAGGGGAATCCAAGATGGGGTGACTTGTGGGGCTCTGACCAGGTTCTGTTGCCAAGAATCCTTTGCAAACGTCAAAATTTGGCTAAAAAAACATATTTTCCTCACATTTCGGTGACAGAAAGTTCTGGAATCTGAGAGGAACCACAAATTTCCTTCCACCCAGCGTTCCCCCAAGTTTCTCGATAAAAATTATACCTCACTTGTGTGGGTAGTCCTAGCGCCCGCGACAGGAAATGTCCCAAAACACAAAGTGGGCACATCCCATTTTTTGACAGAAAACAGAGCTGTTTTTTGCAAAGTGGCTACCTGTAGATTTTGGCCTCTAGCTCAGCCGGCACCTAGGGAAACCTACCAAACCTGTGCATTTTTTAAAACTAGAGACGTAGGGGAATCCACGATGGGGTAACTTGTGGGGCTCTGACAAGGTTGTGGTACCCAGAATCCTTTGCAAACCTCAAAATTTGGCTAAAAAAACACATTTTCCTCTCATTTCGGTGACAGAAAGTTCTGGAATCTGACAGGAGCCACAAATGTCCTTCCACCCAGCGTTCCCCCAAGTCTCCCGATAAAAATGATACCTCACTTGTGTGGGTAGACCTAGCGCCCGTGACAGGATATGCCCCAAAACACAACGTGGACACATCACAGAAAACAGAGCTGTTTATTGCAAAGTGCCCACCTGTAGATTTTGGCCTCTAGCTCAGCCGGCACTTAGGGAAACCTACCAAACCTGTGCATTTTTAAAAACTAGAGACCTAGGGAAATCCAAGATGGGGTGACTTGTGGGCTCTGACCAGGTTCTGTTACCCAGAATCCTTTGCAAACCTTAAAATTTGGCTAAAAAAACACATTTTCCTCACATTTCGGTGACAGAAAGTTCTGGAATCTGAGAGGAGCAACAAATTTCCTTCCACCCAGCGTTCCCCCAAGTTTCTCGATAAAAATTATACCTCACTTGTGTGGGTAGTCCTAGCGCCCGCGACAGGAAATGTCCCAAAACACAAAGTGGGCACATCCCATTTTTTGACAGAAAACAGAGCTGTTTTTTGCAAAGTGGCTACCTGTAGATTTTGGCCTCTAGCTCAGCCGGCACCTAGGGAAACCTACCAAACCTGTTCATTTTTGAAAACTAGAGACCTAGGGGAATCCAAGATGGGGTGACTTGTGGGGCTCTGACTAGGTTCTGTTACCCAGAATCCTTTGCAAACGTCAAAATTTGGATAAAAAAACATATTTTCCTCACATTTCGGTGACAGAAACTTCTGGAATCTGAGAGGAGCCACACATTTCCTTCCACCCAGCGTTCCCCCAAGTCTCCCGATAAAAATGGTACCTCACTTGTGTGGGTAGACCTAGCGCCCGTGACAGGATATGCCCCAAAACACAACGTAGACACATCACAGAAAACAGAGCTGTTGTTTGCAAAGTGCCTACCTGTAGGTTTTGGCCTCTAGCTCAGCCGGCACCTAGGGAAACTTACCAAACCTGTGCATTTTTGAAAACTAGAGACCAAGGGGAATCTAAGATGGGGTTACTTGTGGGGCTCTGACCAGGTTCTGTTACCCAGAATCCTTTGCAAACCTCAAAATTTGGCTAAAAAAACACATTTTCCTCACATTTCGGTGACAGAAAGTTCTGGAATCTGAGAGGAGCCACAAATTTCCTTCCACCCAGCGTTCCACCAAGTCTCCCGATAAAAATGATACCTCACTTGTGTGGGTAGTCCTAGCGCCCGCGACAGGAAATGTCAAACCACAAAGTGGGCACATCCCATTTTTTGACAGAAAACAGAGCTGTTTTTTGCAAAGTGCCTACCTGTCGATTTTGGCCTCTAGCTCAGCCGGCACCTAGGGAAATCTACCAAACCTGTGCATTTTTTAAAACTAGAGACCTAGGGGAATCCAAGATGGGGTGACTTGTGGGGCTCTGACCAGGTTCTGTTACCCAGAATCCTTTGCAAACCTCAAAATTTGGCTAAAAAAACACATTTTCCTCACATTTCGGTGACAGAAAGTTCTGGAATCTGAGAGGAGCCACAAATTTCCTTCCACCCAGCGTTCCCCCAAGTTTCCCGATAAAAATGATACCTCACTTGTGTGGGTAGTCCTAGCGCCCGCGACAGGAAATTTCCCAAAACACAAAGTGGGCACATCCCATTTTTTAACAGAAAACAGAGCTGTTTTTTGCAAAGTGCCTACCTGTCGATTTTGGCCTTTAGCTCAGCCGGCACCTAGGGAAACCTACCAAACCTGTGCATTTTGGAAAACTAGATATCTAGGGGAATCCAAGATGGGGTGACTTGTGGGGCTCTGACCAGGTTCTGTTGCCAAGAATCCTTTGCAAACGTCAAAATTTGGCTAAAAAAACATATTTTCCTCACATTTCGGTGACAGAAAGTTCTGGAATCTGAGAGGAGCCACAAATTTCCTTCCACCCAGCATTCTCCCAAATCTCCCGATAACAATGGTACCTCACTTGTGTGGATAGGGCTAGCGCCTGCGACAGGATGTGCCCCAAAACACAACGTGGACACATCACAGAAAACAGAGCTGTTTTTTGCAAAGTGCCTACCTGTAGATTTTGGCCTCAAGCTCAGGGAAACCTACCAAACCTGTGCATTTTTGAAAACTAGAGACCTAGGGGAATTCAAGATGGGGTGACTTGTGGGGCTCTGACCAGGTTCTGTTACCCAGAATCCTTTGCAAACCTCAAAATTTGGCTAAAAAAACACATTTTCCTCACATTTCGGTGACAGAAAGTTCTGGAATCTGAGAGGAGCCACAAATTTCCTTCCACCCAGCGTTCCCCCAAGTTTCCCGATAGAAATGATACCTCACTTGTGTGGGTAGTCCTAGCGCCAGCGACAGGAAATTTCCCAAAACACAAAGTGGGCACATCCCATTTTTTAACAGAAAACAGAGCTGTTTTTTGCAAAGTGTCTACCTGTAGATTTTGGCCTCTAGCTCAGCCGGCACCTAGGGAAACCTACCAAACTTGTGCATTTTTGAAAACTAGATATCTAGGGGAATCCAAGATGGGGTGACTTGTGGGGCTCTGACCAGGTTCTGTTGAAAAGAATCCTTTGCAAACGTCAAAATTTGGCTAAAAAAAATATATTTTCCTCACATTTCGGTGACAGAAAGTTCTGGAATCTGAGAGGAGCCACAAATTTCCTTCCACCCAGCATTCTCCCAAATCTCCCGATAACAATGGTACCTCACTTGTGTGGGTAGGGCTAGCGCCCGCGACAACATATGCCCCAAAACACAACATGGACACATCACAGAAAACAGAGCTGTTTTTTGCAAAGTGCCTACCTGTAGATTTTGGCCTCTAGCTCAGGGAAACCTACCAAACCTGTGCATTTTTTAAAACTAGAGACCTAGGGGAATCCAAGATGGGGTGACTTGTGGGGCTCTGACCAGGTTCTGCTACCCAGAATCCTTTGCAAACCTCAAAATTTGGCTAAAAAAACACATTTTCCTCTCATTTCGGTGACAGAAAGTTCTGGAATCTGAGAGGAGCCACAAATTTCCTTCCACCCAGCGTTCCCCCAAGTCTCCCGATAAAAATGATACCTCACTTGTGTGGGTAGACGTAGCGCCCGCGACAGGATATGCCCCAAAACACAACGTGGACACATCACAGAAAACAGAGCTGTTTTTTGCAAAGTGCCCACCTGTAGATTTTGGCCTCTAGCTCAGCCGGCACCTAGGGAAACCTACCAAACCTGTGCATTTTTAAAAACTAGAGACCTAGGGGAATCCAAGATGGGGTGACTTGTGGGCTCTGACCAGGTTCTGTTACCCAGAATCCTTTGCAAAGCTCAAAATTTGGCTAAAAAAACACATTTTCCTCACATTTCGATGACAGAAAGTTCTGGAATCTGAGAGGAGCCACAAATTTCCTTCCACCCAGCGTTCCCCCAAGTTTCCCGATAAAAATTATACCTCACTTGTGCGGGTAGTCCTAGGGCCCGCGACAGGAAATGTCCCAAAACACAAAGTGGGCACATCCCATTTTTTGACAGAAAACAGAGCTGTTTTTTGCAAAGTGCCTACCTGTAGATTTTGGCCTCTAGCTCAGCCGGCACCTAGGGAAACCTACCAAACCTGTGCATTTTTTAAAACTAGATACCTAGGGGAATCCAAGATGGGGTGAATTGTGGGGCTCTGACGAGGTTCTCTTGCCAAGAATCCTTTGCAAACGTCAAAATTTGGCTAAAAAAACATATTTTCCTCACATTTCGGTGACAGAAAGTTCTGGAATCTGAGAAGAGCCACAAATTTCCTTCCACCCAGCATTCCCCCAAATCTCCTGATAACAATGGTACCTCACTTGTGTGGGTAGGGCTAGCGCCCGCGACAGAATATACCCCAAAACACAACGTGGACACATCATAGAAAACAGAGCTGTTTTTTGCAAAGTGCCTACCTGTAGATTTTGGCCTCTAGCTCAGCCGGCACCTAGGGAAACCTACCAAACCTGTGCATTTTTTAAAACTAGAGACGTAGGGGAATCCACGATGGGGTGACTTGTGGGGCTCTGACAAGGTTGTGGTACCCAGAATCCTTTGCAAACCTCAAAATTTGGCTAAAAAAACACATTTTCCTCTCATTTCGGTGACAGAAAGTTCTGGAATCTGACAGGAGCCACAAATTACCTTCCACCCAGCGTTCCCCCAAGTCTCCCGATAAAAATGATATCTCACTTGTGTGGGTAGACCTAGCGCCCGCGACAGGATATGCCCCAAAACACAACGTGGACACATCACAGAAAACAGAGCTGTTTTTTGCAAAGTGCCCACCTGTAGATTTTGGCCTCTAGCTCAGCCGGCACTTAGGGAAACCTACCAAACCTGTGCATTTTTAAAAACTAGAGACCTAGGGAAATCCAAGATGGGGTGACTTGTGGGCTCTGACCAGGTTCTGTTACCCAGAATCCTTTGCAAACCTTAAAATTTGGCTAAAAAAACACATTTTCCTCACATTTCGGTGACAGAAAGTTCTGGAATCTGAGAGGAGCAACAAATTTCCGTCCACCCAGCGTTCCCCCAAGTTTCCCGATAAAAATTATACCTCACTTGTGTGGGTAGTCCTAGCGCCCGCTACAGGAAATGTCCCAAAACACAAAGTGGGCACATCCCATTTTTTGACAGAAAACAGAGCTGTTTTTTGCAAAGTGCCTACCTGTAGATTTTGGCCTCTAGCTCAGCCGGCACCTAGGGAAACCTACCAAACCTGTTCATTTTTGAAAACTAGAGACCTAGGGGAATCCAAGATGGGGTGACTTGTGGGGCTCTGACTAGGTTCTGTTACCCAGAATCCTTTGCAAACGTCAAAATTTGGATAAAAAATCATTTTCCTCACATTTCGGTGACAGAAACTTCTGGAATCTGAGAGGAGCCACACATTTCCTTCCACCCAGCGTTCCCCCAAGTCTCCCGATAAAAATGGTACCTCACTTGTGTGGGTAGACCTAGCGCCCGTGACAGGATATGCCCCAAAACACAACGTAGACACATCACAGAAAACAGAGCTGTTGTTTGCAAAGTGCCTACCTGTAGGTTTTGGCCTCTAGCTCAGCCGGCACCTAGGGAAACTTACCAAACCTGTGCATTTTTGAAAACTAGAGACCAAGGGGAATCTAAGATGGGGTTACTTGTGGGGCTCAGACCAGGTTCTGTTACCCAGAATCCTTTGCAAACCTCAAAATTTGGCTAAAAAAACACATTTTCCTCACATTTTGGTGACAGAAAGTTCTGGAATCTGAGAGGAGCCACAAATTTCCTTGCACCCAGCGTTCCACCAAGTCTCCCGATAAAAATGATACCTCACTTGTGTGGGTAGTCCTAGCGCCCGCGACAGGAAATGTCAAACCACAAAGTGGGCACATCCCATTTTTTGACAGAAAACAGAGCTGTTTTTTGCAAAGTGCCTACCTGTCGATTTTGGCCTCTAGCTCAGCCGGCACCTAGGGAAATCTACCAAACCTGTGCATTTTTTAAAACTAGAGACCTAGGGGAATCCAAGATGGGGTGACTTGTGGGGCTCTGACCAGGTTCTGTTACCCAGAATCCTTTGCAAACCTCAAAATTTGGCTAAAAAAACACATTTTCCTCACATTTCGGTGACAGAAAGTTCTGGAATCTGAGAGGAGCCACAAATTTCCTTCCACCCAGCGTTCCCCCAAGTTTCCCGATAAAAATGATACCTCACTTGTGTGGGTAGTCCTAGCGCCGGCGACAGGAAATTTCCCAAAACACAAAGTGGGCACATCCCATTTTTTAACAGAAAACAGAGCTGTTTTTTGCAAAGTGCCTACCTGTCGATTTTGGCCTTTAGCTCAGCCGGCACCTAGGGAAACCTACCAAACCTGTGCATTTTGGAAAACTAGATATCTAGGGGAATCCAAGATGGGGTGACTTGTGGGGCTCTGACCAGGTCCTGTTGCCAAGAATCCTTTGCAAACGTCAAAATTTGGCTAAAAAAACATATTTTCCTCACATTTCGGTGACAGAAAGTTCTGGAATCTGAGAGGAGCCACAAATTTCCTTCCACCCAGCATTCTCCCAAATCTCCCGATAACAATGGTACCTCACTTGTGTGGATAGGGCTAGCGCCTGCGACAGGATATGCCCCAAAACACAACGTGGACACATCACAGAAAACAGAGCTGTTTTTTGCAAAGTGCCTACCTGTAGATTTTGGCCTCAAGCTCAGGGAAACCTACCAAACCTGTGCATTTTTGAAAACTAGAGACCTAGGGGAATTCAAGATGGGGTGACTTGTGGGGCTCTGACCAGGTTCTGTTACCCAGAATCCTTTGCAAACCTCAAAATTTGGCTAAAAAAACACATTTTCCTCACATTTCGGTGACAGAAAGTTCTGGAATCTGAGAGGAGCCACAAATTTCCTTCCACCCAACGTTCCCCCAAGTTTCCCGATAGAAATGATACCTCACTTGTGTGGGTAGTCCTAGCGCCAGCGACAGGAAATTTCCCAAAACACAAAGTGGGCACATCCCATTTTTTAACAGAAAACAGAGCTGTTTTTTGCAAAGTGTCTACCTGTAGATTTTGGCCTCTAGCTCAGCCGGCACCTAGGGAAACCTACCAAACTTGTGCATTTTTTAAAACTAGATATCTAGGGGAATCCAAGATGGGGTGACTTGTGGGGCTCTGACCAGGTTCTGTTGAAAAGAATCCTTTGCAAACGTCAAAATTTGGCTAAAAAAAATATATTTTCCTCACATTTCGGTGACAGAAAGTTCTGGAATCTGAGAGGAGCCACAAATTTCCTTCCACCCAGCATTCTCCCAAATCTCCCGATAACAATGGTACCTCACTTGTGTGGGTAGGGCTAGCGCCCGCGACAACATATGCCCCAAAACACAACATGGACACATCACAGAAAACAGAGCTGTTTTTTGCAAAGTGCCTACCTGTAGATTTTGGCCTCTAGCTCAGGGAAACCTACCAAACCTGTGCATTTTTTAAAACTAGAGACCTAGGGGAATCCAAGATGGGGTGACTTGTGGGGCTCTGACCAGGTTCTGCTACCCAGAATCCTTTGCAAACCTCAAAATTTGGCTAAAAAAACACATTTTCCTCTCATTTCGGTGACAGAAAGTTCTGGAATCTGAGAGGAGCCACAAATTTCCTTCCACCCAGCGTTCCCCCAAGTCTCCCGATAAAAATGATACCTCACTTGTGTGGGTAGACGTAGCGCCCGCGACAGGATATGCCCCAAAACACAACGTGGACACATCACAGAAAACAGAGCTGTTTTTTGCAAAGTGCCCACCTGTAGATTTTGGCCTCTAGCTCAGCCGGCACCTAGGGAAACCTACCAAACCTGTGCATTTTTAAAAACTAGAGACCTAGGGGAATCCAAGATGGGGTGACTTGTGGGCTCTGACCAGGTTCTGTTACCCAGAATCCTTTGCAAAGCTCAAAATTTGGCTAAAAAAACACATTTTCCTCACATTTCGATGACAGAAAGTTCTGGAATCTGAGAGGAGCCACAAATTTCCTTCCACCCAGCGTTCCCCCAAGTTTCCCGATAAAAATTATACCTCACTTGTGCGGGTAGTCCTAGGGCCCGCGACAGGAAATGTCCCAAAACACAAAGTGGGCACATCCCATTTTTTGACAGAAAACAGAGCTGTTTTTTGCAAAGTGCCTACCTGTAGATTTTGGCCTCTAGCTCAGCCGGCACCTAGGGAAACCTACCAAACCTGTGCATTTTTTAAAACTAGATACCTAGGGGAATCCAAGATGGGGTGAATTGTGGGGCTCTGACCAGGTTCTCTTGCCAAGAATCCTTTGCAAACGTCAAAATTTGGCTAAAAAAACATATTTTCCTCACATTTCGGTGACAGAAAGTTCTGGAATCTGAGAAGAGCCACAAATTTCCTTCCACCCAGCATTCCCCCAAATCTCCTGATAACAATGGTACCTCACTTGTGTGGGTAGGGCTAGCGCCCGCGACAGACTATACCCCAAAACACAACGTGGACACATCATAGAAAACAGAGCTGTTTTTTGCAAAGTGCCTACCTGTAGATTTTGGCCTCTAGCTCAGCCGGCACCTAGGCAAACCTACCAAACCTGTGCATTTTTTAAAACTAGAGACGTAGGGGAATCCACGATGGGGTGACTTGTGGGGCTCTGACAAGGTTGTGGTACCCAGAATCCTTTGCAAACCTCAAAATTTGGCTAAAAAAACACATTTTCCTCTCATTTCGGTGACAGAAAGTTCTGGAATCTGACAGGAGCCACAAATTACCTTCCACCCAGCGTTCCCCCAAGTCTCCCGATAAAAATGATATCTCACTTGTGTGGGTAGACCTAGCGCCCGCGACAGGATATGCCCCAAAACACAACGTGGACACATCACAGAAAACAGAGCTGTTTTTTGCAAAGTGCCCACCTGTAGATTTTGGCCTCTAGCTCAGCCGGCACTTAGGGAAACCTACCAAACCTGTGCATTTTTAAAAACTAGAGACCTAGGGAAATCCAAGATGGGGTGACTTGTGGGCTCTGACCAGGTTCTGTTACCCAGAATCCTTTGCAAACCTCAAAATTTGGCTAAAAAAACACATTTTCCTCACATTTCGGTGACAGAAAGTTCTGGAATCTGAGAGGAGCAACAAATTTCCTTCCACCCAGCGTTCCCCCAAGTTTCCCGATAAAAATTATACCTCACTTGTGTGGGTAGTCCTAGCGCCCGCGACAGGAAATGTCCCAAAACACAAAGTGGGCACATCCCATTTTTTGACAGAAAACAGAGCTGTTTTTTGCAAAGTGCCTACCTGTAGATTTTGGCCTCTAGCTCAGCCGGCACCTAGGGAAACCTACCAAACCTGTTCATTTTTGAAAACTAGAGACCTAGGGGAATCCAAGATGGGGTGACTTGTGGGGCTCTGACTAGGTTCTGTTACCCAGAATCCTTTGCAAACGTCAAAATTTGGATTAAAAAACATATTTTCCTCACATTTCGGTGACAGAAACTTCTGGAATCTGAGAGGAGCCACACATTTCCTTCCACCCAGCGTTCCCCCAAGTCTCCCGATAAAAATGGTACCTCACTTGTGTGGGTAGACCTAGCGCCCGCGACAGGATATGCCCCAAAACACAACGTAGACACATCACAGAAAACAGAGCTGTTGTTTGCAAAGTGCCTACCTGTAGGTTTTGGCCTCTAGCTCAGCCGGCACCTAGGGAAACTTACCAAACCTGTGCATTTTTGAAAACTAGATATCTAGGGGAATCCAAGATGGGGTGACTTGTGGGGCTCTGACCAGGTTCTGTTGCCAAGAATCCTTTGCAAACGTCAAAATTTGGCTAAAAAAACATATTTTCCTCACATTTCGGTGACAGAAAGTTCTGGAATCTGAGAGGAGGCACAAATTTCCTTCCACCCAGCATTCTCCCAAATCTCCCGATAACAATGGTACCTCACTTGTGTGGATAGGGCTAGCGCCTGCGACAGGATATGCCCCAAAACACAACGTGGACACATCACAGAAAACAGAGCTGTTTTTTGCAAAGTGCCTACCTGTAGATTTTGGCCTCAAGCTCAGGGAAACCTACCAAACCTGTGCATTTTTGAAAACTAGAGACCTAGGGGAATTCAAGATGGGGTGACTTGTGGGGCTCTGACCAGGTTCTGTTACCCAGAATCCTTTGCAAACCTCAAAATTTGGCGAAAAAAACACATTTTCCTCACATTTCGGTGACAGAAAGTTCTGGAATCTGAGAGGAGCCACAAACTTCCTTCCACCCAGCGTTCCCCCAAGTTTCCCGATAGAAATGATACCTCACTTGTGTGGGTAGTCCTAGCGCCAGCGACAGGAAATTTCCCAAAACACAAAGTGGGCACATCCCATTTTTTAACAGAAAACAGAGCTGTTTTTTGCAAAGTGCCTACCTGTAGATTTTGGCCTCTAGCTCAGCCGGCACCTAGGGAAACCTACCAAACTTGTGCATTTTTGAAAACTAGATATCTAGGGGAATCCAAGATGGGGTGACTTGTGGGGCTCTGACCAGGTTCTGTTGCCAAGAATCCTTTGCAAACGTCAAAATTTGGCTAAAAAAAATATATTTTCCTCACATTTCGGTGACAGAAAGTTCTGGAATCTGAGAGGAGCCACAAATTTCCTTCCACCCAGCATTCTCCCAAATCTCCCGATAACAATGGTACCTCACTTGTGTGGGTAGGGCTAGCGCCCGCGACAAGATATGCCCCAAAACACAACATGGACACATCACAGAAAACAGAGCTGTTTTTTGCAAAGTGCCTACCTGTAGATTTTGGCCTCTAGCTCAGGGAAACCTACCAAACCTGTCCATTTTTTAAAACTAGAGACCTAGGGGAATCCAAGATGGGGTGACTTGTGGGGCTCTGACCAGGTTCTGCTACCCAGAATCCTTTGGAAACCTCAAAATTTGGCTAAAAAAACACATTTTCCTCTCATTTCGGTGACAGAAAGTTCTGGAATCTGAGAGGAGCCACAAATTTCCTTCCACCCAGCGTTCCCCCAAGTCTTCCGATAAAAATGATACCTCACTTGTGTGGGTAGACGTAGCGCCCGCAACAGGATATGCCCCAAAACACAACGTGGACACATCACAGAAAACAGAGCTGTTTTTTGCAAAGTGCCCACCTGTAGATTTTGGCCTCTAGCTCAGCCGGCACCTAGGAAAACCTACCAAACCTGTGCATTTTTAAAAACTAGAGACCTAGGGGAATCCAAGATGGGGTGACTTGTGGGCTCTGACCAGGTTCTGTTACCCAGAATCCTTTGCAAACCTCAAAATTTGGCTAAAAAGACACATTTTCCTCACATTTCGGTGACAGAAAGTTCTGAAATCTGAGAGGAGCCACAAATTTCCTTCCACCCAGCGTTCCCCCAAGTTTCCCGATAAAAATTATACCTCACTTGTGCGGGTAGTCCTAGGGCCCGCGACAGGAAATGTCCCAAAACACAAAGTGGGCACATCCCATTTTTTGACAGAAAACAGAGCTGTTTTTTGCAAAGTGCCTACCTGTAGATTTTGGCCTCTAGCTCAGCCGGCACCTAGGGAAACCTACCAAACCTGTGCATTTTTTAAAACTAGATACCTAGGGGAATCCAAGATGGGGTGAATTGTGGGGCTCTGACCAGGTTGTGGTACCCAGAATCCTTTGCAAACCTCAAAATTTGGCTAAAAAAACACATTTTCCTCTCATTTCGGTGACAGAAAGTTCTGGAATCTGACAGGAGCCACAAATTTCCTTCCACCCAGCGTTCCCCCAAGTCTCCCGATAAAAATGATACCTCACTTGAGTGGGTAGACCTAGCGCCCGTGACAGGATATGCCCCAAAACACAACGTGGACACATCACAGAAAACAGAGCTGTTTTTTGCAAAGTGCCCACCTGTAGATTTTGGCCTCTAGCTCAGACGGCACTAAGGGAAACCTACCAAACCTGTGCATTTTTAAAAACTAGAGACCTAGGGAAATCCAAGATGGGGTGACTTGTGGGCTCTGACCAGGTTCTGTTACCCAGAATCCTTTGCAAACCTTAAAATTTGGCTAAAAAACACATTTTCCTCACATTTCGGTGACAGAAAGTTCTGGAATCTGAGAGGAGCAACAAATTTCCTTCCACCCAGCGTTCCCCCAAGTTTCTCGATAAAAATTATACCTCACTTGTGTGGGTAGTCCTAGCGCCCGCGACAGGAAATGTCCCAAAACACAAAGTGGGCACATCCCATTTTTTGACAGAAAACAGAGCTGTTTTTTGCAAAGTGCCTACCTGTAGATTTTGGCCTCTAGCTCAGCCGGCACCTAGGGAAACCTACCAAACCTGTTCATTTTTGAAAACTAGAGACCTAGGGGAATCCAAGATGGGGTGACTTGTGGGGCTCTGACTAGGTTCTGTTACCCAGAATCCTTTGCAAACGTCAAAATTTGGATAAAAAAACATATTTTCCTCACATTTCGGTGACAGAAACTTCTGGAATCTGAGAGGAGCCACACATTTCCTTCCACCCAGCGTTCCCCCAAGTCTCCCGATAAAAATGGTACCTCACTTGTGTGGGTAGTCCTAGCGCCCGCGACAGGAAATGTCAAACCACAAAGTGGGCACATCCCATTTTTTGACAGAAAACAGAGCTGTTTTTTGCAAAGTGCCTACCTGTCGATTTTGGCCTCTAGCTCAGCCGGCACCTAGGGAAATCTACCAAACCTGTGCATTTTTTAAAACTAGAGACCTAGGGGAATCCAAGATGGGGTGACTTGTGGGGCTCTGACCAGGTTCTCTTACCCAGAATCCTTTGCAAACCTCAAAATTTGGCTAAAAAAACACATTTTCCTCACATTTCGGTGACAGAAAGTTCTGGAATCTGAGAGGAGCCACACATTTCCTTCCACCCAGCGTTCCCCCAAGTTTCCCGATAAAAATGATACCTCACTTGTGTGGGTAGTCCTAGCGCCCGCGACAGGAAATTTCCCAAAACACAAAGTGGGCACATCCCATTTTTTAACAGAAAACAGAGCTGTTTTTTGCAAAGTGAATACCTGTCGATTTTGGCCTTTAGCTCAGCCGGCACCTAGGGAAACCTACCAAACCTGTGCATTTTTGAAAACTAGATATCTAGGGGAATCCAAGATGGGGTGACTTGTGGGGCTCTGACCAGGTTCTGTTGCCAAGAATCCTTTGCAAACGTCAAAATTTGGCTAAAAAAACATATTTTCCTCACATTTCGGTGACAGAAAGTTCTGGAATCTGAGAGGAGCCACAAATTTCCTTCCACCCAGCATTCTCCCAAATCTCCCGATAACAATGGTACCTCACTTTTGTGGGTAGGGCTAGCGCCTGCGACAGGATATGCCCCAAAACACAACGTGGACACATCACAGAAAACAGAGCTGTTTTTTGCAAAGTGCCTACCTGTAGATTTTGGCCTCAAGCTCAGGGAAACCTACCAAACCTGTGCATTTTTGAAAACTAGAGACCTAGGGGAATCCAAGATGGGGTGACTTGTGGGGCTCTGACCAGGTTCTGTTACCCAGAATCCTTTGCAAACCTCAAAATTTGGCTAAAAAAACACATTTTCCTCACATTTCGGTGACAGAAAGTTCTGGAATCTGAGAGGAGCCACAAATTTCCTTCCACCCAGCGTTCCCCCAAGTTTCCCGATAGAAATGATACCTCACTTGTGTGGGTAGTCCTAGCGCCCGCGACAGGAAATTTCCCAAAACACAAAGTGGGCACATCCCATTTTTTAACAGAAAACAGAGCTGTTTTTTGCAAAGTGCCTACCTGTAGATTTTGGCCTCTAGCTCAGCCGGCACCCAGGGAAACCTACCAAACCTGTGCATTTTTGAAAACTAGAGACCTAGGGGAATCCAAGATGGGGTGACTTGTGGGGCTCTGACCAGGTTCTGTTACCCAGAATCCTTTGCAAACCTCAAAATTTGGCTAAAAAAACACATTTTCCTCTCATTTCGGTGACAGAAAGTTCTGGAATCTGACAGGAGCCACACATTTCCTTCCACCCAGCGTTCCCCCAAGTCTCCCGATAAAAATTATACCTCACTTGTGTGGGTAGACCTAGCGCCCGCGACAGGATATGCCCCAAAACACAACGTGGACACATCACAGAAAACAGAGCTGTTTTTTGCAAAGTGCCTACCTGTAGATTTTGGCCTCTAGCTCAGCCGGCACCTAGGGAAATCTACCAAACCTGTGCATTTTTTAAAACTAGAGACCTAGGGGAATCCAAGATGGGGTGACTTGTGGGGCTCTGACCAGGTTCTGTTACCCAGAATCCTTTGCAAACCTTAAAATTTGGCTAAAAAAACACATTTTCCTCACATTTCGGTGACAGAAAGTTCTGGAATCTGAGAGGAGCCACAAATTTCCTTCCACCCAGCGTTCCCCCAAGTTTCCCGATAAAAATTATACCTCACTTGTGTGGGTAGTCCTAGCGCCCGCGACAGGAAATGTCCCAAAACACAAAGTGGGCACATCCCATTTTTTGACAGAAAACAGAGCTGTTTTTTGCATAGTCCCTACCTGTCGATTTTGGCCTCTAGCTCAGCCGGCACCTAGGGAAATCTACCAAACCTGTGCATTTTTTAAAACTAGAGACCTAGGGGAATCCAAGATGGGGTGACTTGTGGGGCTCTGACTAGGTTCTGTTACCCAGAATCCTTTGCAAACGTCAAAATTTGGATAAAAAAACATATTTTCCTCACATTTCGGTGACAGAAACTTCTGGAATCTGAGAGGAGCCACACATTTCCTTCCACCCAGCGTTCCCCCAAGTCTCCCGATAAAAATGGTACCTCACTTGTGTGGGTATTCCTAGCGCCCGCGACAGGAAATGTCAAACCACAAAGTGGGCACATCCCATTTTTTGACAGAAAACAGAGCTGTTTTTTGCAAAGTGCCTACCTGTCGATTTTGGCCTCTAGCTCAGCCGGCACCTAGGGAAATCTACCAAACCTGTGCATTTTTTAAAACTAGAGACCTAGGGGAATCCAAGATGGGGTGACTTGTGGGGCTCTGACCAGGTTCTCTTACCCAGAATCCTTTGCAAACCTCAAAATTTGGCTAAAAAAACACATTTTCCTCACATTTCGGTGACAGAAAGTTCTGGAATCTGAGAGGAGCCACACATTTCCTTCCACCCAGCGTTCCCCCAAGTTTCCCGATAAAAATGATACCTCACTTGTGTGGGTAGTCCTAGCGCCCGCGACAGGAAATTTCCCAAAACACAAAGTGGGCACATCCCATTTTTTAACAGAAAACAGAGCTGTTTTTTGCAAAGTGCCTACCTGTCGATTTTGGCCTTTAGCTCAGCCGGCACCTAGGGAAACCTACCAAACCTGTGCATTTTTGAAAACTAGATATCTAGGGGAATCCAAGATGGGGTGACTTGTGGGGCTCTGACCAGGTTCTGTTGCCAAGAATCCTTTGCAAACGTCAAAATTTGGCTAAAAAAACATATTTTCCTCACATTTCGGTGACAGAAAGTTCTGGAATCTGAGAGGAGCCACAAATTTCCTTCCACCCAGCATTCTCCCAAATCTCCCGATAACAATGGTACCTCACTTTTGTGGGTAGGGCTAGCGCCTGCGACAGGATATGCCCCAAAACACAACGTGGACACATCACAGAAAACAGAGCTGTTTTTTGCAAAGTGCCTACCTGTAGATTTTGGCCTCAAGCTCAGGGAAACCTACCAAACCTGTGCATTTTTTAAAACTAGAGACCTAGGGGAATCCAAGATGGGGTGACTTGTGGGGCTCTGACCAGGTTCTGTTACCCAGAATCCTTTGCAAACCTCAAAATTTGGCTAAAAAAACACATTTTCCTCACATTTCGGTGACAGAAAGTTCTGGAATCTGAGAGGAGCCACAAATTTCCTTCCACCCAGCGTTCCCCCAAGTTTCCCGATAGAAATGATACCTCACTTGTGTGGGTAGTCCTAGCGCCCGCGACAGGAAATTTCCCAAAACACAAAGTGGGCACATCCCATTTTTTAACAGAAAACAGAGCTGTTTTTTGCAAAGTGCCTACCTGTAGATTTTGGCCTCTAGCTCAGCCGGCACCCAGGGAAACCTACCAAACCTGTGCATTTTTGAAAACTAGAGACCTAGGGGAATCCAAGATGGGGTGACTTGTGGGGCTCTGACCAGGTTGTGGTACCCAGAATCCTTTGCAAACCTCAAAATTTGGCTAAAAAAACACATTTTCCTCTCATTTCGGTGACAGAAAGTTCTGGAATCTGACAGGAGCCACACATTTCCTTCCACCCAGCGTTCCCCCAAGTCTCCCGATAAAAATTATACCTCACTTGTGTGGGTAGACCTAGCGCCCGCGACAGGATATGCCCCAAAACACAACGTGGACACATCACAGAAAACAGAGCTGTTTTTTGCAAAGTGCCTACCTGTAGATTTTGGCCTCTAGCTCAGCCGGCACCTAGGGAAATCTACCAAACCTGTGCATTTTTTAAAACTAGAGACCTAGGGGAATCCAAGATGGGGTGACTTGTGGGGCTCTGACCAGGTTCTGTTACCCAGAATCCTTTGCAAACCTTAAAATTTGGCTAAAAAAACACATTTTCCTCACATTTCGGTGACAGAAAGTTCTGGAATCTGAGAGGAGCCACAAATTTCCTTCCACCCAGCGTTCCCCCAAGTTTCCCGATAAAAATTATACCTCACTTGTGTGGGTAGTCCTAGCGCCCGCGACAGGAAATGTCCCAAAACACAAAGTGGGCACATCCCATTTTTTGACAGAAAACAGAGCTGTTTTTTGCATAGTCCCTACCTGTAGATTTTGGCCTCTAGCTCAGCTGGCACCTAGGGAAACCTACCAAACCTGTTCATTTTTAAAAACTAGAGACCTAGGGGAATCCAAGATGGGGTGACATGTGGGGCTCTGACTAGGTTCTGTTACCCAGAATCCTTTGCAAACGTCAAAATTTGATTTAAAAAAACATCTTATCATCACATTTCGGTGACAGAAACTTCTGGAATCTGAGAGGAGCCACACATTTCCTTCCACCCAGCGTTCCCCCAAGTCTCCCGATAAAAATGGTACCTCACTTGTGTGGGTAGACCTAGCGCCCGCGACAGGATATGCCCCAAAACACAACATAGACACATCACAGAAAACAGAGCTGTTGTTTGCAAAGTGCCTACCTGTAGGTTTTGGCCTCTAGCTCAGCCGGCACCTAGGGAAACTTACCAAACCTGTGCATTTTTTAAAACTAGAGACTTAGGGGAATCCAAGATGGGGTGACTTGTGGGGCTCTGACCAGGTTCTGTTACCCAGAATCCTTTGCAAACCTCAAAATTTGGCTAAAAAAACACATTTTCCTCATATTTCGGTGACAGAAAGTTCTGGAATCTGAGAGGAGCCACAAATTTCCTTCCACCCAGCGTTCCCCCAAGTTTCCCGATAAAAATGATACCTCACTTGTGTGGGTAGTCCTAGCGCCCGCGACTGGAAATTTCCCAAAACACAAAGTGGGCACATCCCATTTTTTAACAGAAAACAGAGCTGTTTTTTGCAAAGTGCCCACCTGTCGATTTTGGCCTCTAGCTCAGCCGGCACCTTGGGAAACCTACCAAACCTGTGCATTTTTTAAAACTAGATATCTAGGGGAATCCAAGATGGGGTGACTTGTGGGGCTCTGACCAGGTTCTGTTGCCAAGAATCCTTTGCAAACGTCAAAATTTGGCTAAAAAAACATATTTTCCTCACATTTCGGTGACAGAAAGTTCTGGAATCTGAGAGGAGCCACAAATTTCCTTCCACCCAGCATTCTCCCAAATCTCCCGATAACAATGGTACCTCACTTGTGTGGATAGGGCTAGCGGCTGCGACAGGATATGCCCCAAAACACAACGTGGACACATCACAGAAAACAGAGCTGTTTTTTGCAAAGTGCCCACCTGTAGATTTTGGCCTCTAGCTCAGCCGGTACTTAGGGAAACCTACCAAACCTGTGCATTTTTAAAAACTAGAGACCTAGGGGAATCCAAGATGGGGTGACTTGTGGGCTCTGACCAGGTTCTGTTACCCAGAATCCTTTGCAAACCTTAAAATTTGGCTAAAAAAACACATTTTCCTCACATTTCGGTGACAGAAAGTTCTGGAATCTGAGAGGAGCCACAAATTTCCTTCCACCCAGCGTTCCCCCAAGTTTCCCGATAAAAATTATACCTCACTTGTGTGGGTAGTCCTAGCGCCCGCTACAGGAAATGTCCCAAAACACAAAGTGGGCACATCCCATTTTTTGACAGAAAACAGAGCTGTTTTTTGCAAAGTCCCTACCTGTAGATTTTGGCCTCTAGCTCAGCTGGCACCTAGGGAAACCTACCAAACCTGTTCATTTTTGAAAACTAGAGACCTAGGGGAATCCAAGATGGGGTGACATGTGGGGCTCTGACTAGGTTCTGTTACCCAGAATCCTTTGCAAACGTCAAAATTTGGATAAAAAAAACATCTTATCCTCACATTTCGGTGACAGAAACTTCTGGAATCTGAGAGGAGCCACACATTTCCTACCACCCAGCGTTCCCCCAAGTCTCCCGATAAAAATGGTACCTCACTTGTGTGGGTAGACCTAGCGCCCGCGACAGGATATGCCCCAAAACACAACGTAGACACATCACAGAAAACAGAGCTGTTGTTTGCAAAGTGCCTACCTGTAGGTTTTGGCCTCTAGCTCAGCCGGCACCTAGGGAAACTTACCAAACCTGTGCATTTTTGAAAACTAGAGACCTAGGGGAATCTAAGATGGGGTGACTTGTGGGGCTCTGACCAGGTTCTGCTACCCAGAATCCTTTGCAAACCTCAAAATTTGGCTAAAAAAACACATTTTCCTCACATTTCGGTGACAGAAAGTTCTGGAATCTGAGAGGAGCCACATATTTCCTTGCACCCAGCGTTCCACCAAGTCTCCCGATAAAAATGATACCTCACTTGTGTGGGTAGTCCCAGCGCCCGCGACAGGAAATGTCTCAAACCACAAAGTGGGCACATCCCATTTTTTGACAGAAAACAGAGCTGTTTTTTGCAAAGTGCCTACCTGTAGATTTTGGCCTCTAGCTCAGCCGGCACCTAGGGAAATCTACCAAACCTGTGCATTTTTTAAAACTAGAGACCTAGGGGAATCCAAGATGGGGTGACTTGTGGGGCTCTGACCAGGTTCTGTTACCCAGAATCCTTTGCAAACCTTAAAATTTGGCTAAAAAAACACATTTTCCTCACATTTCGGTGACAGAAAGTTCTGGAATCTGAGAGGAGCCACAAATTTCCTTCCACCCAGCGTTCCCCCAAGTTTCCCGATAAAAATTATACCTCACTTGTGTGGGTAGTCCTAGCGCCCGCGACAGGAAATGTCCCAAAACACAAAGTGGGCACATCCCATTTTTTGACAGAAAACAGAGCTGTTTTTTGCAAAGTCCCTACCTGTAGATTTTGGCCTCTAGCTCAGCTGGCACCTAGGGAAACCTACCAAACCTGTTCATTTTTGAAAACTAGAGACCTAGGGGAATCCAAGATGGGGTGACATGTGGGGCTCTGACTAGGTTCTGTTACCCAGAATCCTTTGCAAACGTCAAAATTTGGATAAAAAAAACATCTTATCCTCACATTTCGGTGACAGAAACTTCTGGAATCTGAGAGGAGCCACACATTTCCTTCCACCCAGCGTTCCCCCAAGTCTCCCGATAAAAATGGTACCTCACTTGTGTGGGTAGACCTAGCGCCCGCGACAGGATATGCCCCAAAACACAACGTAGACACATCACAGAAAACAGAGCTGTTGTTTGCAAAGTGCCTACCTGTAGGTTTTGGCCTCTAGCTCATCCGGCACCTAGGGAAACTTACCAAACCTGTGCATTTTTGAAAACTAGAGACCTAGGGGAATCTAAGATGGGGTGACTTGTGGGGCTCTGACCAGGTTCTGCTACCCAGAATCCTTTGCAAACCTAAAAATTTGGCTAAAAAAACACATTTTCCTCACATTTCGGTGACAGAAAGTTCTGGAATCTGAGAGGAGCCACAAATTTCCTTGCACCCAGCGTTCCACCAAGTCTCCCGATAAAAATGATACCTCACTTGTGTGGGTAGTCCCAGCGCCCGCGACAGGAAATGTCTCAAACCACAAAGTGGGCACATCCCATTTTTTGACAGAAAACAGAGTTGTTTTTTGCAAAGTGCCTACCTGTAGATTTTGGCCTCTAGCTCAGCCGGCACCTAGGGAAATCTACCAAACCTGTGCATTTTTTAAAACTAGAGACCTAGGGGAATCCAAGATGGGGTGACTTGTGGGGCTCTGACCAGGTTCTGTTACCCAGAATCCTTTGCAAACCTCAAAATTTGGCTAAAAAAACACATTTTCCTCATATTTCTGTGACAGAAAGTTCTGGAATCTGAGAGGAGCCTCAAATTTCCTTCCACCCAGCGTTCCCCCAAGTTTCCCGATAAAAATGATACCTCACTTGTGTGGGTAGTCCTAGCGCCCGCGACTGGAAATTTCCCAAAACACAAAGTGGGCACATCCCATTTTTTAACAGAAAACAGAGCTGTTTTTTGCAAAGTGCCCACCTGTCGATTTTGGCCTCTAGCTCAGCCGGCACCTTGGGAAACCTACCAAACCTGTGCATTTTTTAAAACTAGATATCTAGGGGAATCCAAGATGGGGTGACTTGTGGGGCTCTGACCAGGTTCTGTTGCCAAGAATCCTTTGCAAACGTCAAAATTTGGCTAAAAAAACATATTTTCCTCACATTTCGGTGACAGAAAGTTCTGGAATCTGAGAGGAGCCACAAATTTCCTTCCACCCAGCATTCTCCCAAATCTCCCGATAACAATGGTACCTCACTTGTGTGGATAGGGCTAGCGCCTGCGACAGGATATGCCCCAAAACACAACGTGGACACATGACAGAAAACAGAGCTGTTTTTTGCAAAGTGCCTACCTGTAGATTTTGGCCTCAAGCTCAGGGAAACCTACCAAACCTGTGCATTTTTGAAAACTAGAGACCTAGGGGAATTCATGATGGGGTGACTTGTGGGGCTCTGACCAGGTTCTCTTACCCAGAATCCTTTGCAAACCTCAAAATTTGGCTAAAAAAACACATTTTCCTCACATTTCGGTGACAGAAAGTTCTGGAATCTGAGAGGAGCCACAAATTTCCTTCCACCCAGCGTTCCCCCAAGTTTCCCGATAGAAATGATACCTCACTTGTGTGGGTAGTCCTAGCGCCAGCGACAGGAAATTTCCCAAAACACAAAGTGGGCACATCCCATTTTTTAACAGAAAACAGAGCTGTTTTTTGCAAAGTGCCTACCTGTAGATTTTGGCCTCTAGCTCAGCCGGCACCTAGGGAAACCTACCAAACCTGTGCATTTTTGAAAACTAGATATCTAGGGGAATCCAAGATGGGGTGACTTGTGGGGCTCTGACCCGGTTCTGTTGCCAAGAATCCTTTGCAAACGTCAAAATTTGGCTAAAAAAACATATTTTCCTCACATTTCGGTGACAGAAAGTTCTGGAATCTGAGAGGAGCCACAAATTTCCTTCCACCCAGCATTCTCCCAAATCTCCCGATAACAATGGTACCTCACTTTTGTGGGTAGAGCTAGCGCCTGCGACAGGATATGCCCCAAAACACAACGTGGACACATCACAGAAAACAGAGCTGTTTTTTGCAAAGTGCCTACCTGTAGATTTTGGCCTCAAGCTCAGGAAAACCTACCAAACCTGTGCATTTTTGAAAACTAGAGACCTAGGGGAATCCAATATGGGGTGACTTGTGGGGCTCTGACCAGGTTCTGTTACCCAGAATCCTTTGCAAACCTCAAAATTTGGCTAAAAAAACACATTTTCCTCACATTTCGGTGACAGAAAGTTCTGGAATCTGAGAGGAGCCACAAATTTCCTTCCACCCAGCGTTCCCCCAAGTCTCCCGATAAAAATGATACCTCACTTGTGTGGGTAGACGTAGCGCCCGCGACAGGATATGCCCCAAAACACAACTTGGACACATCACAGAAAACAGAGCTGTTTGTTGCAAAGTGCCCACCTGTACATTTTGGCCTCTAGCTCAGCCGGCACCTAGGGAAACCTACCAAACCTGTGCATTTTTAAAAACTAGTGACCTAGGGGAATCCAAGATGGGGTGACTTGTGGACTCTGACCAGGTTCTGTTACCCAGAATCTTTTGCAAACCTCAAAATTTGGCTAAAAAAACACATTTTCCTCACATTTCGGTGACAGAAAGTTCTGGAATCTGAGAGTAGCCACAAATTTCCTTCCACCCAGCGTTCCCCCAAGTTTCCCGATAAAAATTATACCTCACTTGTGCGGGTAGTCCTAGGGCCCGCGACAGGAAATGTCCCAAAACACAAAGTGGGCACATCCCATTTTTTGACAGAAAACAGAGCTGTTTTTTGCAAAGTGCCTACCTGTAGATTTTGGCCTCTAGCTCAGCCGGCACCTAGGGAAACCTACCAAACCTGTGCATTTTTTTAAACTAGATACCTAGGGGAATCCAAGATGGGGTGAATTGTGGGGCTCTGACCAGGTTCTGTTGCCAAGAATCCTTTGCAAACGTCAAAATTTGGCTAAAAAAACATATTTTCCTCACATTTCGGTGACAGAAAGTTCTGGAATCTGAGAAGAGCCACAAATTTCCTTCCACCCAGCATTCCCCCAAATCTCCTGATAACAATGGTACCTCACTTGTGTGGGTAGGGCTAGCGCCCGCGACAGAATATACCCCAAAACACAACGTGGACACATCACAGAAAACAGAGCTGTTTTTTGCAAAGTGCCTACCTGTATATTTTGGCCTCTAGCTCAGCCGGCACCTAGGGAAACCTACCAAACCTGTGCATTTTTGAAAACTAGAGACGTAGGGGAATCCACGATGGGGTGAATTGTGGGGCTCTGACCAGGTTGTGGTACCCAGAATCCTTTGCAAACCTCAAACTTTGGCTAAAAAAACACATTTTCCTCTCATTTCGGTGACAGAAAGTTCTGGAATCTGACAGGAGCCACAAATTTCCTTCCACCCAGCGTTCCCCCAAGTCTCCCGATAAAAATGATACCTCACTTGTGTGGGTAGACCTAGCGCCCGCGACAGGATATGCCCCAAAACACAACGTGGACACATCACAGAAAACAGAGCTGTTTTTTGCAAAGTGCCCACCTGTAGATTTTGGCCTCTAGCTCAGCCGGCACTTAGGGAAACCTACCAAACCTGTGCATTTTTAAAAACTAGAGACCTAGGGAAATCCAAGATGGGGTGACTTGTGGGCTCTGACCAGGTTCTGTTACCCAGAATCCTTTGCAAACCTTAAAATTTGGCTAAAAAAACACATTTTCCTCACATTTCGGTGACAGAAAGTTCTGGAATCTGAGAGGAGCAACAAATTTCCTTCCACCCAGCGTTCCCCCAAGTTTCCCGATAAAAATTATACCTCACTTGTGTGGGTAGTCCTAGCGCCCGCGACAGGAAATGTCCCAAAACACAAAGTGGGCACATTCCATTTTTTGACAGAAAACAGAGCTGTTTTTTGCAAAGTGCCTACCTGTAGATTTTGGCCTCTAGCTCAGCCGGCACCTAGGGAAACCTACCAAACCTGTTCATTTTTGAAAACTAGAGACCTAGGGGAATCCAAGATGGGGTGACTTGTGGGGCTCTGACTAGGTTCTGTTACCCAGAATCCTTTGCAAACGTCAACATTTGGATAAAAAAACATATTTTCCTCACATTTCGGTGACAGAAACTTCTGGAATCTGAGAGGAGCCACACATTTCCTTCCACCCAGCGTTCCCCCAAGTCTCCCGATAAAAATGGTACCTCACTTGTGTGGGTAGACCTAGCGCCCGCGACAGGATATGCCCCAAAACACAACGTAGACACATCACAGAAAACAGAGCTGTTGTTTGCAAAGTGCCTACCTGTAGGTTTTGGCCTCAAGCTCAGGGAAACCTACCAAACCTGTGCATTTTTGAAAACTAGAGACCTAGGGGAATCCAAGATGGGGTGACTTGTGGGGCTCTGACCAGGTTCTGTTACCCAGAATCCTTTGCAAACCTCAAAATTTGGCTAAAAAAACACATTTTCCTCACATTTCGGTGACAGAAAGTTCTGGAATCTGAGAGGAGCCACAAATTTCCTTCCACCCAGCGTTCCCCCAAGTTTCCCGATAGAAATGATACCCCACTTGTGTGGGTAGTCCTAGCGCCCGCGACAGGAAATTTCCCAAAACACAAAGTGGGCACATCCCATTTTTTAACAGAAAACAGAGCTGTTTTTTGCAAAGTGCCTACCTGTAGATTTTGGCCTCTAGCTCAGCCGGCACCTAGGGAAACCTACCAAACCTGTGCATTTTTGAAAACTAGATATCTAGGGGAATCCAAGATGGGGTGACTTGTGGGGCTCTGACCAGGTTGTGGTACCCAGAATCCTTTGCAAACCTCAAAATTTGGCTAAAAAAACACATTTTCCTCTCATTTCGGTGACAGAAAGTTCTGGAATCTGACAGGAGCCACAAATTTCCTTCCACCCAGCGTTCCCCCAAGTCTCCCGATAAAAATGATACCTGACTTGTGTGGGTAGACCTAGCGCCCGCGACAGGATATGCCCCAAAACACAACGTGGACACATCACAGAAAACAGAGCTGTTTTTTGCAAAGTGCCCACCTGTAGATTTTGGCCTCTAGCTCAGCCGGCACTTAGGGAAACCTACCAAACCTGTGCATTTTTAAAAACTAGAGACCTAGGGGAATCCAAGATGGGGTGACTTGTGGGCTCTGACCAGGTTCTGTTACCCAGAATCCTTTGCAAACCTTAAAATTTGGCTAAAAAACACATTTTCCTCACATTTCGGTGACAGAAAGTTCTGGAATCTGAGAGGAGCCACAAATTTCCATCCACCCAGCGTTCCCCCAAGTTTCCCGATAAAAATTATACCTCACTTGTGTGGGTAGTCCTAGCGCCCGCGACAGGAAATGTCCCAAAACACAATGTGGGCACATCCCATTTTTTGACAGAAAACAGAGCTGTTTTTTGCAAAGTGCCTACCTGTAGATTTTGGCCTCTAGCTCAGCCGGCACCTAGGGAAACCTACCAAACCTGTTCATTTTTGAAAACTAGAGACCTAGGGGAATCCAAGATGGGGTGACTTGTGGGGCTCTGACTAGGTTCTGTTACCCAGAATCCTTTGCAAACGTCAAAATTTGGATAAAAAAACATCTTATCCTCACATTTCGGTGACAGAAACTTCTGGAATCTGAGAGGAGCCACACATTTCCTTCCACCCAGCGTTCCCCCAAGTCTCCCGATAAAAATGGTACCTCACTTGTGTGGGTAGACCTAGCGCCCGCGACAGGATATGCCCCAAAACACAACGTAGACACATCACAGAAAACAGAGCTGTTGTTTGCAAAGTGCCTACCTGTAGGTTTTGGCCTCTAGCTCAGCCGGCACCTAGGGAAACTTACCAAACCTGTGCATTTTTGAAAACTAGAGACCTAGGGGAATCTAATATGGGGTGACTTGTGGGGCTCTGACCAGGTTCTGCTACCCAGAATCCTTTGCAAACCTCAAAATTTGGCTAAAAAAACAAATTTTCCTCACATTTCGGTGACAGAAAGTTCTGGAATCTGAGAGGAGCCACAAATTTCCTTGCACCCAGCGTTCCACCAAGTCTCCCGATAAAAATGATACCTCACTTGTGTGGGTAGTCCTAGCGCCCGCGACAGGAAATGTCTCAAACCACAAAGTGGGCACATCCCATTTTTTGACAGAAAACAGAGCTGTTTTTTGCAAAGTGCCTACCTGTAGATTTTGGCCTCTAGCTCAGCCGGCACCTAGGGAAATCTACCAAACCTGTGCATTTTTTAAAACTAGAGACCTAGGGGAATCCAAGATGGGGTGACTTGTGGGGCTCTGACCAGGTTCTGTTACCCAGAATCCTTTGCAAACCTCAAAATTTGGCTAAAAAAACACATTTTCCTCACATTTCGGTGACAGAAAGTTCTGGAATCTGAGAGGAGCCACAAATTTCCTTCCACCCAGCGTTCCCCCAAGTTTCCCGATAAAAATGATACCTCACTTGTGTGGGTAGTCCTAGCGCCCGCGACTGGAAATTTCCCAAAACACAAAGTGGGCACATCCCATTTTTTAACAGAAAACAGAGCTGTTTTTTGCAAAGTGCCTACCTGTAGATTTTGGCCTCTAGCTCAGCCGGCACCTAGGGAAACCTACCAAACCTGTGCATTTTTGAAAACTAGATATCTAGGGAAATCCAAGATTGGGTGACTTGTGGGGCTCTGACCAGGTTCTGTTGCCAAGAATCCTTTGCAAACGTCAAAATTTGGCTAAAAAAAATATATTTTCCTCACATTTCGGTGACAGAAAGTTCTGGAATCTGAGAGGAGCCACAAATTTCCTTCCACCCAGCATTCTCCCAAATCTCCCGATAACAATGGTACCTCACTTGTGTGGGTAGGGCTAGCGCCCGCGACAAGATATGCCCCAAAACACAACGTGGACACATCACAGAAAACAGAGCTGTTTTTTGCAAAGTGCCTACCTGTAGATTTTGGCCTCTAGCTCAGGGAAACCTACCAAACCTGTGCATTTTTGAAAACTAGAGACCTAGGGGAATCCAAGATGGGGTGACTTGTGGGGCTCTGACCAGGTTCTGCTACCCAGAATCCTTTGCAAACCTCAAAAGTTGGCTTAAAAAACAAATTTTCCTCTCATTTCGGTGACAGAAAGTTCTGGAATCTGAGAGGAGCCACAAATTTCCTTCCACCCAGCGTTCCCCCAAGTCTCCCGATAAAAATGATACCTCACTTGTGTGGGTAGACGTAGCGCCCGCGACAGGATATGTCCCAAAACACAACGTGGACACATCACAGAAAACAGAGCTGTTTTTTGCAAAGTGCCCACCTGTAGATTTTGGCCTCTAGCTCAGCCGGCACCTAGGGAAACCTACCAAACCTGTGCATTTTTAAAAACTAGAGCCCTAGGGGAATCCAAGATGGGGTGACTTGTGGGCTCTGACCAGGTTCTGTTACCCAGAATCCTTTGCAAACCTCAAAATTTGGCTAAAAAAACACATTTTCCTCACATTTCGGTGACAGAAAGTTCTGGAATCTGAGAGGAGCCACAAATTTCCTTCCACCCAGCGTTCCCCCAAGTTTCCCGATAAAAATTATACCTCACTTGTGCGGGTAGTCCTAGGGCCCGCGACAGGAAATGTCCCAAAACACAAAGTGGGCACATTCCATTTTTTGATAGAAAACAGAGCTGTTTTTTGCAAAGTGCCTACCTGTAGATTTTGGCCTCTAGCTCAGCCGGCACCTAGGGAAACCTACCAAACCTGTGCATTTTTGAAAACTAGAGACCTAAGGGAATCCAAGATGGGGTGACTTGTGGGGCTCTGACCAGGTTCTGTTACCCAGAATCTTTTGCAAACCTCAAAATTTGGCTAAGGAAACACATTTTCCTCACATTTCGGTGATAGAAAGTTCTGGAATCTGAGAGGAGGGACAAATTTCCTTACACCCAGCATTCCTCCAAGTCTCCCGGTAAAAATTATACTTCACTTGTGTGGGTGGGCCAGGTGCCTGCAACAGAATAAGGCCCAAAACTTGTAGAGATAGAGGGGATACCACAGCGAGTTTATAAGGGCATATTCTTTTTTTCATCTTTAGACTGACTCTGCTTTGGGGACCCACATAAGTGAGGTGTCATTTTACTTGGGAGACTGAGCGGAACACTTGGGTGTAGGAATTGTGTGCTGGAGCGGTGAGCCTACGAAGAAAAGTCAGGAAAATATGCTTTTTTAAGCAAATTTTGAGGTTTACAGAGGAGTCTGGGTAAGAAAATGTTGGGGCATCCACGCAAGCCACACTTCCCTGTACTCCTTGGGGTGTCTAGTTTTAAAAATGTCTGGGTTTGGTAGGTTTCACTAGATGAAGGCCACACCCAGGACCAAAAACATAGGTGCCCTCTCCCCCCCAAACACAGGTAGTTTTGTAATATATCGTTTTGATGTGTCCACATACGTCCGTGATGTGCCAAACACTAAAATTGTGAAAAGAAATGCACTTAGGTTATGTGAAAAAGACCCCTCACCCACCAACCAAGTTGGTGGCATGCTTCATCATCGGGGTCCCACCTGAGGCACCTAGCGTGTCACAGGTGTGCTGCGACGCCTGATTACAGCGGAGCAGGTTTTGTCATTTTTACCACACATACTGGTTGGATTTGGCACGAGGGTGAGTGATGGTTCAGTGGATCAAATTTTATTAACAAGAGCTTTCACAAAAATTAAATGCACTGTTAATAACTGAAAGGCAAAAAACTGAACCAATGACTCACAGCTCGTGAGCTGTAACGCCGCGACAAGGCACCAACCGCTTTACAGTCCATTCACACAACTTTCATACATGACACACACAAGACCATTCACACCGCCAGCCACGGGCCAAGCACATTACAACACTCACATCGACAGACAGCGCCACTCAAGGGCCCATCAGTGACATACGCCCACATGCCTGATACAACAATCATACCAGCTGATGGGAGTGTGTGGACTCGTGTTTGGCTGGCAGTGTGTTGCAGTAGCCAACAGCAAGTCAATATGTACACTCTCAGCCAAGCCCCACTCCACACACAATGGCATAATTTTTTTTTTTAAACAGAGGAACCCCTAACTAAGTAGAAAGAATTACAAAACTACAAACACAAAAGCTCTAACTAAGTACATGACAGAAATTCTAACCATGAAACTGAACACATGAAAATACAAAACAGACATGAGTTTACACTCATGGTTGTTCCCAGAAATTCTTCTGGGTGTGGTAATTCTTAAAACAACCACCCACACACAGCCCAGACTTTGAAGGACAATCTGGCCAGTACATTCGAGTCTCCCTCCGGATACCTCTTCGAAAACACACTCTACATTTCTCAGCTGGAAAGTCTTTTTTGGGTGTGGGAGGAATGTGCTCAGCAAAGTGGCGATCTTTCAATCTAGCCACATCCTCAACCACTGCTTCTCTAGGAACTCTGGCCTGTTCCACCACAATAAGGCTCCCTATCACTGACTCCTGAAATTTCACAAATGTCATCTTTGACTCTGGAGACCTATCCCTAAACACAATAAAAGCATTGAAGGTTTCTAAGTGGAAGAGGTGAATTGCTAACTTCTTATACCAAACGTAAGACTTACGAATAGCAGTATAAGGTTCCAACCTCTGATCAACTCTATCTACACCTCCCATGTGCTTATTATAATCTAAAATGCACACAGGTTTGCGCACTTCAGCAACCTGGCCCCAAACAGTCACGGGGGAAGTACTCTCATCATGGATGGTACTCAGCATGTAGACATCCCTCTTGTCTGAAAATTTCAAAGCTAGCAGCTCATCATTCCGCAAGGCACAGCACTGTCCCCTCTCA
Source organism: Pleurodeles waltl (assembly GCF_031143425.1). NCBI lineage: Eukaryota > Metazoa > Chordata > Amphibia > Caudata > Salamandridae > Pleurodeles > Pleurodeles waltl. The sequence continues at coordinate 744,936,048 of NC_090446.1, read as the reverse complement.
AGTTTTTTACAGACAAGCTCCCTTGGATAGCCTTTCCGGTTAGAACGGATTGTGCCACAAGCAACATTGTCCACTCTAAACAATTCCTTGAACAACTGCACTCCAGTGTTGAAGTTATCTACATACAAATGGTGACCTTTGTTGAACAGTCGTCTACCAAGATCCCACACAATTTTCTCAGTAACTCCAAAAGTGGGAGGACAACCAGGGGAGTCAATATTGGAATCCCTACCAGTGTAAACTATACACATATCCTGTACTACTTTCAGACAGCATATACAATTTAATTCCATATCGTGCCCTTTTGCTAGGAATGTACTGCCTAAAAACCAAACGACCCTTGAAGAGGACCAAAGACTCGTCCACACTTATCTCTTTGCCTGGAACATAGATCTCCGAAAACCGATCTACAAAATGATCAAAGACAGGCCTAATCTTAAAAAGACGGTCAGAATCTGGGTGATCTCGTGGCAAGGCTAATGCATTGTCAACAAAATGCAGCATCCTAAGAAGAAGCAAATACCGATTACGACTCATGGTCGCAGGAAATATAGCTGTTGCCATCAAGGGACTAGTAGACCAATAAGAACCCAGTGACGGCTTCCTTATCAACCCCATCAAAAAAGTCAAACCGAAAAACTTTTTTATCTCCTCCAAATTTGTGGGAATCCACTGGGCAGCTCTAGAGTGTGGCCTAAGTCTAGCAGCGTTGTCCCTCAAATGCTGCTCCGCATACAAATTAGTCTGCTCAACAATCTCTTCCAAAAACACATCATCCATGAATAACTCAAAGAAATTGAAAGGGAAAAAGTTCTCTCTATTGGCGTTACACCCAGGGAGACCATTAAAGGCAGGCAACCCTGGCTGCTCCATGTTTGACCTCAGGTCTTATAACGGGAAACCTTTCAGCCCCAGCTTGCTGCACTATTGGCACATCAGTGTCCTCCTCCAAAACAGGCCCTTCATCTGCACTGAGTGTGGCTTCATCATCAGAAGATTCCCCTCCAACAGAAACATCACTGCCAGAATCTCTCACTTCCTCCTCTGCCTGAGATGCAGAGTCCGTCTCATAATCATGATCAGACAGTGACTCAAAATGCATACCAACCACCTGCTGAGCGGTCATCCTGCGGCTAGCCATGATCTCTCCTACTAAAATTAACTGGACAAATTCACCACCAACAACCAGCACTGTGTAAGACAAGTAACAAAGTGTAGCTTTGTTAGTAAGAGTTATAAACTCAAAAACTATACCGCTCACTTGCCTGAAAAAGCTTGATTCACCAGCAACTACTCTGCACAGACACAGCAATCACCAATGATATCCCACTAAAAAGAAAGAAAGAAAGGCAAATTAGAAATAAGACAAAACAAATATCATTGTGCACAAATCTAAGGACAATTTCACACACAATCCTGCATTTAGTACACCCCCTACAAACATGTCATTCATGCATGGCAACAATACTCCTTTGGAGTAAATTGTTTTTACTTACCTAAAACATGCAACTGTGCAAACTGCAGGTCAACCACCGCCAAAACCGCAAGGAGCCACAGCAAATAAAGCAAAAGCTTTGAACTAGAACAAAAAGGAGGAAAACATTTTTTATCACAAATGCAAATACCTCATCAGTTGACAAACACCCCACCATCAAACATTTAGAAATTGGTGCCTAAGTGGATTCTGCCATAGGGGCAGATGGGCCTACTAAGAAAATAGGCCTGTCTGCCCCAGGGGGGGCAAAAATGGCCAACAGGTCAATGCCCCCCTTGGGGGGGCACCCCGTGCCCAAGGGGATGCCCCCCCCACAAAAATAAACAAATACAAAAAAATCCCTGGCGTTCTAGTGGTTTCTGCCCCCCTTGGGGGCAGATCAGCCTAAAAATAATAGGCTGATCTGTCTCCAAGGGGTGCAGAAATGGCCTCGGTACATGTGCCCCCAAAGTGGGGGGGCGACTCTTTCCCAATGCCCCCCCCATCCACTAACACACACACACACACACACTATCCCTGGTGTCTAAGTGGCTTCTGCCCCCCTTGGGGGCAGGTGGGCCTAAAAAAATAGGCCCATCTGCCCCCAGGGGGGAGCAGAAATGGCCAACAGGTCAATGCCCCCCTTGGGGGGGGCGCCCCGTGCCCAAGGGGACGCCTCCCCACAAAAATAAACAAATAAAAAAAATCCCTGGCATTCTAGTGGTTTCTGCCCCCCTTGGGGGCAGATCAGCCTAAAAATAATAGGCTGATCTGTCTCCAAGGGGTGCAGAAATGGCCTCGGTACATGTGCCCCCAAAGTGGGGGGCGACCCTTGCCCAAGCCCCCCCCATCCACTAACACACACACACACACACTATCCCTGGTGTCTAAGTGGCTTCTGCCCCCCTTGGGGGCAAGTGGGCCTAACAAAATAGGCCCATCTGTCCCCAGGGGGGGGCATAAATGGCCCTAAAAGACATGCCCCCCAAAGGGGAGTGACCCTTGCCCAAGGGGCCGCCCCCCCATCCACTACACACACAATCCCTGGTGCCTAAGTGGACCTAAAACAAATAGGCCGATCTGCCCCCAAGGAGGGCAGAAAAGGCCAACAGTTCTATGCCCCCTTGGGGGAACCCCCCCACATAAATACACAAATAAAACAACATCCCTGGTGATCCAGTGGTTTCTGCACTGCTTGGGGGCAGATCTGCCTAAAATAGTAGGCCAATCTGTCCCCAAGGGGGGAGAAATGGCCGTAAGTAGTTGCCCCCAAAAGGGGAGCGACCCTTGCCCAAGGGGCCGCTCCCCGCAAGACAAAAACACAAAAGAAATACAAAAAAAATAAATCCCTGGTGTCTAGTGGGCATTCCTGCTGCCCGATCGCAATGCGATCGGACAGCAGGAATGCTCAAAGAGACACCGGGGGAAAGGAAAAGCCTTTCCTTTCCCCCGGTGCCTCTTTCTGCAAAACCCCCCACCCACCGGGAAGAGAAACTCACCTCTTCCTTTCTCGCTGCACATGAAGCAAATGGCTTCCTGTGCGGCGAGAACCCCATAATGAAGTCAGCGCGCGATCGTGTGCTGACGTCATTATGCGGGGGTGGGGGGGTCGGAGGTGGAAGGGGAAGGGCTTCCCCTTCCATCCCTGACTTTGGGGGGTTGGGGGGAAGCACACAGAGGGAGCGAGAGCGCTCCCTCTGGGCTGTGTGCCGAGGACGCAGTGGTTACGTCCTCGGCACAGCAGCACTGTGCCGAAGGACGTAACCACTACGTCCTCAGCACAGAAAGGGTTAACCTAATGTGAGATAAATATTTACAATTAAAAAAAAATGTCCGAATGGATTCATACATACTGCAAACTAATGGTGCAGAAACAGTAACCTAAATGTATTATGGCAAATGCCTTGTTCACGGGTGGACTAGCAGTGATACAAACAGCCATTTGATGTGATAGCATAATAGTCATAAAATATAGACACATTCCATTAACTACATCAAAAAGTCTCTCAAATGCAGTGCCATCTTGAAACAGTATACACATACAAAAAAGTAAATAGAGTTAATTGTCAAGCTTGTTGTAAAAATATAACAAATTAATCAGAATAGTATTCATCTATCCACAGGGCTAACCAGCTTCATACAATCTCAAAATAGACAAACTTGGAAATAATTATTTAAAACAATTGTAATATAGTCAAACAACCCTCTTATCAAAATGTATCTTCCATCAAAATTAGTTAGGTGAAATATTAACATAGGCCATCATTATGAGTTTGGCAGTCTCAGGACCACCATGTTGGCAGCGGTGGTTGTACTGCTGATGGCCATGCGGGGAAGACGGCCACATTATGACCATGGCAGTGTTCCCAAGTGCAGTCAGACCGCTGCAGATGGTGGTAGACACCTTCAGACCGGCAGGGAGCATTTTCCCTCCAGACATCGTTTGAGACTGCACATCACCAGGGTTTCCACTGTAGTCGCATCGCCACCAAAATCCTGGCGGAAACCAACTCTATAAAACGAAACACTCGCCTTCAGGAACATAGACCTGCCCAGAACAGCCATGGATCCTGAACTCGAAGTCCTCCCACTGCTCCTGCCTGCACAATGACTTCGGAGCCAGCGATGGTGACAAAGACAACAACCATAAGTACACACACCTAGCACACACTGGAGGGAAAGGCATTCATACATGTGCACACAGAACACACACATCCAGAATGACCTGCAACGGACACACGTAGTCCCACACCCATTCGATAACACACACCTACATACACACATGCACACACATACTACACTTACGCACACCCAAACTGCACAGACCACGGTCAACACACACGTGGCATACACACACCAATTTGCATACACACAGCACCGCCACTGTCTAACACAATCATACACAACACCACCGTCTCACACAGGGACATCACAACCTCAACTACACAAACGCTTCGCCATGCACTCTCACTGCACACCTCCACATGACAACACTTACATACAACAATACGTAACAACACCACTAAACCATGCAACAGTAGCACACTGCCATACAATGAACCATAAGACACACCACGCACACTCCACACACAACACATTGGACATAGCCAACACCACACACATGGATGCTCAAACAACAGCCACACAAGGGCACACAACATCACCATCACACATGCCAACGTGAACAACACACATTTTGGCTACACACATGCATGTACCAAACACAAACATATCATACAGACAAAATACACAATGACATCAAGACCAATGGCAGGGCCACACACACACATGCAGCCCAGTCACAACAGGTAGCACAACCAACACACACATACATCTCACACACACAAACCAAAGCCCACACACACAAAACAGCCATGTAGAAAGAAAGGCAGGAGAAGTTTGTTACCACTGACACCAACAGCAGGTTGGACCAGATGTATTAAAATATAAAAAATCAACTATATCGAAATAGAAGGCCATTGGCCAGTTCATAGTCATTGGTGCCCAAGGCACAAATTGCACCTCACTCTGCCCCAACTTTACTCCTGACTGCAAAATTACGTCCACAGGCTAGGGCCATTAAGGGAGCAGACAGGCACCTCACGGATTGAGGGGGGGCCAGAAGGGGTGGTTTGGGTTTAGGCTTGGGAGGGGGTCCTTGGGCCTGGGCTTGGGAGGGGCAGATCTCTTGGCAGGGGAAGGGACATGGTCACTAGCCACGGGTGCAGGGGAGGCTTGGAGGTGGAAAGGCTGGACTTGGGCAGGGATACAGAATGCTTGAGGGTCTCAGGGGGTAGGAGAAGGGTAGGGAACAGGGAAAACTCTGAGAGGAAATACTTTTCAGACACACGGGCGGTCATGGCAAAAGGGTTTGGGAGTGGAGAGAGAGGGAGTGGTTGTCAAATGTGTAGGTGTGGATGTCTTGGGTGCAGGTGCGTGCATGGAATGCTTGTGGGGTCGGATGTCTGTTGGGTGGGTGAGTACGGGTGTTTAGGTGTTTTAGGGGAAGGTGAGGAGGAAGAGCTGGGAGATGCTGTGGTGGATGTGTGACACTGTTGGGGTGGTGTCTGCAGGTATGGTAAATGTGCTGCATGTGTTGGTGTCAGTGGTTGTGGTGGCTGTGGATGTGGTGCTGGGGTGGATGTCTGTGGCTCTGATATTGTGTTGACTGTTGGTAAGATGGGACCGGTGGCTGAATCCATGCATGATGGTGTGGTGGCTGCAGGTGTATCTGGTATAGTGTCTGTGAGGGAGGGTGTGGCGGGGGAGTCAGTGCAGGGAGTGGATGTTGGTATGTCTGCAGGTGGGTGTTGCTTGTGTGCATGCCGGTGGTGGGCCTTGTGGTGCTTGTGTTTGTCTGAGCTACCCTGGTCTGTTGAGATGGATGCAGGCCTATGTGTACATGTGCATTGGATGGGTATGGGGAGAGGGGACTGGGTCTGGGGAGAGGGAGTTGGAGGGGGGACGGGAGACAAAGGGACACTGGCTGCCATCAGAGAGGAGGCCAGAGTCTGAAAGGATCTCTGTCGGCCAGCCCTCTAGAAATGCATTGCTCTGTTGGACCTGAGCTGGCAGTCCCTGGATGGCATTCACAATGGTCGACTGACCCACAGAGATGGACCTCAGGAGGTCAATAGTCCTCCTCACTGAGGGCAGAAAGGCTGACTGAGGCAGGTGCTGAGGTGCCTGTGGTGAAGGAGACACCCACCCTCCTGGTTGAGCGGGCACAGGCAACTGGGTGGGCAGCAACAGGGAGGGCTGTGGTAGTGAGGGGGTGGTGGACATAGATGGAGCTGGGGTGGTCCCCGATGGGTCTGCCACCACAAAGGCATGTCCACTGGAGGAGGGTTCTAAGGATGAGGTGTTCAATCAGGTTTCCCCCGTAGGACTGCCCTCACCCTCCATCCTAATGCGTCCCTCAGTGTCACTGGTGCCAGCTTCCTGGGTCCCGTGGGCTGCTGCATCCCTACTTGCCTGTGCCCCTTCTCCTTCACCAGATGATGCTGATGCTCACAATGAGGGAGAGAGAGAGAGACAGGGAGCACAATGGTTAACATATACCTACCATTGGCACAGCTATTCATGTACATCTGGCACTGTACATCATGTATAGGACAGCACATTTGCCAGTACACATTACCTACATCATGTCATTACATGCCACTACTACCCACACTTATCTGCCAACCTTCACACCTATAGCTATAACTAAGAAGGAGTGCACTACTAGACTCATCCCCATGATGCCAACCTAAGCTCCTTAGCTGGCAGTGCACGCCCTGGATACAGAAGCAATAGTATGCCAGAATACACATTCTACCCCTCAATACCACTTTCACCCATTGGATGTGCAGCTGACAAGACACAACACATCAGGTCTCTACAGGCACAGTGCCTGATAAGTCCATGCCCTCTGTAACATGTCCATTACAGTGACAACAACTCCACTCACAGACCACACAACACCCACCTGTCATGTTACATGGCTGCCCACTCAGTATATTGTTGCCACTATGGAAGAGTGCAAAGATTTAGCCTATGCTAGTCAGACAGGCAAACAGTTCACATCTGATGTGTACAATGTGAATCTGTGATGTAGGCATGTCAGTAGTCATATCCCATCACAGAGCCAGAGCAGGTGACACACAACACATACACCACTACCCAGCATACTGCTAAGTGCATCTACAATGGCCCATGTATCCCATGTAATGCATCCAAACACATCCACTGAGGGCACTGTCACAACAGATTTACTTCAGGAACAATCATACCACTACGTGGACTACTTCCAATGCCACCACACATGCAGGTACACTAGTTGCACTACACACCATGACAACTCCACAACATTCCACAAATGGCATACCTGTCACTGAAGCCAGACAGCACACACATCTCAGGGGGTGTATATATTCGCATGCATTAGGCACACATGGACAAACACCACTGCCAGTACACCAAATACACATTCCACTACCACATTAGCAGCCCGAGGTGACTGAATACAAATCTTCCTTCACATCAACACGCCATGTATCATGCAGTACCCAAACCACTTCTAATCTGCCACTACCTAATAGCCAAGGCAAGCTGTTCTAGTCACAGGCCATCAGATGTGTCCCCAACTATCATGACCGCAAGATGTAGGCAGTCAGACAGCAATGCAGCATAGGACTTGTTAGGACTATGTCCTACATACCATGCACACATCATATTGACAAATAATCGATCTTCCAGGGCACTTACCACCTCCAGTACCAGCCCATAGATTGTAGGCCCATATCCCCACAAGAACAGCTCCTTGGAATGCATCACCTCTGCTATCAGATCTCATCAATTTGACATGTTACAGTATCCCAGGTTGGCTACCTACATCTACACCTACACATACCCTACAGTCAGCAGATCACCTATATATTTACCTAGTCAACTATCAGACCAATACGCATGTCCCATTAAGGACTGCTAACATGTGTAGAGTGCATTTCACATTGGACATTCTCTCCTCTCTATCCTAGATATCCTGTCATGAGGATGGTGAGACATGCGCCAGTGTACCGTCCGCTAGTGGACCTTGCAACCCTGGAGGAGAGGCATAACATTCAAACCTATTGTCTGAATCATCAGACCATCTTGTATCTATGTACCCAGTTGGAGCCAGATCTTTTGCCTGCCATACGTAATCCCTATGCCATCCCTCTCACAGTTCAAGTTCTGTCAGTGCTACACTTTCCTGCCATAGGCTCTTTTCAGATTACAGAGGACTTGGCAGCAGGGATGTCACAGCGTATGTTAATTCTTGTGTTGAATGATGCACTGTGTGCTTTATTGAAACACATGGACAACAACATCAGCTTCCCCGAACATGGGGATTTGGCCTATGTGAAGGCAGACTTCCATGATGTGGGACACATCCCTCAATGATAGGGGCCATACATGGTAACCACATAGCTCTGGTCCCTCCCAGTGCCAATGAACAGATGTATAGGAACAGGAAAAACTACCACTCCATCAATGTTCAGGTGGTGTGTGTGTTGCAGACCAATACATCATACAAGTGATAGACAAGTTTCATGGATCCGTGCATGACTCCTACGTTTTGAGGAACAGCAATGTCCCCCACATGATGGCATGACCACAGAGAGAGAGGGCATGGCTCATTAATAGGTATGCGCTTGGATGTGTGTCTCTGTAATGGCACCTGTTATCACATTCTTCCCTGTGGCTGTACCTGTATTGTAACAGGCCCTACCTCTGTACACACAGGTGACTCTGGCTATCCTAGCCATCCCTGGTTGTTAACTCCTGTGAGGTACCCTGCCACTGAAGGGGAACTCTGTTTTAATGAGGCCCACGGAAGGATGAGGTGTGTAACCAAAAGGACATTTGTCCTCCTGAGGCCAGATTAAGGTGCCTGCATGTCTCTGGAGGTGCCCTCCTCCACAGTCCCCAAAAGGGATGTCAGATCATAGTTGCCTGCTGCATGCTCCACAATTTGGCTGTGAGACGTCAGATACCCTTACTAGCTGAAGATGAAGAGGCAGCTGGACCAGTGGCTGGTGATGCAGAAGTGGAAAGTGATGAGGAGGCAGATGAGGAAGGTGCAGCTGAGTCCAGGGCAGAGCTCATCAAGCAGTACTTCCAGTAACATACAGGAATGCTGTGTGCATATATGCATGTGTACTATTTCAACATAAATTGCTGTCAATGGTCCTCCTGATGAGGATTGCCAGTGGTGTTGTGAAGTGTACTTATCTCTATGTGTGTGTTGTGGGAGGTGACTGAATGCATGTAAGGTGCTTCTGAAAATGTATCATCTCTACCATGCGTACTCTCTGAAGGTTGCAAGATTTACATCTCCTATGGACAGGCCTGTTTTGTGCTATGCGTCTTGCATACTCTGTTCTCATGTCATATCTGTTGTGCTCTGTCTAGAGGGCTATCTACACTGGACACGACAACTGTGAACTGCAAATGAGCCTTTTGTGGTACCATGCCTACAATCCTGATGGTAGTCTCTGTCATGTTTTTTTGCAGGTTGGATAACTGGAAATACTATGTGGTGTGGCTGTACTAGTGACTTCCTTACACCTACCCTGGGGCACATGTGTTGTACTGGGCCTCCTGCAGAGGATGCCTCCTTCTGCAGTCCATTACACTGCCTGTTGTATTAGGGGGGGCATACCCATATAACATTTTGCTTACCAAACATTTGTATGTGTACAAATAAAGACACAAAAACAGTAGCTGTGATCTTTAGTGTTTATTGTGCATACAGTGCCAAACAGGTGATGAATGGGGTCTTTGTAGATGGTATCTTCAGAGTAGGTGGCACAGCTGTAGGTAGCACAGGTCCAGTGTCCATGGGCCATTGGGAAATAGAGTAATGTCATTGAATAATCAACAGGGTGTCTCAGTGGCACACAAGTGAGAGTAATCAGGAGAGGGTCACTTCCTTGCAGTGGGTTTGGTCTTGGCATCTGTTCCAGCCGGATGCCTGGATGGAAGTCCACATTTGTGGGGGGATTCCTGAGCTACAGAGGGAGGGGAGCCTGAGGCCTGTGGTTCCCCTGGCAGAGCCTCCATTCCTCTAGCAGCTGCAGATGTAGAAGGCTCAATTGTGATGTGGCTAGTGGAAGGGACCCGCTGGTGGGTGGAGGAGGCACGCATGGTGGAATTAATGTCCTTGAGTGCCCCTGCAATGGAGGCCATGGTGGCATTAAGGGCCTGCCACTCCTGCATGTCCTCCTGGTGTCATTCCCTCTTCAACCTCTGGTTTTCCCCCAAAATGGTTATGATCTGGCCCTTCCTGTCCTGGTATTGATGATATGCTCCCAGGACTTGGGAGATCGCTTCCTGGTTAGGTGACTGTCATGGCTGCCCATACTCTGGCCCACAGGTCCCCTCCCATGACCCCTGCCACCATGTGCTTGTGCCCCTAGCACAGCGTGCCTACTCCCATTGTCAGCAGGACCTTCATTTTCTTGGGTGTGAGGGGGTGACTCAGGTCCCTGTAGTATGGGGCACACAATTGATTGAACAATCATTGGGATACATGTTTGGGGACGAAGGGTTGGCTGAGATGGTGGTGCCACAGGGTGGGGGGGGAGGGTTTGAAGTGGGCAGAGTGAGACAGGGAGTGGTAGACTGACCAGGGGTCCCAGATGGGCCAGGTAGGTTGTCACAGTCCAGACATCCAGCAGCATTGTCCTCTCACTGGGGCCTTCATCCTGAGGAGGGCTGTCTGTCTCTGGAATCCTCTCTGTGGTGGCAGTGGCAGGTGTACCTTTGGATGGAGCTGAGAGGGGCTTAAGTGGTGGAGGTGTGATTGGTTGTCTATTTGTCTGATGCATACAGTGGCTTGACTTGATTCCCAGCAATGGCAATGACAGGTGCAGCTGTGCTAACACAGTTTGTTGATAGTGGATTGTGACATGTGTCCCATGATCCATAGGCCTTTTTTGGCATTATATTGTGCCTTAGCATCGCTGTCTTTGCCAATATAGTAGTCCTCAGTAGAAGCATCCAATTGATGTAGCTAGCGCAATAGTCATACATGCAAGGGATGTGATGTGAAGTGCACTTTGCAGGTTTTGATGTAGATGGGCTAGTGCATTGGTGCAGTGGGAGTGATAGTGATTGGTTGTGCTATCAGTGCACTTGGCACGGTGTGTATCGGCACTGGGGTTGGATGGTGGTGTGGCATGCAGGATAGGGGCATTAGGTGATTATGTGGGTGGTATAGTAGGAAATGGGGTATACTGGGGAGTGTTTGGGTGGTGAGGATGCATGCTGGACAGGTTGAAGTAGTGCCAGTGGAGTGGTAGTTACTTACCAGAGTCCAGTTCCTCAGATATTGCAGTCAGGCCCTCAGGATGCAGTATGTCCATGACCTTCTCCCACGATGTGAGCTCTGGGGGAGGAGGTGGGTGTCCACCGCCAGTGTTGAGAACAGATATCTGGTATTGTGAAACCATGGAACGCACCTTCCCCTTGATGTCGTTTCACCTCTTCCTGATGTCCTCCCTTGTGCGTGGATGGCTGCCCACTGAGTTGACCCTGTCGAGTATTCTCTGCATAACTCCATTTTCCTGGCTATGGCGGTTTGCTGTATCTGTGCTCCTGAGAGTTGTGCCTCTACCCGATGATTTCATCGACCATGACCCTCAACTCATTGTCACTGAACTGTGGGAGCTTTTGATGTGACATTGTGGTTGTGTTGTTGGTGGGAGTAGGTGTTGTGTGTGTAGGTTGCAGGGTAAGGTGCTTGGTCAGGTGGGGGTGTTAAGAAGTGGTGGTAGGTGGTGGTGTTTGTGTGTAGTTGTGATGTGTGTATAGTATTGTTCATGCAGTTGTGTTGTGTGTGCTGAGTGTGAAGTGTAAATGTGCCTATGGTGTATGAGTGCTGAGTAAAGCTATTGTTGCTTCTCCATGTACGTGGCAGTCATTTTCGCTCACAAATGATTGTGGGTTGTGTGGGGGTGTGTTATATAGAGCAGTGAGTTGGTGTACCTGGTGTTTGGATGTGTGTCAGATGTGGGGTATTCAAACTGTCCAAGGTGGTGTTCTGTTCTGGCAGGAGTGAGTTCTGTGTTTGGCAGTTCAGAAGGCCAATGATTTTCTGTCATAGAAGAACCGCTGTGGCGATTTGTGGGCCTTAATCTGGTGGGTGGAATGTTGTTGGTGTGACGGTGCTGGTGGTGGAACTGCCTCATTTCCACCCCCCTGTGTCCTGGCACTGCCGGATTGTCGGATTTGTGGCTGTTTTGGAGGTCTTCATAGTGTGACTCTTACTAATGTGGTCTGAGTATCACCAACAAGGCAGTCTTTTGATGCCCTGCCACCACAGCAGTCTTGCAAAAAGACTGCTAAGGTTATAATGAGGTGCATAGTCTTTACACAAATGAAAATCTAACCAGATATGTCTCTGAGGACGCTGCTGTTTGTGCTGAGATATTATTGGGATTTACCTTGTTAATGTATGAAAGGATTTCCTGCATTTGAGACAGGTGTGTTCAGCTGAATACAAACCTTGAGGGAGGTGTTGGCAGACATTACAATGGCAATGACAATTTCAGAGTGTGAGGCCACTAGAAAAACAGCATCAGATTCCATTTTTGTGGACATATTGTGGGATGTAAAAGAACACTTCAATGAAAAATAAGGACGCAGCTGATGATTTGAACAGTCACACATTACTTTCAAGGCTGGAAAAACTATGGACGAAAGACATAAATAAGTGGTGGGAAGAAACTTCCCTATAGAAATACATTGAGGTAGGTCATATTGCCAGAAGATTGAGGATTTCACCATTTCCGTGTATGAAGTTAGATGAATGGTATAAGAACAACCACAACTGCCTTATGAAAATGCTGGAAATTCCTAGCCACACTACATTAATTATAACTAGTGCCTTCCCAATGTACTGCTTATACCCTTTCATATTACATCACGTTTAGCATGTGAAACAATAACATCCATAACAACACTTTGACACCTCAAATTATATCATTCATGAAAATATTATTCACAGTAGAGTGCTGAGTTATAATTAATGTGTGTGGATAGCGAGTTGCCAACACTGTGTATGGAGGAGCACGAGGCATGCTAATTTCAAAGCAGGAGACAATTATACCTAGAGCTCCCAGTTATATGGTATTGTTTTAAACATTTCAGTCTGTACTGCACATTTATGTTTTGTCTGGCCTATTGTTATTTATCCATATTTATTTTGTGAATAAATTAAGTCTGAACTTGTATATTTCCACATTTATTTAACCAATAAATATGTAATCCTACTTTGATGCCTGTTGGGTTTAAACACATTAAATAGCCAAATAAAGTAAAACAATGCACCTATCTGAAAATGCTTGCATTATTCACAAAGGAGGGGCGGTACCAACGACATCATAAGCACGGCAGAAACAGAACACAGAAAGCAAAGGACTCACCTCTGGACACTCAAGGAAGAACCACAATGCCATGGAGCCCAAGTTGCACATATTTCCCATGATTGTATACCTCCTCATTCACTACGAACATCAACGCCAGCGAAGATGACCACAGTGAGTACTGCCGCCTAACACACAAGGGAGGGGGTAGAAAAAGAGAGTGACACACTCACACAAAACGCAACACCCCCACCCCTACCCCCAACACCATATACACAAACAGATGCAATTACATATACATCCCCTACCCCTCAGGAATAATTCAAGGACAAAAGGAATTGATTAAAGTGAGTGTAATACGATAAAATACTAGAAATTTGTGATTCAAAATCAAAACAGTAGATACATATATACAATTGGAGTGATGTCCGTGGGCCACAGGGCCACATCACATAGGCCAAGGCCCCACTTGACTCCTGCAACAACACAGAGGGAACACTGCAGGGGCATCAGGTCGAAAATACACAGGCACCTCAGGGGGACGGGGAATGGGGGGGCACCTCAGCCGGAAGATGGTACAACACCATTGGTCCTGGAGGGGGCTATATGCCCTGTGCGATGTCCTTGGGGAGTGCAAAGCCACAGTCTCTCTAGTGGGTGGTTTGCCCACTGCTTGGTCCTGGGGAGTGCAAAGCCACAGTCTTTCTAGTGAGTGGTTTGCCCACTGCTTGGTCCTGGGGAGTGCAAGGCCACAGTCTCTCAAGTGGGTGGTTTGCCTACTGTTTGGTCCTGGGGAGTGCAAAGCCACAGTCTTTCTAGTGGGTGGTTTGCCCACTGTTTGGTCCTCATGTGTGCAAAGCCACAGTCTCTCTAGTGGGTGGTTTGCCCAGTGTTTGGTTCTGGGGAGTGCAAAGCCACAGTCTCTCAAGTGGGTGGTTTGCCCACTGCTTGGTCCTGAGGAGTGCTAAGCCACAGCCTCTCAAGTGGGTGGTTTGCCCACAGCTTGGTCCTGGTGTTGAAGTAAGCCTCAGCAAGGCCTACTAGTGCAAGGGGTTCGCCCTTCTCTGCACAAAATCCTCAGACCATATAAGAAGAAGTTGGCACAGAAACTGAAATAAAAGACAAAGTTTATTAAACCTCAAGAGGTGGTACTACAGTTCAAACAGCACCCTTCGGCAATGTTTGAAGTAGCACACTGAACTAAGAGAGCATGGTCTTTTTTGTACCCACGCAGGGGCTAAAAAAGAAGGTGATACAATTATAGAAGCAAGACTTATGTACATATATGGTCATATGGAAATGCACAGTCAACAGGTAGGAGGGGCTAACAGTTTTCAAGGACTAGTAGACACATTACTGTCTGTTAGTAATTACTAACAGCTGCAGATCTTACTGGGCATGTGCGAAAGTGGGAGATGCTAAATATAACTTGTCACTAGACAGATTTTCAAGAGTAGTTAAAAGGAAGGTAGGACAGAGAACATGGTGAGCACATGGCAGCATGTGGCAGAGATGATGGCTGCCAGGAATAAAAATGGATTCCGCAAAATGTCCACAATAGTTGCTAAATACAAGATGTCTTCTGCTAATGCTTAATCTAATCGCTACTAAATTACAACAGACATCCTTGTCAGCATTAGCTGAAGACATTCAACTTTCTGGGACAATCTAAATATTCATCTTGTATACTTATGCTCATCATTTCAGCTATTTCCTTATCTAACATGTGTTGTGCTTTCATTTCTGTAATATTTATTTTGGTAGGCATACAAGCAGTAATACACATGGAGCAGAACATTGGACCACACTGAATACAGATACAGCATGTGAAAAAAATTGCAATCATTACACACAGGATAGTCATTAGTTTCCAGCCCCAGGCGGAAACAAGAGCCCAAAACCATCCAGAAAAAGTCCAAGTACCAGTCTCTGTGTGAATTTCTGCAGCAATTTTATGCAATTTAGTTATTGCACCATATACTGAAGGTGAGTGATCTGGAATGAAAACACAGCAACTACTACCGATGTTGCGACATGCACCACCTCGATCAAGCTAATATCACATCTAGGGCCAGATGTAGCAAAGGGCTTTACCCATTCTGTCCTTATGGGAAAATGTGTTTGTACATATGGCCCCTGGTACCATACGATTTTGGAGCGCTACAATTCTCGCAATTTGGAGCTCCTCGGTAATATTCCCAAGTGCCAGAGCTGCCTGATTGCTAACAGCTTCCACAACCCTAATCAATCGTCTCACTTTCCTACTGTTGTTAAAGACAGCACCCACAAAGGAGAACAACCCTAAATTAAAATCAACATATTGTTGCAGGCTAGTGCCCGTTTGGTCTACCTCATTTGTACTTATTGTCCTTTTATATCTATTTTTAATGATGTCATTGAACAGTTTAAAATCTTGTTGATATGATGCAGGTGCCAAAAACACAGAGGGTAATAGAAAAGATACATAACACACACCTGACCACCCAACAGGTAGTTGGTAATATCCATAGTTACCACAAACAAAATATGTATTATATGAAGCTGTAAAACTACTAGTATTTACCCCCTCAATAGTTACAATCATGGTACAATCGCTTATCCCCACTGGAATTCGCCCATTGCTACGTATACATAAATCTGCTGTAGTTTTTGTAACAGAAATCACAAATTGTTCTTTCTTGTCAGAGTCTCTTATATTTGTGAAGACATATGGTATTGAAACATTGTCCGGTTGATACTCTTCCCATGCCCATTTAGTTCCTTTGGCTTGGGGATACCCGTCTTTGTCTTGGTAGCATACTTTATTAAGGCGAAAAAGAAGTCCGCCCTCTGTACATTTTCCAGATGCAAACAAAAGCGTATACAAAGCTTGACAAGAACCATTATGTGAAAAAGGAAGAGGAATGAAAGGTGTTCCTCCTTTCCTTTAATGCGCAGGTATCATTCCACATACCCAACAGTTAGTAGTCTTTGTAGCATTATGAGTATGATGCAACATCTGAATGAAAGTATTATTGAAGTACGATTGACAGTGCTTCTGCTCATGATAAGGAAGCGTAAAGTAATAGTGATCCTCTGGTACTGGAGTAGTGGCAACAAAAAACTCACGAGCAAGAGCCATCTTTTCAACAAACCAGGTGATTATTGCTATAACCACCAAAACAACAACAAACCCCATAGTACTAATGATCACTTTGTTATTCATTTTAGCAACAGTGATAATTGATCCTTCCAGAAATGAATTAAAAACAATCGTTGGAGCTCTTATCCCTGGGCAGCCGCTGATTTCTTCACCACGGGCCAAGACGGGTATCACTACTCTAATGCATGGCTGATCCCCACTTGCCACACTGGCTCTCCGTTTCACTAACCCAGAGCGGTAGATCAACCAGTTTTTTTCCAGCACTACAGATTCTTTCCTCGGTCTCAAATTATATCGCGACACTCCAGAAATCGTATGGTCTGGGAAGAACTCCACAGATTTGTCAGGTGATATAGCACGGCCTTTCTCCGTAGTCAAAATCTCTAGATGATCTGTCAGCACAGCAGGTTCCACCAAGGTAGGTAGCACTCTCTTACAGTGAGTACTATGGACCCAATTCTTTCGGTTCGTCACTCGAACTGCTTTCCTTGTCGCAAGGAGCACCTGCTCTGGGCCTCGCCACCTTGGTTCCAAGCGGCTTGATCTTTCAAAGGACTTAATCATCACCTGGTCACCAGGTCGGAGTTCATGGCCTTCACCTGTAGATCTGTCAGGAAGTGCTTCTCAAACGTGTTGATGAATAGAAACCAAATTGTCGGTTAACTGTGCCAAATAATCATTCATCAGGACACAAGGTACATCATATACAGAATTTGGCTTAGGAACTCCCCAAATATTCATTGGCCTTCCAAATACTATTTCATAGGGGGTAAGGCCTGTTCGAGAGTGTGGCACTGACCTAATAGACAATAATGCCAACGGTAATGCATCCACCCAATTTAAAGATGTGGAAGCCTGTATTTTCGCTAACTTCAGCTTCAAAGTAGCATTATACCTTTCCACCAACCCTGCAGTTTGTGGGTGGAAAAACGCATGGAACTTCTGTTTGATCCCTAATCCTTTCAGGACATACTTAATAACTTCCCCAACAAAATGAGGTCTGTTATCATTCCATAAAAGTCTGCAAACACCAAACCTAGGGAAAGATTATTTCAAAAGCACCTTCGCTGTGGTACTGGCAGTATTATCCTTTGTGGGGTACGCCTCTATCCATTTACTGAAGGCACATACCACCACCAAGACATACTTTAAATTGTTGCAGCGGTCAAGCTGAATATAATCCATTTGTAGAACTTCAAAAGGTGTAGTTGGTGTAGCAAACCCTCTCACAGGAGTTCATGTCCCTTTTCCAGGATTGTATTGTAAACAGATCAAACAAGACTGTACTACTCTCTTAGCTGTACTGGAAATTTCTGGATGCTCCCAAACTTGCGTAAGCAACTTCGTTATTGTTGAAGCTCCAACATGTGCCAGCCTATGTGCCATCTGAACCATAGGTTGTACAAAAGCTATAGGCAATTTCCATTTATCCATCTGTTAACGTGTCCCTTTATGACAAATTTATACACGTTGGGACTCGTTTTCGGCCGATTAATCTTTTGACCCTGATTGAAGACACCTTAGGACGAGATAGCTAGTCAACATAATAATCAATACGTCAATAATGTCATCAATATTTACTATAACAATGCAATTCACTTTAGTCAAATACATTAATAAAACTTAGAAACCACCATGACCTTTCAGTCATGAATAACCACACCAATTTAGTAAGATTTTGTGATTTTATTCCCTATTGATTACAATTCTAATAGCAAATTTATTAATCTCAATAGTAAAACACTCATCAACATTGACATAATTTGGCAACTCGAATAAGACTTCATCAAAGCAAGAAGCACAATCATTAGAACATAGCACGACGTCATCATAGGTTAACTTCAACAGAATGTCATTAATGCGTTGGTTCAACAAAACATAGATTCAGTCATTTGTCTATTTGCATCATTAGTGAACCCCTTAACTAACCTTTAATTAGCATTAGCGTGTTGGGCTTCATGCAAAACAATTTAGTAACACCAATTTGGAAAACATCTAGCTATCGTCTGTGTCAAAAGTAAGCAGTTGGTACCTAGAAAGGAAAAGCAAACAGACAATTACAATTTCATTGTCATAGTTACCCTCCACTTGGGTCAGCACTCAGGTTCGGTCTTCGTCCTCAGGACATCAGTCGATTCGCCACCATTCAGGAATTCAGCTCAGCAGTAAGGGCAAAAGGGTACTTCCCTCATAAGGAGGTAAAGTATAAACGGGCAATCTAAGGACAAGGATGGTTTTAAGTAAATCAGCAAGTCACCAAGCAGAGTGACAAAGTTTCTGGATCAAATCAATAGCATTTCCCTAACCAATCTAAGTGACTTCCCGTGTCATAGGTTTTTATCCCTTTTTTGTTGTACATTCCCCTAAAATCTAATTGGCTAAGGGGTTGCACCCCACTATCTCTACCCAATTAACTTTACATTAAGTCATCAAATTTGTCACCCCATAACAGTTCTCACGTATTTTATTGGTCCTTATGTTTGACGTCTTCAGGGGGGAGAATGTCTGGTATGATTTCATCCTCTCATGGTCTTTTGCACAGCTTTTGTCAGTAGCTCCATTGTCTGTACCGGTTTAGGCAACCTTGTACATAGCGTTAATCTACACTGTTGCACTTAGCTAAAAATGTTTCTACATGCAGGATGAATTTCATGAGAACGGATCTACTATAGTTACATTCAGCTTCTAGTATGAAGAAAACAAGAGTTCATGTCCTTTAGCAAGCCAGCACAGTGCACGTTAGAAAAATACATTTAATATGAGAGTCAGACAGCTAGGCCTCGACTCATGCTAACTAAGTCCTAGTGATTTATTAGCAAAAGTCTAACATATACCTTTTCAATATTAGTATAAAATCGCATTTTTATAAACATTTCACAATCATTAATCAGTTTTATTAGTCCCTGTATACATTGGTGGCCACTCCCCGTGGGCACATTTCAAGCGCACGTTTTAGCAAAACATATTAATACAGTTTCTATGCGGCATTATTATACATTAGTTCATAAACATTTCATGTTAATATTGATTATATAAGCTATGCTCTCTCAGTCCCTCCTCTGATGATGCACGTCATCACACGAGCCTTTCCCTTTCAACCTCTCACTTTCCTCATGACCTTCATTTCAACATCTTGCCCCTTGTGTGAGCTTTCCCAAATTTCATTGAACATTTTCTCCCTTTCATTTTCTTTATTTCTTTTGTTTCGTCTTGTCAGATTTCTTCTAATTCTTTCATTAACTTTGCATGATAACCATAATCCTAAAAAACAAATTAGAACAATTAATAGACCCCCTAATATTTTTGCAAGAACCCCGTTCCAAATGTTACTAAACCAATTCCCTACTCTGGTAATTCCTTTTCCAACTTTCTCCCAAACTCCAGGTTCCTTCAAGTCCTTCAAATCTGCACTATCTCTTGTTAGGTTAGTAAGCATACTTCTAATCTTATTACTATTGTCCGGAATGAATGCACAACAATGACGCTCGTTAAGCATCTTACAGGCTCTGCCACTCTTCACTAAAAGAATGTCTAAAGCAATCCGGTTTTGAAGAGTCATAGCTCTTTCCGCAGCAAGTTCAGTATCCATCAGGAGTATAGCCCCTGTGAAGTTTGTCAGCATATTATCCACAATAGTAGACAACTTTCGAATCTTTATGGAGTTTAAAATAACCCCTACTGAAGGGATTATGGCTCCAAATATGTCACCAACGACAGCAGCCACTATCTCTCTCTTTTGTCTAGTATGTTGTAATTCAGACATTTTAGGAATTTGCTTTAAGTCATCAATCTGGTAAATCTTTGGGAAAACTATTCCCAAATAACATGTCCCATACCATCCCTTAGGGAGACGGTAATAAGCATTGAGTGCACATATGTAATAGATCCCAGGGATCGCTGGATCCTGTCCATTTAACATGAACGTCCACTTACTCTGAAACAAGAACACATGCCTGCACTCACTCGTTCCCACAAATAAAGTGTCTAATTCAGATTTCAGCCTATATATACAAAGCCTACCTACATGCAATGCATCTATAACTAATTTGCCCTGTGTCTTTATTGCGGTGTAAGCATAATCATTTGCATATGTGCATTTTTCTAAACCTTTTTCTAGCCTTTCTTTCAGTGCTTTGCGTCTATCATCAGTGTGATCTAAGAAGCTTTTCTATACAGGTGTTAGTAAGCAGGTTAAATTATTGTGGTGCGCATAAGCTGTCCCAAATGTCAGTGTCGGCTCAAAGAAACCTCTAACTAATTTTATGCTGTGCTCTTTAGCTAATTTATTTAAAAACTCAATCACAGGCACAAAGGAAAACACTACGTCTAGGTTAGAATAAAAATATTGCACATGTTCTTGATTATAGAACCTTGTTAATAGCAGACTACAACTAATCCCATAGGTTAGCGGCAAGCTATGATAATTAACCCCTTCTTGTGCTGATGAAGGAATATTTGTGCACACATAACAGTTTCTCGCATCCATTGTGTCAACATACTCATTCAGCAAGCGATAGAAGACATTAGTAGAAAGTTCCCCCTTAGAGTTAGTCCCTGCATGTAAGTATTTTGCATCCGGCTCAAATTTCTCCCACAGTGTTAATGTAGTAGTCTCAGGATTTGGAGCTTTGTTAGTCACTTTGTTATCCACCAATGTATTCCCACAATCACACCTATAATTATTATTACACATACAATACCTATTATAGCACTCAACCAACCGCACACCCTACGTTTCTTACTATTACTTTTAGGGTAACCCATGATCTGTTAAGAATCAGATAGCAGAATAATACAAAGCAAACAATTAATTTTGAGGATGATATAAAGCTCTTTTTTTTTTTTTCTTCTTCAATGCAAAGTCTCTTTCTTTCTCAGCAAGTATTTACAGCGTTTCACTCACTCCAGGACCCTTTCTGTCAAATCAGGTTTAGCAGCTTGTCATAATCGTTTTTTTTCATAAGTCAATTCAGGTTTTCAGTGTCACATCCGGTAATTTATCAGTCTCTTTTCTCAGCTTCTCAGCTTTCAATTTCAATTTTTACACAGTCTCTTTCTAAGGTTGCATTCAGGTGCCGCAGTATTGACCTGGAACCTCTCGATCAAAACAAAATGCCAAGAATTCTTGCTGCCATTCAGCTGACGTTGCATATGCCCATTCAGGACCTGCGTACCTTCTGTTTGCGACTCTTTTTCTTTTCAGTCTGCGTTCTCTCTGCAACTCTCCTTCACTGAGATCCTCTTTTCTGGTTGTATCGACTTCTTCCTCAATTGTTTCTCCAGGGACCACTTTCTCTATTGCCGTTTGTGGCTCCGGCCAGTCATCTCCTTTATGTGTTTTCTTCCTGCATGGCCTTTCAGAACATTGAACAGCGCCCTCCTCTTGTGCTATGGTGTTTTCTCCTGACGGACCAGCAAGCGGCTCAGGAGGAGTCAGAACACTTTGACTTCCCTCTGACCCTTCTCCTTCGTCTTCAGGGTCTGTTACAGGCTCGATTTCAAACCCAAATCCATCTGCTTCTGGGAGAACCTCTCTCTATGCCAGTTCTCCTGATAGGTGATAGGCTCACCATCACCCCTCTGGAACTCACTTTGAGTTGCTAAGCCGTCCTCAGTGGGCTCTCCTTCAGTCTCAGCTCCCCTTTGAATACTCTCTGGCCCTGAGACTTCCTTTTATGCAGCTGTTTTTTGGACACTTCAAGTTCCTCATCAGTTGGACACACGTCACCTTCTTTGTGTGACTGGCATGTATCCAGTTTGGAACGCCTGCACATTTCACAGCTGTGGTTGTTGTCATTATTACTTGATATGGCCCCTTCGAACGCAGCTCCAAACACGACTTTCTCACGTGCTTCTTGACAACAACCCAGTCACCGGCCTTCAGAGTGTGAGTTGGATCACTTATCGGTGGCAGTGTAGTGGCCTCCACCTGGTGAGAAAAAGAGCGGAACACATCAGCCAGACCCTTGCAGTAGTCCAACACCATATCATCTGTGATATTCACAAGAACATTTGCAGGTACTGCGGGCAATCACATGGCTCGACCCATCCGAATCTCATGGGGAGGTAGTCCTGTCTTCTTGTCAGGTGTGTTTCTCATTGACAGTACTAAGGGCAATGCATCTGGCCATTTCATATTGGTAGCTGCACACATTTTTACCATTCTCGACTTCAAGGTACCATTCATTTGCTCCACTAGTCCTGATGCTTCAGGGCGGTAGCTACAATGCAGCTTCTGTTCAATGTTCAGTGCGGCACACAAGAGCTTAATCACCTCATTGTCGAAGTGTCTGCCCCTATCTGATTCTAAAGAGATCGGGAATCCGAAACGTGGTATCAACTCCCTAAGCAACAGTTTGGCTACTGTGAGACTGTCATTTCTACATGTAGGGTAAGCTTCAATCCAATGACTGAAAATGCACACAATCACCAACATGTACCTCAAACCTCCACACACAGGCATCTCAATGAAATCCATCTGCATCTTGCTAAATGGACCTCCAGCTCTCCCTATGTGGCTCAAAGTCACCACACTCCCTTTCCCTGCATTCATCTGCTGACAGATGATGCACCTGTGACAGATAACCTCTGCAGCTTGTCTGAACTTTGGATTGAACCAATTGATTTTAAACAGCCTGATCATTGCGTCTCTCCCAAGATGTGTCTGACCATGGTAAAACCTTGCAAACTGTGACAAAAGACTGTTTGGCAAAACCATTTTTCCCTCCGCTGAGGCCCATAAGTCGTCAGCTCTCTGCACACATTGCATTCTCTGCCAGGAGTGTTTTTCCTCTCTGCTAGCACGTCCCTGCAGTGCTTTCAGCTCATCTAATGTGTCAACCACCCTTAATGCAAAGTTTAACATGTTTCTTTCTCAGTTTCAGGTAACAATTCCCACTGATCCTTGAACGATATACAGTTCAATGCGCAAAACCTTGAGACTTGTTCTGCATAGCCGTTTCCCATTGACACAAAGTCTAGTGACTTAACATGAGCAGTGCATTTCACCACGGCAATTTCAAGAGGTAACTGAATCGCGTTCAACAATTACTTAATTTTCTCGCCATTTTTCACTGGTGAACCAGAAGAGGTCATGAAACCCCTCTGTGACCACAATTGGCCAAAATCATGCACAATTCCAAATCCGTATCTGCTGTCAGTATAGATAGTGACTTTCAGATTTTCAGCTGCGTGGCATGCCTTAGTAAGGACAATTAATTCAGCCACTTGTGCAGAGTACACTCTCTCGAGCCAGGAAGCCTCTAGAATACCAGTGATTGTACACATGGCATATCCAGCTCTCAGTACTCCAATTGAGTCTCTTAAGCATGAACCATTAACAAACATAATGTAGTCATTTTCCTCTAACTGAGTATCTATGATGTCAGGTCTTGGGGCCAGATGTAGCAAAGAAACAATTTGCGACTTGCAAATTGCGAGTCCCTGCGACTCGCAATTTGCGAGTCGCAAATTGGTATGCAGTACGGTGTCTCAGACACCGACTGCGACTCGCTATGGGGTCGCAATGACCCACCTCATAAATATTCATGAGGTGGGTCGCAAATTGCGGCCCCATAGCGAGTATAGGCACTCGCAAACATGGAGGCCTGCTGTCGTCAGCAGACCTCCATGTTCGTGACTGCTTTCAATAAAGCAGTTTTTTTTTTTAAGTGTAGCCCGTTTTCCTTAAAGGAAAACGAGCTGCACTTAAAAAAAAAAACGAAACCTTTAGTTTCGGGTTTTTTTCAGGGCAGGTAGTGGTCCCTTGGACCACTACCTACCCTGAAAAAATATTTTTGGGTCCATTCACAAAGTGGAAGGGGTCCCATGGGGACCCCTTCCAATTTGCGAGTGGGTTACCATCCACTTGAAGTGGATGGTAACTGCGACACCATTTGCGACCGCGTACGCGGTCTCAAATGGTATTGCATACCACTCAGACTCGCAAATAGGAAGGGAACACCCCTTCCTATTTGCGATTCCGAAATGCATATTGCGAGTCGGTACCGACTCGCAATATGCATTTCTGCATTGGGAAACGCGTTTAGCGACTCGCAAACGGCAATTTTTGCCGTTTGCGAGTCGCTAAACGATTCCTACATCTGGCCCTTGGTTTGGTGCTTAGTTCCGTTACCTCAAGACAATCATGTTCTACTTCCTCAGCATTATTAATCTCAGCATTTTCAATAGGAAGTAAAGTTGCTGGGTTCAATACAGTACATCTCTTGAGAGAAACATTGGGTGAGCCCAGAATGATTGTTTCATATTTTGTCAGCCTAGAATTTGTCATATGCTGCGTCTTAGTTCGGGTTAACAGAATTTCAACTGAATGTGAAACCATTACTCTTAAGGGATGTCCCATCCCTATGCCTTCACACTGAGTGAGGCTTTCACCAACTGCTGCAACTGCACGCAAACAACCTGGTAAGGCTGCTGCGACTGGGTCCAAAGTAGCTGAAAAATATGCTACTGGGTGGTTTGCACCTCCATGGACCTGTGTTAGGACAGACAAAGAACAAGCATCACGTTCATGACAAAACAATAGAAAAGACTTTGTGTAGTCAGGCATACCTAAAGCTGGTGCCCTGCACATGCACTCTCTCAACTCCATGAATGCCTCCATTTCTTTCTCGGACATGGTTATGGTACCCGGGTCATCCTGCACTTCTTTACCTGTCAACTTCACCAAAGGTTTAGAGATAATCGAGAAGTTGGGAATCCACTGACGACAGTAGCCCACCATTCCCAAAAACATCCTGACATCTCTCTTTGTTGTCGGGGGATTCATCTGTATTATGGCTGTCACCCTCGCTTTGGATATTCTCCTGAAGCCCTTTTCAATCAAGTGACCTAAGTACTTCATCTCTCTCTGACAGTATTGCAGCTACTTTGGGGACACTTTATGTCCGTTCTTTCCTAAATGGTTCAGTAAGGCAATTGTCTCATACCTACAGTCGTCTTTTGTCCTGGACGCAATCAGCAAATCGTCAATGTACTGCACTAGTGTTGAACTGAAAGGCAATTCTAACGACTCCAAATCCTTCTTCAATATGTGATTGAAGATGGAAGGTGACTCAGAAAACCCTTGAGGAATTCTGCACCAACTGTACACCTTATCCAGGAATTTGAAACTGAAGAGAAATGGGCTGTCCTCATGAAGAGGCACCGAAAAGAATGCCTGAGACAGGTCCACAACTGTGAACCACTCTGCATCACATGGGACCTGAAACAGGATTACTGCTGGATTTGGCACTATTGGGCAACATTCTACCACAATCTCATTTATTTTCCTCAAGTCCTGCACAATTCGAACCTTCCCACAAGGCTTTTTCAAACCCATTATTGGTGAATTACACTGGCTGCTTGTCACTTCTTTCAGAACCCCTTACTTCTCAAAGACCCGCAATTATCCGTGCTACTTGGATGAAAGCACCTTGTGCAATGTGGTACTGCGGTATCTGTGGGAACACTGCATTAGGCTTCACCTGTACTTTAACCGGTTCTACTACTTTTATCAGTCCCACTTCCTTTCCTGTCAGGTCCCATTCTCTTTCTGTCACGGTTCCCTGCAGTTCAGGTGTTAAGTCTGTCACTGTAAGCATTGTGAATAGGGATATCAAAGGGTATTCCTCATTTACGGTCTCCATTTCTAACTATATAAGCGGATCATCATCCCCTTCATCATCACTGTTTGTCTGCACCTCAATTCCTTCATTGGAACAGGTAATTGAACACCTTGTCTTGCATAACAAGTCTCTTCCCAATAGGGATACGGGACTTGAATCCCAGACTACAAATTTATGTAACCCCTGGAAGTTGCCAATCTCAACTTGAACCGGATCTGTAATTGGGTTTGTCAGGTGCTGGTTTGCTACTCCTACCACCCTTATGGTACGCCTGAAAGTGGCAATTTTGGAACCTCTGCACTTCTGACTGTGGAGCATGTAGCTCCTGTGTCAACGAGGAATGAAACCTTGTGACCCATCACCTTTCCCTCTACATAGGGACCCCTCTGATCTACCTCTAGGGACGCTGCAAGCCTACACTCCTCACTGTCTGAACAATCATCCGACCATTCATCATTTATTCCATCCTCACCACGCAATGAGAACTGTTGTACTGTGTTATTTTGTCTCATCATTTGGCCTGTGACCTCTTGAGGAAGCATCACCTGTTGCTGGCCCATTGGAGCTAAAGGCACTTTCATTTGCTGTCTAGGTACCATGGGAACCTGCTATTGCACCTGTTGCATTGGTCCTGGTTGGACATGTGGCATTTGCATCTGTTGCATGGGCTGTAACCCCTGCATCTGAACCATATTATTTTGGAAGTTCTGATTTTGGCCCCTCAATTTTGGACCTCGCACATTTTGAAATGTACCGACATCATTGCTTTGTTGAACAACACCATCCTGCACCACCATTGGGCATTCCCGCTTCCAATGCCCCACGCCCCCGCACGCATGACATGGTGACACCTTTTTCATCCCCTGCACATCATTTTGAACCACACCAGTATTCAGATCTGGACCACAGTTCACAAAGTCTCGACCTCGGCCCCTCGGCTGTGTTTGAAACATGCCATTCCCTTGCAGTTGCTGCTGTACCATCTGCTGGATTCCATTTCCCTGCATACCTGCCTGCGCTGCCTTAATCTGCATCACCATTACTTTCTCCTTCACTTTCTCTGCTTCAGCTTAATCTCGTCACTGCAGTATTTCGCATACTGCAACACCTCATCAATCAGCTTTGCTTGCCAACAGATCAAATGATTCTTAATCATCTGGCTAATCTCCGGTCTCAACCCTTCAACAAACCTGAACACAAGATGGTTCATGTCTTTTGGCTCTATGGTCTCAGTGCCACTGTAGTGTTTGAACGCCTTCAGCAACCTCTCATAGTAAGCATGAATCGACTCTTTGGCCTCCTGTGAGGTTCAATCTATTTTCTGCCAATCAGTCACTTTCGGCGACACCGTCTGCTTCAGAAACTCAATCACTTTATGGAAATATTTCATCACCTCCTCAGATGGTGCTCCAGTCACCTTATCCCTTGCGGGTTCCTGTGCCGGCCAATACACACCTCTCTTGCACTCAAGCCATAAGTCAGGTGGGACAATAATCTCAAACAGGGTATTCAAGTCCTCCCAGAGACATTTCACAAGCTTTACAAACCTATCCGTCTGCTGATACCACTCTATCGGCTTCTCCCTTAACCTGGGATAGTCATTTGTAAAGGACAAAATATCACACCTAGACCACGGTACATGGACTAGAACACCTCCAGCTGTTTCTCTCATTGTTAAAATTGTTATTGTCCCCGTGTCCGGCGCGGCTTTAGCCTGCCTTGGTTCCGGACCATCGCCTTTCTCCTTGTCTCTTTTCTTTGCCCATCTGCCTTCCCACTTCTCTAAGGCTCCCTAGATTTGCGCACTTTGCAGAAGTTACTTAAGATGCGCTCCAGTAGATCTCATGTGATCAAAATCTTTAGAATCGAAGTCTAATCTGTAGCTTCTTTTCAAATGTTTAGTGTTCTCAATGTCTATGTCTTATTTGTCTGCCAGGTTTGCCAACCTCTGGTGCACCTTGCCCACTTCTTTAGTAATTTTGGGGCATAGATACCTCAATTCTGCTTCTGTGTACGACTCTCATCTGTTCACCCCATGGTTCCTTCCACTAGTTCTGCAGCTTCGACCCCCAGCCTCACAAAATTTAGGTAATTGTCCTTTTCTGACCTCCCTGAGGTCACTGCAGTAGTTGGTGAAGTGTTGACATTTCCTAACCACTCATTCACCTGTTCCACGGAAAAGCCCTGCAACAAAATGTTTCCTGAATGCATCAATGGCGCCTGTGATGTCTCTGGGGCTAACACACTTAACCCTGCTTGCCTCATTGCCTCCAAAAGAGCCCCAATCGGACTAAGGTCTAACAAAGATCTGAGTCCTTCTGCTGCTTGTTCTCTTGGTGTCATTAGTTGGGGAGTTCCTGTGAACCCTCCTCTTATTGCATAAAGCTTGACTCACTGTGGCTGGGGCAGGTACTGACTGTGGTCCTGCTATTGGATTGTAACCTGGAATCAGCTGTTGCTGTGGCTGGGGCAGCAATTGCGGAGTTGGCTCAATCTGCACTAGCTTTGATCTCATGTATATTGGATCAGACGGCACCATCAGACTTGTATTTGTCTCTAGTACTGGGACGTCTGGATAAAGACTCTGTATCGGCGGAGGCTGCAACTGTATCTGCGTGTCTGGTGCAGTGGGTACACTGACACCATTTTGTATCAAAACATCGATCATGTAACAACTGATCAAGAAACTCTTCATCGTCTGAATCATCTTCATCTACCCAAGATCTCTGAGTCTCCTTTGTCTTACTAGGGCCCTTATGAACAAAAGAAGAGGGACCGGGAGTGTTTAATCACTAAATAAAGGTACACTGTTCCAAAAGACAAAATTAGAGGTGAAAAAAGGGAGACCTGTAATCTCAGGAGCGAGAACACTCAAGCATCACTCTGGATGACTAGCATCATCATCGGGAATTGCTCCTCACTAGGCCGGCTCTGCAATGCCTAGTGGGCACCCCGAAGTGGGGGCTCTCAGCCGGATTTGTGTGATAGTGACTGATAAGTTCAACTATGCAAAGTGTGGATACTGTGAGTCACCACCAAAAGCAAAAAAGAGGTTAAAATTGGTTATTCATCCGTTAAACACCATCATTTAATAAGTCTAATGTAACAAGGATGAAGACCAAGGTTAAAAACAAAAATTTTGAAAGTTAGGTTGAGGATTATGCTCAAAAACCTTTCAAAAAGTTGATAAATGTTGTAGAGCGTCCTAAACATTTAAAAGAACCTCTATGTTATAGTCGACATGTTTCGCATCTATTGGTCCATCCAGATCCATTGACGCTTCATCAGGACCTACATAACTAGATAAGCAGACCTCTTTAAAGTGCGTATCATCAATCAAGATACAAGGAGACCGGTCACTTACTTAAGTTAACTGGTGATACAGGTACCCTGAAATACAAAGAAAAACAAAAGCCAAAAAAGCATGGAACAAATCTGACGATCTTGATATATCTCAAGTGTAGATGAGGGTTAACGTGACCGAATTCAGGTACAAAGACAAGGAACGGGACATCACACATGAATTAATGCTTACCACCCCCTACTCGAGAACAGGTGCCACGGGTAGTGCTTCTCTGGGACTCAAGGTGCCACTAACTATAATAAATAATAGTAGGAACAATAATAAGACTTCACATAAAAAGTTAAAGATGTTAATATCAAGTAACTATGAGAATGTTCGGGAACTCCAAGGTAATTCTAAAAAGTATATATATGTATATATGGCCTCGTGGTGGCACAATTATCATTGTTAACAATTTGACATGATATATAGTCAGATTGCGCCCACACATGCAGTCAAAGTACTGCAGATTCCATCATTTGTCGGAATAAAACATAATATGTAATCCGAATGTACCCAGACATGCAGAAAAAAAGATATATACTGCTGCTTCCACCATCTATCGTAATACTTGATGATAGAATCACTGTTGAAGGTCGATAGGGTGGGTCTATTGATAAAAATCTTACAGTGTGCCAGGCTAGCCTTGACCGAATTTTTTTTCCTCTTCGAGGATCAATTCTACCATCAAATTCAAGGTACCTCAATGGGGAGCACCTTTGCTCCCAGCCTAGCATGTATGATTTTGAGAAGAAATACATCTTATTGCCAACCAATCCTTTTTTCAACTATCTTAGTTTATGGCGCCGCTATATAGATGATATCCTGGTCATTTGGCAAGGGCCTATGATTCGGGCAGAATAATTTATAACCTGGATCAACACCCTTGATCCATTCTTGAAATGCACAGCCACTGTGTCTGCTCATAAACTACCTTTTTTGGATCTGATGATCACAATCAACAATGGTAAATTACAGTCCAGTGTGTATCATAAACCTAAGGATCGCAATTCGCTCTTACACTATCAAAGTCACCACTCAAAGGCTTTGCGGGATAATCTACCCTTTGGACAATTTCTGCGTCTTAGACGTAATTGCAGTTTACTTAAAGAGTTTGATCAACAAGCTGACATTCTTCAAAACAAACTTTGTGACCGGAATTATCCATCAAGAATTGTTAATCAAGCACGAAAGAGAGCCAGGAACAACAATAGAGAGGCACTACTAGCGCCTAGAGAACATTGTTCTCAAGCTAGGCTGACGTGTGTTTCAACCTACACTCCCTTGTCAAATTCTATTAAGAAATTGATTAATAAGAGGTGGTCCATCCTCACGAGCGCTGGTTGCAACTTACAAAAGCCTCTTTTTGCTTTCAAACGGACTGCTAACATAAGAGATCTAGTGGTGCATACACGCCCACGAACTCTACATGACCCTCCTAACCAAAAGACACTATGGGACCTCCCTCCAGTTGTGGGTCACCACCCTTGTGGGAATTGTAATGTTTGTGGCCTGACTAGACATTTGAAAACACTCGATTTTGACTCCATTGGGTCTTGGTATCTCAACAAACATACCAATTGCAATACCAAGAACTGTATTTACATGATAACGTGCCCTTGTGACTTGCGTTACATCGGGATGACATCCAGACCCGTCAAGACTCGTATTAACGAACACAGAAGTAACATTAGGTGTAAAAAGCTCACTACAAAATTAAGTGTCCACTTCTTGGAGGTTCAACACTCCCCTGATGATTTATGGTGGGTGGTAATTGAAGCACCTTTCATTCGCCCTGATGACTCAAGAGCTCTTTTTAGGATTGAACAAAAATGGGTGTTTAAATTGGGGACGCATCTACAGGGACTTAATGATGATATCCCCTGGACCTCCCTTTCACCCTGAACTCCGGTTTCAATACACTGTTCATATTTTCTGTGTACCACATTTTTTCCCCCTTTCTTTCATAGCCTCAATCTGAGTTTTTTGTAAAATATGGCACCTCAGCAACACACACTATAGATTTTTCAAAACCCCGTTTGCATACAGAGCTCTGTATTATGGTGGACTTATTGCCCTTGCTCTGCATTGTTTTCTCATGGTTTTTAGTTATACTGCCATGAGCATTATTAATTCCTTCTTCTGCCCGTATTTATGGACAATACCTGTGACCTGACACAAATAACCTAACGTCCTTTGAGTTTTGGAACTACAAGTGCGACCTCGCACTTGTAGTCCTTTCTCTATTTTTATGATTTACCGGACTCACGGGAGTCCAACTTTTGTTTTGACTATTAGACGCGCTGAGATGAATGGCATCTATTTATAGCTCGGAGAGCACCCGACCCAGTTGCTTCCGGGTGGCTGTCTCCGAAGGTAGGTCCAACAAGCAGGACCGGTGATCTATGATGTGAGTACTCTGTGTGCGTTCCATTCAGAACGTTTGACATTTTTGGATATTATACCATTTACACGTTCTCATTCACCTCTTGACAAAGCGATCATGCCGATATATTTTTTATAAGCGTAACTCGATCTTGATTCTTTGAATGCATGAACTTTTTATCAATAGACCCACCCTATCGACCTTCAACAGTGATTCTATCATCAAGTATTACAATAAATGGTGGAAGCAGCAGTATATATCTTTTTTTCTGCATGTCTGGGTACATTCGGATTACATATTATGTTTTATTCCGACAAATGATGGAATCTGCAGTACTTTGACTGCATGTGTGGGCGCAATCTGACTATATATCATGTCAAATTGTTAACAATGATAATTGTGGCACCACGAGGCCATATATACATATATATACTCTTTAGAATTACCTTGGAATTCCCGAACATTCTCATAGTTACTTGATATTAACATCTTTAACTTTTTATGTGAAGTCTTATTATTGTTCCTACTATTATTTATTATAGTTAGTGGCACCTTGAGTCCCAGAGACGCACTACCCATGGCACCTGTTCTCGAGTAGGGGGTGGTAATCATTAATTCAGGTGTGATGTCCCGTTCCTTGTCTTTGTACCTGAATTCGGTCACGTTAACCCTCATCTACACTTGAGATATATCAAGATCGTCAGATTTGTTCCATGCTTTTTTGGCTTTTGTTTTTCTTTGTTTTTCAGGGTACCTGTATCACCAGTTAACTTAAGTAAGTGACCGGTCTCCTTGTATCTTGATTGATGATCCGCACTTTAAAGAGGTCTGTTTATCTAGTTATGTAGGTCCTGATGAAGCGTCAATGGATCCGGATGGACCAATAGATGCGAAACATGTCGACCATAACATAGAGGTTCTTTTAAATGTTTAGGACGCTCTACAACATTTATCAACTTTTTGAAAGGTTTTTGAGCATAATCCTCAACCTAACTTTCAAAAATTTTGTTTTTAACCTTGGCCTTCATCCTTGTTACATTAGACTGATTAAATGATGGTGTTTAACGGATGAATAACCAATTTTAACCTCTTTTTTGCTTTTGGTGGTGACTCACAGTATCCACACTTTGCATAGTTGAACTTATCAGTCACTATCACACAAATCCGGCTGAGAGCCCCCACTTCGGGGTGCCCACTAGGCATTGCAGAGCCGGCCTAGTGAGGAGCAATTCCTGATGATGATGCTAGTCATCCAGAGTGATGCTTGAGGGTTCTCGCTCCTGAGATTACAGGTCTCCCTTTTTTCACCTCTAATTTTGTCTTTTGGAACAGTGTACCTTTATTTAGTGATTAGTTACTAGGGCCCTTGTCTGTCTTACAGGAGGCTTTCTTTCCCTGTGCCTCATCTTCTTGCGTTATTGCTGGAAACAGTTTGAGTCCGTCGACTATTCCCCTTCTCCCCATCCTGCTCTCATTGTCCCATCTAGCCTCCACTAGAGTCTTTTCTGCCCTTTTCATTTTCCTTTCAAATTTTTGCTGTCTTTGTTGTATGGCCATTAAATCCCAGACTGCTAATGCCGCATACTGAACTGGTCTAGGAGGCGGCTTTTGTACACTTAACATCCACCTCAAGTTTTCTAAAATTCTTGTATTGAACGTTCCGTGCTCCGGAAACACCAAGCATCCCTCCTTCTCTGTTAATTTGCGTCACTGCTTTATTCATAGGCAAGGCGCGACTCCCTTTTCCTCCATTACTATATAGGCTGGAGTACCTTCCGGCGGTGTAGGCTCCCCCTCACTCGCCATAATGTATGTGTCTCCTTTCAGAGCGCTCTTTAAAGCCTTGAAAAACTTAATTTTTTACGTCTTTTATTTTGGTTAGAATCTAATCAGGAAGTGACTTTAATTCCCAGAACACTCTTCACCCACCTTTCTCAACCTATTGCCTCTCACGGACAGCTGCCAATCCGTGCGCGACCCCTCTCGGCAACTGACCTATCCCAGTGCGACACCACTGACGTCACACTCACACAAAAACTACGGCTGACAAAGTCTTGCGGCTTGTCCTCCTCACACTGGACTCACACCAAACTAATGCAAAATATTGCAAGCACCTGTAACCACAAAAACTCAGATTTGCCGGATTACTACAGGAAGGGTAACACATTCGCTTCAGAACTTTACAGAGATTTTACTTGAAGCCTCGGCCGCTACTCTCTCCTTCTCAGCTCCCACATTCACAAGCAAAATTTGACCCCCAAATCCTACTCTAGTCTTGTCAATGGTTTATTCTAGTGCACTTTAGAACTTGCTAAATTTCCATCAAAGGTTTCACTCACACAATTTGACTCAAACTCGACTGGTCAACCACGCCCGATTGACCTATTAAACCGCACAAATTACAACATAAACCCATGTGTCTACTACACTTGTCAATATACTCCGGACTTTTAGACCACGACGGGTCCATACATCACCACCAACCACATGGATAATTTTGAGCACAAAGCGCCACACTCACATGAAGTACGCCAACTTCCCTACTCTCATACTATGGGGTACGCCCACTCCTACTAAAACAACATTACCTGGCCAAAACACACATGACCTTCACAAATCACCTGCAATATGCATAAGCTGAGCAAGCGCAAATTCTATACCACACATGCTAAAACGCCGAGAACATTCCCAACTCACTTAGGCAGGCTCCGACATTCCGGGAAAGTCATGGGGAATCATGCACATCATACCTCCGATTTGCATTATCTCAGAAAAACTATTTAAACAATAATTCTCATTCCTAGGACCCCAAAGGGCCAAACCGAACTCTGCTACCAGAACTGTTAACGCGACCCTTTATGACAAATTTCTACACTTTGGGACTCGTTTTAGGCCGATGAATCTTTTGACCCTGATTGAAGACACCTTAGGACGAGATAGCTAGTCAACATAATAATCAATATGTCAATAATCTCATCAATATTTACTATAACAATGCAATTCACTTTAGTCAAAGACATTAATAAAACTCAGAAACCACCATGAGCTTTCAGTCATGAATAACCATACCAGTTTAGTAAGATTTTGTGATTTTATTCCCTATTGATTACAATTCTAATAGCAAATTTATTAATCTCAATAGTAAAACACTCATCGGCATTGATATAATTTGGCAACTCGAATAAGACTTCATCAAAGCAAGAAGCACACTCATTAGAACATAGCACGACGTCAACATAGGTTAACTTCAACAGAATGTCATTAACGCGTCGGTTCAACAAAACATAGATTCAGTCATTTGTCTATTTGCGTCATTAGTGAACCCCTTAACTAACCTTGAATTAGCATTGTCATGTTGGGCTTCATGCAAAACAATTTAGTTACACCAATTTGGAAAACATCTAGCTATTATCTCTGTCAAAAGTAAGCAGCTGGTACCTAGAAAGGAAAAGCAAACAGACAATTACAATTTCATTGTCATAGTTACCCTCCACTTGGGTCAGCACTCAGGTCCGGTCTTCGTCCTCAGGACATCAGTCTATTCGCCATCAGTCAGGAACTCAGCTCAGCAGTAAGGGCAAAAGGGTACTTCCCTCATAAGGAGGTAAAGTATAAACGGGCAATCTAAGGACAGGGATGGTTTTAAGTAAATCAGCAAGTCACCAAGCAGAGTGACAAAGTTTCTGGATCAAATCAATAGCATTTCCCTAACCAATCTAAGTGACTCCCTGTGTCATAGGTTTTCATCCCTTTTTCGTTGTACATTCCCCTAAAATCTAATTGGCTAAGGGGTTGCACCCCACTATCTCTACCCAATAACTTTACATTAAGTCATCGAATTTGTCACCCCATAACAGTTCTCACGTATTTTATTGATCCTTATGTTTGACGTCTTCAGGGGGGAGAGTGTCCCGTATGATTTCATCCTCTCGTGGTCTTTTGCACATCTCTTGTCAGTAGCTCCATTGTCTGTACCGGTTTAGGCGACCTTGTACATAGCATTAATCTACACTGTTGCACTTAGCTAAAAAATGTTCTACATGCAGGATGAATTTCATGAGAACGGATCTACTACAGTTATATTCAGCTTCTAGATTGAAGAAAACAAGAGTTCATGTCCTTTAGCAAGTCAACACAGTGCAGGTTAGAAAAATACATTTAATATGAGAGTCAGGCAGCTAGGCCTCGACTCATGCTAACTAAGGCCTAGTGATTTATTAGCAAAAGTCTAACATATACCTTTTCAATAATAGTATAAAATTGCATTTTTGTAAACATTTCATAATCATGAATCAGTTTTATTAGTCTCCGTATACATTGGTGGCCACGCCCCGTGGGCACATTTCAAGTGCACGTTTTAGCAAAACATATTAATACAGTTTCTATGCGGCATTATTATACATTAGATCATAAACATTTAATGTTAATATTGATTATATAAGCTACGCTCTCTCACATCTGCTTATTCCACCAGCAGCCCTCATCATCCAATTCTCCTTCTTCAGACCATTGCTCACGTTCTTTCACAGAAGCAGATTTCTGTATATCTAATACGTCTTGTCTAGCATTATGCCAACGTTCAGCTTGTGGCTTCACTACATACATAGAAGTAGTACTTTGCTGCATCGCAGTGTCACGTGCTACGCGGTCCGCAAGGGCATTACCTTGCCCTATCTTATCGGTCACTTTTTTGTGTGCACTACATTTCACAATAGCTATTTTCTTTGGATATGTCAATGCAGTCAAGAGGTTATGCACTAATTCTTCATGCATTATCTGCATCCCGTGGGATGTGAGAAAGCCTCTCTCCTTCCAAAGCAAACCAAAATCATGAGCCACTCCAAAAGCATAGTGGCTGCCTGTATAAATGTTCACACATGAGTCAGTACTAAGCTCGCATGCTCGTGTCAAAGCTATTAGTTCAGCTGCTTGAGCTGACTTCTGTGGTATACGAGCTGTCTCCAATACCGTGTGTATTGTGGTGATTGCATATGTAGCTGAGGTCGTACCGTCTGGCAACTTCAAACAAGACCCATCAACCCACAATTCCCTGTCTACATCTGGAAGGTGTGTATCTTGCAAATCAATACATCCCTTTGTCTGTTCTTCGTTAAGGAATATACAATCATGTGTTTCTTGTAACTGAGGCTGAGTCACTGGATATGGCAACAAAGTGGCTGGATTTAGTGTTGTAAGAAGCCAGCAGTGTCAATTCATATCCTGTCAGACGAGCGCTAGTTAAATGTTGCATCTTTGTTTGATTTAAAAGAGCATCAACCGCATGGGCTACTAACACCAACAGCTTATGTGACAAAACTATCCCTTCACTCTGACATATTGAGACAGCTGTTGCCGCAACTGAACGGAAACACCCAGGCAACGCTCGAGCGACAGGATCAAGTACTGCTAAAAAATATGCACAGGGACTCTGCTTATCGCCATGTGTCTGTACTAAAGCTGACAATGCACATCCATCTTTCTCATGTAAGTAAAGTGCAAAAGGCTTTGTGTAATCTGGAGTACCTAACACTGGTGCTGAACAAAGGGCTTGTCGTAGCTGCCGGAAAGCAGTCTCACATTCATCTGTCCATGGGAGGGGCATTGGAATATCTTTAGTCGAAAGTGCTAGCAACGGTTTGACAATGTGTGAAAACCCTAATATCCATTACCTACAAAAAGAAGTAAGACCAAGGAATGCACAAACATCTTTCTGAGTAGAGGGTACTGGTGTGTCTAAAATTGCTTGAATACGATCTGATGTAAGTGCACAGCCCTCCTTAGGCAAAAGGTGACCTAAATAGGTTACCTTCGGTCTACAATATTGCAATTTCTTTTGTGACACTTTATGATGGTGTGAAGCAAGAAAAGAAAGTAAGGACAAAGTGCACTTTTCACATTGCTCAGGGGTATCAGCTGCCAAAAAAATATCATCAACATATTGTATGAGAGCCACACCTTCAGGCAAAACAAAAGAATCAAGTTGTCATTTTAACGCTTGACTATAAATACTAGGACTCTCAGTATAGCCTTGAGGAACTCTGCAAAATCTAAATGATTGTTTATTCAAAGTAAAACAAAACAAATGTCTGCTGTCAGGATGAATAGGGATCGAAAAGAAAGCATTCTTCAAGTCTATCACAGAGAACATAGTTGTTGTCGGGGGAACCAAAGTAAGAAGTGTCATGATGTCAGATACCACAGGATATTGTGGTACCACAATCTTATTCACTTCTCGTAAATCAATAATGAATCGGCAAATCCTAGTATCAGTATCCTTTTTCAGAATAGGAAGAATCGGACTGTTACAAACATTATACGAAACTTCCTCAACAACTCCAACTGCAATAAGATCATGCACAATTCGTATGAGTGCTTCTTCGCCCTCCTGTGAAATTTTGTATTGAGGCAAACGTGGCAATACAACTCCCTCCTTTGCACTAATATGTACTGGTGGAATAATCATTTGTCCCACATCAGTATCTGAAGTAGCCCACAAAGTACTAGGGAGTGAAGCTAATGCAGCATCCTCTTTAACAAGACAAACTCTTTCCATCACAGGATGATTATCATTCAAAATAACACGCACCCCTTCAGGAGAGCATCGTATTGTAGCCCTGAAATACTTGAGCATATCAAGACCCACAATATTGTCTGGTGTATTTGGAGAAAGCAAAAATGGACATGGAGCAGTAAATTTATCAACATGGAATGCAAGTGGTTGTGACAATGGGCTAGGGGAAGGTGTTCCATCTAAACCTATTGATGTAATGGTTAAGCCAGACAGGGGAGCCCTTGGAATCAATTGTTTAGACAAGGCACTACGAGTAGCTCCTGTATCAACCAGAAACTGATTGGTAGAACCCAAAACATGTGCTGTAACATAGGGACCCCTCTGATCTACTGGAACTTCAACTGATTCCTTACCCCATCCTAGGCAATCCTATGCATAAGCAGAATCTTGGAAATCAGGCTGCACCTAGTTAAACATCTGGTATTGGTTCCGTCTATCAAAAGTGTTAAACTTATCCTACCTTTGTACATTAGCATCAAACCTTGCATTATCATTTGTGCTTCTTCTAGGCCCTGAACATCCTGAGCGATTTTTCATTTGTCCCCGACCACGTGAACACTGCTGAACACGTAGTGCTGGACAATCGGCAGCCCAGTGCCCAAATTTCTTACAATACGCACAGTGATCAACAGACAAATTCGAACGAGTGTAAGAAGAACCATAAGATCCACGTCCACCTCTATCACTACCTCTAAAAGGCGGACCATGAGCTTGAGCCAACATAATCTTCGTCTTTAATTCTTTAATCTTTTTATCCTCGCTACCTTTTGCTTCTAATTCCTGACGTTCATAATACTGAGCCATAGTCAAAAGAGAAACCGGAGTTGAGGTAGTCCATGAACTTTCACTAGCTTTTAGACGACTAGCTATTCCTGGTAACAGATTTGCGATAAATGTCTGCCCATATCATCTGACAATAACTGGCCGCTAAAATCATGAAATTCTTCTTAAAAGCGTGTAAAGAAATCAGAGACCAATTTATCTGCCTTTTGCTTACAAGACGCTAAAACAGTCCAATCTATCTTTTTAGGGGGAATAATCGTTTTTAACTTAACTGATATGGCTGCGGGAAGATCTAGAATTAACTGATATGGCTTTTTCGCAGGTTCCCTATCCCTGTCCATCTGTTCTAAATCTTTCAATGACGCCCCAAAAACTACACGATCATCAACTTTACAAACAGTTCTCCACATATCTGGCGGTAATATCAATCCGAATAAAAAAAAATCAATGTCAGCCAAAGTCATAGTACAAGAACTAATCAAGAACTAATTGCTCCCTCAACTTCCTCATAAAAGGCGGTTAGATTTTTCCGCGGGTCAGGTAATGCTGTTTTAAGTGCCATTACATCTGCCCTATTCCAAGTAGTACACACCCAATTATAAATAAAATAACCCTTAGCATCAACAGAAGTTTTATCATCACTTGTACCCGATCCTTTAGGAGGAACCTACAAAGGCACGGCCTCCCGCATTGGTTTCGCGTGAACTATCATAGTCTTATCTGTTCCGAAGATGGAAGCTTGCACCCCGCCAGTCTGAGATGTCTGTGCAACTACGTCCACGGCCCTTTTCTCCTCACGCAAACGGACTGCTGCAACACATAATTTCACCAAATGCCTGACTGCATCAGCCACCTGGGAGAAAACAATAAGACCATCACGCATATGCTTACGATCAGCTGCTACATCATCGGGCTCTAACTCATCAGAATATTTCTGAAGTAGTTAAATAACTTCTGTGCCAGATGCCTCAGTAAAATATGGCTGCTCCTTTTCCCTCCACCCTTTCATGTTGTCTAAAAGTTCAGAAGCAGAGACACCGCTATGAATTGTTTTACGAGCAATAGATCTAAGCTCAGATGCACGGTCCGCAGACAACATAGAGCGACTGTCTCGTATCTTCTGTTGCTCTGAACCGGAGACCTCAGCTAACTCATGAGGGGCAGAAGGAATGACATACAGAGGTGGAGGGCGATCTAGTAACAAAAAATCATGGTGCAGTTTATTAAGGATAGGATAGAGAGGTTGCCCAACAGTGTATTGGCCAGTTACCTGTAATTTACGTTCTTTCTCTTCTATCTCCTTTAAATCGTTTCTTTCTTTCTTTCTCATTTCCAATGCTTTCATATATACATTCTTCCGCTGCTCTTTCTCAAGCAAGGCTTGCTCATGCTTCATTTGTCCACGCTCTTCTTTCTCCCACATTCGTACACAGTCAACCATACCTTGCCTAGACCTTTGCTTACGCATACATTGATCCACATACTCAATCTTTCGCAAATCAAATGACCCATGCATAGGCCAACGTAACTCAGGATCCGCACAAGTGTATTTATTCCATAATGTGCTGTACATTATAGAAGAAAGACCATGTTTAACATACATATCTCTATTGGACTCCCCTCTGGGGGTGCCGGTTGCAATTCTTCCAGTCTCAAATTGGTACCATTACAAAAGCAACACATCCTACGAAGTGCGCTAAAAACAGGCATCTCAAAAATAGTGCAGAATATGCAGTATTATAATCAAAGTAGCACTTAAGGTACCTCTAGTACGATGTGCCGTTCAAATCTAAATTAAATTGGAGAAAATTCTCCTCATTACCAGCCCATATAAATTGTAATTTATATATCAGTTCAAAGGACACAAATTGACTAGTCACCCAAAACACGAGAGCCACAATAAGTGGTGCTAAACTTCATTACCAAAGAAAGGGATCAAAACCACAGCAAGTGACGTAAAATGGCTCTTACCTATCACAGGGCGTCCAGGTTCCAACTGCCAAGTTCTAAAATCGTCAAAATGGTCATTGCACGACAAATTAACAAAAAGGATCTCAGTCGAGGACCGGCGCCACGTGGATGGTCAAATCAGAAAGAAGGGAAAAACACAGTGGTTGCCAAGACTCGGGTCTCCTCAGGCATTGATCGTGTGCAGTGAGATCCCAATCCTTCATCGCAACCAACCCGTTGGGTGTCCGAGTCGCAGATGAGTCCCTGTTCGGGCGCCAATTTGTCGAAGTAAGCTTCAGCAAGGCCTACTAGTGCAAGGGGTTCGCCCTTCTCTGCACAAAGTCCTCAGACCATATAGGAAGAAGTTGGCACAGAAACTGAAATAAAAGACAAAGTTTATTAAACCTCAAGAGGTGGTACTACAGTTCAAACAGCATCCTTCAGCAATGTTTGAAGTAGCACACTTAACTAAGAGAGCATGGTCCTTTTATACCCACGCAGGGGCTAAAAAAAGAAGTTGATACAATTATAGAAGCAATACTTATATATATATAACATCATATGGAAATGCACAGTCAACAGGAGGGGCTAACAGTTTTCAAGGACTAGTAGACACATTACTGTCTGTTAATAATTACTAACAGCTGCAGATCTTAGTGGGCATGTGCGAAAGTGGGAGATGATAAATATAACTTGTCACTAGACAGATTTTCAAGAGTAGTTAACAGGAACGTAGGACAGAGCACATGGCGAGCACATGGCAGCATGTGGCAGAGATATTGGCTGCCATGAATACAAATGGATCCGCGAAATGTTCTCAATAGTTGCTAAATACAAGATGTCTTCTGCTAATGCTTAATCTAATTGCTACTAAATTACAACACTGGGGAGTGCAAAGCCACAGTCTCTGCAGTGAGTGGCTTCTCCACTGGTTCTGGAGTGGGCCTTGTGGCATGTGTGCTTCATCTTGGCAAGGAGGGGTGAGTGGATGGCTTCTTTCACTGGTTCTGGAGGGGGCAGTGTGCCCTGTGATGCACATCTCTGGGAGTGCAAGGTCACAGTCTCTCACCTGGGTGTCAGACCCACAGGATTTGCAGGGTCCAGTACGCAGTACAGCCCATGAAGGTAGGACTACACACTGCCTGCCGGCAGTGATGGCTGCTCAGTGGTGGAAGTGGTGGTGCTGGTGTTGGGGCTGGCAGTGGTGGGGGAGGCTCCAGCCCTTCCCCTGCAGCTTTGGACAGATGCCCACTGGGGCTGCTGCTATTGGCAGTGGTGCTGGTGTTGAAGCCTCCTTTTCTATCTGCCCTCATGAACAAACCAGAGACGAGCCAGCCTTAAGGTACAAGCAGAAATATTTAATAATACGTGCACGGAGACTGTGGCTTGAAAGGCCAAGGCCAAGCAGTCTGAATTGCTGAACTCCAATACAATCTTTTATGCATGAAAACCACAAAAGGGTGAAAATATATCATCCAATCAGAACTACTGAAAGATAATTTCTTCATCAAGTACATTGTGTATTGTTGATCAGGAGATGCATGGTATTACACATATATTAGACATCTATCCAATCACAGTAGAATAACATTTCATGGTGGCAGCGTGATACAAGATGACCACAAGCGTGACCTTCATATTTCTCAGATGGTTGTGACTTTCCAAGGCGTCACCAATCGAGCTTCCTCATAACCTCTCCTCAGACCTATGTGGACATCGAGATGTCTGTCTGTTGCTGGGCGAATGAATCAATGCATGTCGCATAAGCTTTCTCTTTTAAGCAAGCCTTGCTTTACAAGCTGCCTGTCAGGGTTACTGTACTAAAGGTCATCCAACCTTCTGCATATGTTTTTCAGGCCTGTACATCATTGAGTATCACAGGATGAGGTCAGGCCTGGGGGGATAATAAAATGGATTCCTTAGCCAGTTTCCACATTCCGTCCTCTGATATTCAATGATGAAATGGTTTTCCCAATCCTCCTGGAACTGTCTCCCACCCATCAGTGTTTAGGTCTAGATATTGTGTCTGGTATTCATGCTGTAGCTATCTTGGGAATCATTACTATTGCTGTCTTTTGTCATCTTTTGTACCTCTTGTTCAAACTTCAGAGGATACCTGATATATCACTATATGTGTTTTTTTTTTTTGTAAGCAATGTTGCACATGGGACATTAACCTTAGTTGTTATCTGGTGTGTGTGTGTGTGTTTGTAATTAGGAACAAATATTTGTTTCCTCTACCTGGAATCTGGGAAGCAAAGTTGGGCCACTACTTACTAATCTAGTCTTAACCGAACAACAACTCATTCCTCCTATTATGATCACTACACCTGTACTTGATAGTATGCATTATTATCAATGACAACTCTTATTTGACAGGAAATGGAATGTTGATTCTGTTCTATGTCTTTCACAGCTATAGTTGGTAAAGGTGATGTACGGTACTACTCTGTATTTTTTATTGTTTTTTACTAAGCACTGTTGGAGCAGGTGTGCGCAAACATCAAATGACATAATATATTTAGTTTTGCATCATACTTCACTTTCAATTTAACATTCTTCTAACATTCTTCATTGTCCCTCAAAGCATCTTTGTTCATCTCTGTGGTGCTTACTTCTACTGATAATTTGGGAAAGAAGTTCAAAGTTTTAATGTTCAAAGTCTCATTGTCATTTAATGCTTCTATTCGAACTAAGGGTGACCCGTGGGAAATCAGCAGACACCATGAGAAGTAGCACAACAACAAAACAAAAAACAAAATCTAGTGCCCACGGCTATTTCTTAGTGGGCCTTGAAGGGGTGTGGGCATCGTTGCCTTATTGAATTTCAAAAGAGAATTTCAAAATGATCAATTTCCTATACCTTATATTTTGCCCCAGAGGTCACCAGTACTTGAAGCAAAAGGTATTGTATAATGGAGGCCAAGTACTCTAGAACTGAAGGTTTACTGAGGTCTTTCAGACAGAACTGCAGGAGATGAAGGGTGTGAAGTTGAAGTTGACAGTTGGTGAGGTTGACAGTGCCCATAGTCCTTGCAGTTATACTCTTTGGAGGAGACGAAGAGAT
Organism: Pleurodeles waltl; assembly: GCF_031143425.1. Classification (NCBI taxonomy): domain Eukaryota; kingdom Metazoa; phylum Chordata; class Amphibia; order Caudata; family Salamandridae; genus Pleurodeles; species Pleurodeles waltl. Next base: position 744,891,812 of record NC_090446.1, on the reverse strand, counting down.
CCTTAAATGTTGCAGTTGTAGAGGGCCCCTATTCCCGGAGCCAACAGCCTGCAGTTACAGTACCATAGAATGACAATCAGCTGTGCCACGGTCGGTGGTACCCCTTCAGTGTGGCATCAAAGGATAACTTGATTACTTTGTATTAGAACCAAACAGGTCCAGCTTACACCCTCGGTCTCTTGGAGGCGTGCAGCACGAGCAGCCCTTGTTGAGCGGAGACTCTACCGTGATGGTGGGTCCACTAGTTGGTCCACTTGTTTCTGCTGCTACGGATGTCCATGTTCCGCTACCTTCTTGGTGTAAGAGCTGTAGATCCAGGAGGTCAGTCCCTCCTACTTTGCAGGTGACCCAAGCCCAATCTCCCTGTTGGAGATCATGTCCAGGTAGTGTTGTCTAGCCAGGAAGGGCCTGCAGCACCTAATGCTGAAGACAATGCAAACTGCTGTCAAAATGTCTTATCAGATAATAACTTCTCAGCACCAGACATATTCATAGGCCAGTCAAACAGTATTTCAGTCGCTGCTCAGTTTGACAACTTTGTCAAGGGTGCCTCTCTTGACCAATGAAGCAAGTGGTAGTGCATCAATCTAGAACCGCTCAGCAGATGCACAAAATCAAATAAAGGGACATATCTGACTGGTTTATGGGGTAACTAAAATAAATAAATAATTTCACCCCCTCCTCTTTGCGCACACCTAATCCCACAGTCTATTGTACCACCTGTCAGCTGTTACTAATATCAAAAACTAGATCATCATAACACATGTAACATACAAAATCACTGTTAGTAGCACCATTCCATTCTACTAATGTAGGCAGGACAGTAATATTCACATATCAAAGGCACAATAGTTATCACTGCAAACCATACATGTGCTACATCGGAAACCTGTAACTCAACTAGGTGAGGCTAAAGTGGAGCTAGGGGTAATATGCATCGAAAAAATGTTTTTGTTTCCTTGTTATCTTTTTTTTTTATCTTGTTTTATTTTTTTTAATCAGGAAAGGAAAACCCTATCGAGCTACGTGGGGGGAAAGGCTCTCTACTCTGTGTGTAACCACATGCTTCTGAAAGAAGAAAGGTATATTGAAACATGACATAAATCTGTACACAGAACTAAAATTTCTCTCCCTCTCATCCCTGCCTCACACTTGCAACATAAACTTCTCTAATTATACTTTAAAAAATAATATGCAGTAATACATTTGGAAAACACATGTTAATAGTAATAGCCAAGCATCATTGTATAGTCAAGTGTATAATCAATGCATCAAGTCCTTCTCTTATATTGTAAGTGTAACACAGGACATACATTCGGAAGTGACATTGTAGATCTACTGATAAACTTATATTAATATTTTGTTACTGTCCCTGTATCTAAAGTCCCATCACTGAGACATTTAATAAGTATGAACAAATAGATGCTATTGGATAGCCCTTCTAATCATATATACTAGTACATTCTTAAACAGAAATCAGCACTCAAAAAATAAAAAACAATGACACTCAGTAACAGTGGAATATTTACACAAACTATTTCACCTAACAAATGGTAATCCAAAGGTCAGGAGAAAACACATGTTACACCTGTATACAGCCAGTATTTTTGGAACACAGCATTGTATCCTATTATTCTCTTCCAACACACAGAATATTTGCATCAATGCTGGAGGGGTTGGGACCTTGAAGGCATCACCGCCATCAGAAGTCACTTCCCCTTTCTCGTACAAGTGTCATGTTGTGAAATGCAGATGTTCCTTTGAGATAAAATATGGGCATGGGACACACACCAGTCTTTACTGGGTGCCTACAATCTGTAGTTGTCTTTTGGCTAAACTCTTTCATAGTGCAAAAATACAAACAGGATGCAATTTATATTTGGCACCCTCATCATCAGAAGTATATTACTAATAGCTGTATTGCAGTACTACATAGCACATCTTAAGGTAGTAATAACTCTATCCTAATATAGGTATGTTCAATACCCAAAACCAGTATGGAGAATATTTAGTTGCAATCTACCAACACATGTAAGCAATCCATGTCACTGTGCACATTAAGATATACCCCGGAAGACTCCCATTAATTATGAAAACATAAAACGGAACATAGACAGACGGATACAGAAATCACATCTTCTCCTCCATGTTCTGAAACCTAGGAAAAAACATGGATAGAAAAATACTCCTCCTGCAGCCAATTATATGTCATGGATATTCACACATACATATATACGTAAATACATACATCCCTGCGACCAGGGTGTATAAGAAAATCCTATAAACTTTAAAATTAACTGTATCCAAATATTTATTAGGCATCAACATTCAGCTGTACATTTATTCTTTATTCCGCACTTCAAAGAATCATGCTAAATCCAGCACACTATCCCATCATCGTGTGCACCACACTTCTACTTTGTCCATCATGGTGACATATCGCAACAATCTGTGGCTTTGCCCTCGGAGCCATGCCCAGAGTCTGTGGTTTTCAGACATGGGGAAGTTAATCTTAACTGCCACAACCAATGCAGAAACCTCGCAGATAAATGGTAAATTTGTGCCCAGAGCTTATGAGTTAATGTCACAGATAAAATTACAGCAAAAACATTGGATCAATACCATCCAGTCAGTGGATACATGTGGGATAAAAAACCACGCACTCTTCTTTTACCTGTGGAGGAGACATAACCTGCAACATTGCATAACTGCACCCAGATAGTGTTATTCTCCTTTTCTTTTTTTTTCGTCAATAAATGCATTTCCTTTCATATTCCTATTTTTTTGTGAACTATGAGTGCAGAATTCACCCTGAGTATCTTATATCTTATAAGATATGTGTAACCAGAATGTTTTACCCTAAAACATCACATTTACTTTTTTTGTTCAAAACATATTCCTATAGCTAGACATTGTACAAAGTGCAATGCACATTAATTAGATGGATCCATTAAATAATCCATTAATATTTACAAAAGATCTACTGTCCTCATACAATATAAGCATTATTGCCGTTACTGCTATAAAATAAAATACAGTTGTGACAAATGTGTTGCATTTTTATTTATTTATTGCCCCTTTGATACTTTAGTTGCGCTCACATAACTTCAGCATACTACATGTACTGCAGGCGTTTAGACATCCACTTGTGTTATTGTCTTTTAGCCGCTTATTAAGTGAAATCGATCACTGTCACTAACACGTCACATATCATTATTATTACTGCACGAATATGTTTATTTTGAATATCTATACACCTTAGTAGAAGTTTGTTATCACAGAACTAACTCACTCTACATCCCAACAAGAACCCTAATGTTGTATATATATTATTTCCTGATATTATTTACAATCCAGCACATAGTAACTCTTCTGTTAATGTCTAGATCTTTTCCATAATTGAACATGACAAAATTATTTGTATGTACTCTATTGAGCTATGAAGAAATACACAACCAGGGATATGGAATTACCGTCGACAGATGCCCAGCATAATTCTTCCAGAATGCTCTCTCATCAGATGCAAATACTTGCAGAAGCTCGAAAGCAAAATTTGCTATTTTTTGCTTTCAAAATATCTCCACAAACAATGTAACTAGGAAAGAAACATGTTGCTAAACTACCATGAAATTTTAGGTGTCATTGCTTTGAAGCGTCATTTAGTAAAATGTGCGGATGCATGGTGGTATTTCCTAAATGTATATTCATAACGGAAAAATCAATGTAACCATTTCAGCAAAGTTATGGGCAAAATGGAAATAAACAAGCATTGGCAAAAGCAAAAATATATTTTTTTCCCGTCCTCTAAAAGTACACATTGCCACAGTATTTCCTGGCATGAACAAAACTACTTTGTGCCAATATGCTTCGTATGGAAGAGCAGAACTGTGTCACTACCAATGAATTCAAATAACAAGAGGTCTGGGATAACCAGTTTTTGGCAGAATTCTTAAAGAAAATCTCAAAGTGCACCCATTGTATCTGTCCTTGCATTAGTGCAGATTTACAGCTTTTAAGCATGAGCAAGCATTTACAGAGGCAGACCAGGAAATCGGACTCCTAGACAATATTTATAAATGTCATTTTAGCCAGAGAAAATATGCATGTGTTTTTACAGGACAAGTAGAATGATGGCACAAACTGTCCCATGGACAAGTAGAAATTTTATAAAATTCCACACTCCTGACAACATATTGTTAACTGCCTCAAATGAATCCTCCGTTCCCTCAAGACTAAATTTGTTCACTGTAAGAATTTTGGCAACCTTTGCATGCGTCAAATATTTTTCAATGTAATCCCTACAGAAGAAAGTTCTCATTTGTTGTACACCTGTGGTTCCCAACCTTTTGACTCCTGGGGACCCCCATTAAAACATTACTGGAAGACGGGGACCCCCAAGCAATTCACCCAATTTAAATTTCAAACATGAAAACAGTAATTCACAATAAATAGTACACACCAAACATATATTAACATAAATATGTGGTGGGGAAAGGAAGTAAACCATACGTGCCTCTCATCTCTCCCCATCCACTTTGTCACATGTAATACATTTTTATTATAGCACCTCTCATACCAGTGTAAGGTGTTGGAGCACTTAACAGAGGAGTACAAGGTGTAGGATTCACATGGCATCCACACTGGTAGGCATTTTGCTAAGAGTGCTTGGTCTGGAGAAGCACAAACTCAGCATTCAGAACACAACACAGTGGTTAGCGTTGTCTTTAATAATAAGAATGTATTTCTACACAGGCAACCCCTTTTTTTTTTTTTTTCTGAGCAGCATAAGGAAAATGAAAAAACTGCTTTCTAATTTGTGCTATGCAGTTGGCATGCAGTTCCTTAATTGCAGTTCATAGCTCACTGTGCTAGATTACGATTATGAACTGTACAGTAACTAAAGAATCGCTTTGACTGCCACTGTCCAAAACTCTCATCTCTCCCCAGCAGGTACATTAATCACTAGAGTTATCTTGATGCTTTTATTTTCAATGTACAAGGAGCTTTGCAGTGCTTTTAAACCTGCTGAAGAAAGGAAGTAATAAATATAAAAAACATGCACACATATGTTTCTGTAGAGGCACCAGCTGGAGAAGTGACTTCCTCCCAGCCAGGCTTGCAGACCCCCTGGGAATGTGTCACGGACCCCAGTGGGTCCACGGACTATAGGTTGGGAACCACTGTTGTACACTATCCACAGCTGTACAGTGAAATGCCCCCCTGAGGATCTTAACCTAAAGCCACTAACAAGTAATAAAGTCAGAAGCTTGTGTCTTATTACGTGTGATAACTTAACAATTGAACTTACATTTTCTACAGTGTGTAAGCATGTTACAACCATCCCTTGTCTACTTGCAAACCTTTCCAATACTTTGTCTAGTGCCAAATGATAGTGTAGTAATTGGAGTAGTGGTCACATATTTCAGGCCGGTGTATCACTTTCTTACAATCCTCCCACAAATCTCTTGGTACAATAATGCTAAACAATGTATCCAGATCCTTCCAAAGCAGCCCTCCCATGGCTATTATTCTGTTTAACTCTGTACATTTTTATGTACGTCGAGAGACTGTGTCTTGTGATCTCCAGCTGTGTGTTTGTATTGCTGAGCACCTCCTTCCACATCTTGATGTTATGGATTGTGTGATGTGCATACGTGGACATATCCCGTAGTAAATTGAGTGATCCCTCACGCCACTTGCCAATACACCCTTACATTTCATTTGATATCTGTTCGTACTTCTGTTCATGTTTTCTGATGGCGTTAGCCACTTCCTCTTTTCCCTGGCTATGGAATAACTGTCTAATTCTTTCACAAGGTCTCTTACGTTTTGCTTTTATTTTTCACTTCTTCATCCATCAAACGCCATGCTAGAGTGCGGCTTTCATGTTCCGTCTCTGCCTGCTGCTGTGGAGGCAGCTCAGAGTGTTTGGTCCCTGTTGTGGTGCCCTCAGGCTGTAGTGTATTTCCCAAATGTCCTCAAGCAAAATTAATGTTTTGTTCCTGTGGCTGTGCACTCGCCACAGGAAGAGAGCTTGGCAAGCCCCTATTATCTCTAATTGTTTCATCCTCCAATCTTCCCTGCCCTTGTCAGCCCCCCTCCACCATGTGGAGGAAACCATTCTTCAGTTCAGGCATTTTGGATTTTTATATTATCTTCCACACACAGGACAGCCCCTCATTCAAGGGACATCCCATATGCTACTAGAATGTAGGCGGCATTGTAAAGCACAACACATGTCCGCAAAGCCACAGAAACAATACTGTCAGTTTCCTTGCAATGTCAAAAAGAGGCCCTCACCACGATAGAGCAGACACTCAAAACTGAACAGTATGGAAAACAACACAATGCTACAATGTGATAAATGGTAACATGCAAAACACAGGTACTATAAAACAATCTAAATACCCCTCCTGCCACCCACCTCTTGTACCCAGGGCGAAAAAGTCCCTGGGGACAATCCGGAGGCCCTCCGGGCACCAGGCGTTCGGAAGAGTGGTTCACAAAAGAACCAAACCGAAGAGATGACAGGCAAGTAAGCAGCACATTCCCTGCCTGCTGTACCGTGGCAGACCACTACTGCCCCCCGGCCAGGTTTCCCCCCAGCCCCTCCGGGTGGGCACATAACAGTCACAACCCCTCCGGCTGTGACCAGAGACCACCCCACTGGGTGTCCCGGAAAACAGGCGCCTCAGCCCCACCGGCTGACCGCTCCACTGTTACAGCCCCTCAGGCTGCAACCCTGGACAAGCCCTCGGGCTGTCCAGAAAACCACACTGCAGCCCTACCTTCTACACACATTCATTAAAACATGACAACTGCTCGCAGTGTCGGAGCAGAGGAAACAAGCACCAGTGTTAGCCCAGAAAGAAAGGGGTAAGGAATTGATAAGTGAAGAGGGAAAGTAGCATACAACCCCAGAATCTGACGCATGGCGGACGGCCACCAATGGAAAAGCAGGAGTAGCCACCTGACAGGAGTGGCGCTACAGCCATGCCAGTGAAGGGAGACCAGAAAAAGAGCCAGAAACAAAAAGCAATGCCCAGAGAGAGGGAGATGGGAAAACTCAGAAGCAACTTCACCCCTCATCACTCCACTCCCCACTTCTTGAGACACAGCCAAAGCAGACATTCAAAACCAGAGGGGACCAGGAAGTGACAGAGACTCACCACAGCACTGGCACCCTTTCCAGGGAGTGCACTCCGAGCATAGCAGGGAAAACCACAAGAGCCAGGGGCCCTCCCAAACAGCTGGGAGCCAGGCAGGGGAGATCGTCGATCCAAACACTGCATTCTGCACCATATGTTAAAGCCTCCTGTTCTATCTCCCCTCAGGAACAAACCAGAGACCAGCCAGCCTTAAGGTACAAGTAGAAATATTTAATAATACGTGCACGGAGACTGTGGCTTGAAAGGCCAAGGCCAAGCAGTCTGAATTGCGGAACTCCAATACAATCTTTTATGCTTGAAAACCACAAAAGGGTGAAAATACATCATCCAGTCAGAAAAACTGAAAGATAATTTCTTCATCAAGTACATGGTGTGATGTTGATCAGGAGATGCATGGTATTACACATATATTAGACATCTATCCAATCACAGTAGAATAACATTTCATGGTGGCAGCGTGACCTTCATATTTCTCAGACGGTTGTGACTTTCCAAGGCGTCACCAATCCAGCTTCCTCATAACCTCTCCTCAGACCTATGTAGACATCGAGATGTCTGTCTGTTGCTGGGCGAATGAAGCAATGCATGTCGCATGAGCTTTCTCTTCTAAGCAAACCTTGCTTTACAAGCTGCCTGTCAAGGTTAATATACTAAAGGTCATCCAACCTTCTGCATGTTTTTCAGGCCTGTACATCATTCAGTAACACAGGATGAGGTCAGGCCTGGGGGGATAATAAAATGGATTCCTTAGCCAGTTTCCACACTGGTGGTAGTGCAGGCAGTGGTGGGGGAAGGCTCCAGCCCTTCCCCTGCAGTCTCGGATGGCTGCCCACTGGGGCTGCTGCTGCTGCTGCTGGCAGTGGTGCTGGTGGCGGTGCTGGTGTTGGGGATGCCAGTGGTGGGGGGAGGCTCCAGCCCTTTCCCTGCAGCCTCGGATGGCTGAACTACCATGGTTGGTGTTTGGGGCTCAGAATAAGTCCCAGCACCAGGCCTCCTGTCCGTCCTGCCTACAGGTGCAGGCCCTTTGCGCTTCCCCTTGGCAGCTGGTGGTGCCTCCTTGCCCTTCCCCTTGGCAGCTGCTGGTGCCTCCTTGTACTTCCCCTTGGCAGCTGCTGGTGCATCCTTGCCCTTTCCCTTGTCAGCTGGGGCAGACACACTGTCAGTGCTGATGGCAGGTTCCCTGGAGCCTCTCCCACCTGCAGTAGTTGCCGACAATACTGTGGCTGTGGCCTCGGTGGCTGAGGTGCTAGACTGGGATCTGACCACCCTGGCCCGACATGAAGGACCAGGGGAAGATGTCAACGGCGGAGAGGAAAAGCTTCTTAGAGACACTGGAGCGGGAAGAGGGTGAAGGTTTGGGAGTGTAGGAAGAGGGAGTGGTTGTTGGAGGTGTCTACTGTGTTTGGGTGCAGGTGCATGGGCTGGATGCTGTTGTGAGGTGGATGGCTGTTGGGTGTCTGAGTGCTTGCGTTTGTGTACTTTGGGAGGAGGGGGCACAGACACAGTGGGCGAGGACACAGAGGACTTGTGCATGGATGTGGGGATGGTGACTGCCAGTGAGGGGTGTGTAGTGATAGGTGTTCTGATGATGGTGGTAGTGGATGAGGATGTAGTGCATGAAGGTGTGAATGGAGACGCTACTGGGAGGATGTTGGACGACAAGGGGGACACAGGGGAGGCAGTTGCTGATGTTATGTCTGCATCTGGATGGTGTTTGTGTGAGTGCCTGTGGGATGATATGTGGTGCTTGTGTTTTCCTGAGCCACTCATGTGTGTTGTCTTGGGTGCATGCTGGTCTGAATGTGTGCTTGGGATAGGTTGGGGTTGAGGGGAATGGGACTAGCGAGAGGAAGTTGAAGGGGGAAGGCTAGAGACAGGGACAATGGCTGCCATCAGGGAGGAGGCCAGAGCCTGGATTAATCTCTGTTGGGCCACCATGCCAGAGTGAATGCCTTCCAGGAATGCATTTGTTTGTTGCAAATGGCCTGCCAGGCCCTGGATGGCATTCACTATGGTTGACTGCCCAACAGAGATGGTTCTCAGGAGGTTGATAGCCTCCTCACTCAGGGCAGCAGGGCTAGCTGGGGCAGGGCCTGCGGTGCCTGGGGCAAAGGAGATGCCCACCCTCCTGGTTGAGCAGGCATGGGAAACACGCTGAGGGGCTTCTGGGAGGGCAGTGCTGGTACGGGGTGGCAGCTGTACCTGTAGTTAGGGTCCACCACCAGCAGGAGCTTACATTGGAGGAGGTATTACTGTCTGAACTGTCCCCTCCTGTCTCCGCTGTGGTTCTCCCCTCGCCCTCCGTCCCACTGGTGCCCTCACCGTTGGTGGATACGGCCTCCTGGGCCCTGTGGGATGCAGCTCCCTTCGTCACTGGTGCCTCTGCTCCTCTGCCAGATGATGCTAATGCACATAAGGACAAGGTGATAAAACAAAAAGGGGGGGCGACAAAGGATACACTTGGTCAATGGCAGCAACAACACCACCATTGGTGTACACGACACACACACACACACAGGGAACAGCCTTACGCACTAGTCAATGCACTACCAGTCACAATGCTAGTCCCCAGGCCATGGACAGGAATACCTAACGCCAGTTGCAGCATACCTGAGACCCACAGACCCCTGCCCAGTAGTGGATGCCTACTAGCTTGGTTGGAGGTGGTCAGTCCCTGCCCAACATGGAACCTACCCTGCAATGTCCGGCCTGGCCTAGGGGCATCTCACAGGCCCACATCCCCCACCCGGAGACCACCCCACCACGTACAAGTAGTATAATGTGAAACTGTACTCACCCCTTGTGGCTGCTGTGATGCCCTCAAGAGCCCATCCAGCTCCGGATAGGCCACTGCCAGTATGCGGGCCTTCAGGGGGGTCAGGGGTCGACTGGCACACTTCCTCGTTGGGAGGCCATCCCCAGCTGGACCTCCGCCACCTTCCTTGCCCAGCATCTCAGGTCCTCCCATTGTTTTGCGACAGTGGGTGCTCCGCCTGTCGCAGACTCCCAGGGTCTGCACGTCCTTGGTGATGGCACGCCATATACCCTTTTTCTGATGGGCTCTGACCTGCAGAAAAAGATACAGTGAAAAAGGTATCAGTCATACCGTCTGGCCTGTTACACTCATGGCCCACCATAGCCCTCACATCCCCTTACGCACAGACATTGCCCACCATACATGCATCAGACTGCCCAGAACCCTTACACCAACCCCCCCCACACGAGGCCCTCACACACAGCATTCCATGCATTCATGCACCTTGCATCGTGCTCACAGTGTACTCTCCTGTTGGTCTGGAGGCCCATACAGCATTCGGTACTGAGGTAGGACCCCATCCACTAGTCTCTCCAACTCCACAGCGGTGAAGTCAGGGGCCCTTTCCCCAGTGACACAAGCCATGGTCGATTCCAGACACAGGTCACAGCATCACTTGCAGTGTAGGTCCTCTCCTGTTGAAGGTCAGGTAGCAAGGGAGTGAACAGATAGAAAATGGCGATCACGTCCGATGCGGTGCGTACCGTCACCGCTGGTGTACATCACCATTGGCCACTGTAACCCATGGGGCCCATACACAACCAATGAGGTGTTGCACGGTGGTACTCAACCGCCTCCCGCAACGGTGCACAACATCAGCGGAATTACCTCATTTCCACCTGTCCCTCCAAACAGGACATGCAGACGCCATTCAAGAGGGGGGGGACAGGCCATGGTAACATATGTTACAGTACACATAGGCACCATTTGGGCCAATTCAACAACATACTGTTACTGTCACATCACGCAATGCAGTGTAGTGTTCGGAAATGTGGAATACTGACAAGCTGCTCCCCGTTTTGCCCCCTATGTTACAACTGCTGCGATGAATAGGAGATGGAGACATTCCCCTGTGTACAGACCCCTGGTGGACTTGGCAACAATGGAGGACAGGCACATTATCCTCACCTATATAATTGACAGGGCCACAATCACAGAGCTGTGTGCCCAGTTGGAGCCTGACCTGATATCTGCTATCCTTCACCCCACCTGGATCCCCCCTCTTGTGCAAGTCCTATCTGTGCTCCATTTCTGGGCAACTGGCTCCTTCCAAGTGACAGTGGGCTTGGCAGCAGGAATGTCACAGCCACTGTTCTCAATACTGCTAAGCAGAGTGTTGTCTGCCCTGATAAAACGCATGTGCAGTTACATCGTTTTACATCAGGTGGAGGATTTGGCCACAGCGAAAGCTGACTTCTATGCAATGGAACATATCCCCAACATTATTGGGGCAATTGATGGTACACATATTGCATTTGTCCCCCCCCCCCGGTGAAATGAACAGATGGTCAGAAATCAAAAGAGCTTTCACTCCATGAACGTGCAGATAGTGTGCCTCGCGGAACAGTACATCTCCCATGTCAATGCAAAGTATCCTGACTCTGTGCATGATGCCTATATCCTGAGGAATAACAGCATCCCATATGTGATGGATCAACTCCAGAGGCACCGGGTGTGTCTAATAGGTGCGCCCTGGTTCCCACCCAGTGGATGTTGGTGTATTGGTCTTGTGTGGGCCCTAAGGGTTAGAGTGTGTCTAACAGGTGTCCCTCCGTATTTGCAGGTGACTTTGGTTACCCCAACCTCTCATGGCTACTGACCCCTGTAAGGAATCCCAGGACAAGGGCAGAGGAATGTTACAATGAGGCACATGGGTGAACAAGGAGAATAATAGAGAGGACATTCGGCCACCTAAAAGCCAGGTTTGGGTGCCTGCATTTAACAGGTGGATCGCTGTGCTACTCACCCAATAAGGTATGTCAGATAATCATGGCATGCTGCATGTTGCACAACCTTGCCTCGAGATGCCAGGTGCCTTTTCTACAGGAGGATGAGGCAGGAGATGGGCGCGTGGCAGAAGTGGACCCTGTGGACAGTGAAGATGAGGAGGCAGAGGATGAGGATGAGGACAACAGAACAGGTATTATACGACTGTACTTCCAGTGACACACAGGTAAGACACGGTAACTTCACTTTGCATTGACAGTTTTGTATTTGACATTGTACATGGCATGCAGATTTTCCCACTTTTATTGCCCCTTACTGTACCCTTTGGCATCTCTATTTTCAGATATCTGTGCCCCACTCTGGCAGCTGATGTGTTGACTGCAACCAACCACAGGTCATTCCTATGTATGCATTACTGTACAGTTGTATTGCAGTGTTTAAACCCTGTTAAACAAATACATAGTTAAATCATTTGGCATACTCCATACTTGTATTTATTCAAAGGGTAAAGAGGTAGAAGGGGATGTGCAATGGGCTGGGGGGATGATGGAGGTAAGTCCAGGATAGAGTCCAGTCTATTTGTATCAGAGGTGCATTGTCCAAGGGGGCATAGGAAGGATAGCAATAGCAGTTCAAGGTGGATAGGGGGACAGAGTGGGACACAAGGGTTACAATCAGGGGAGTCGTATTTCCTGGTGGGGGTCTTGGCAATGTTCTCTGGCTTCTGCCTGGATCGCAGGGACCGTCTCCTTCTCCAGGGGGAGGGGTACTGGTGGTCTGTTGTTCCTGGGGTGGGTCCTCCTGTCCACTGGCGGCAGAGGACGTGGAGGGCTGTTCATCGGTGTGGCTAGTGTCAGGGACCCGGTGGTGTGCCACTGCCTCCCTCATGGTGTTGGCCATGTCTGCCAGCACCCCTGCAATGGTGACCAGAGAGATGTGGATGTCCTTCAGGTCCTCCCTGATCCCCAGGTATTGCCCCAACTGCAGCCGCTGGGTCTCCTGCAATTTGTCCAGTATCTGGCCCATCGTCTCCTGGGAATGGTGGATGCTCCTAGGATGTTGGTGAGTGCCTCATGGAGAGTCGGTTCCCTCCACTTGTTGCACAGCAGTCCTCCCAGCTTCCCTGTTGTCCTGTGCCTCTGTCCCCTGAACCGTGTGCCCACTGCCACTGACCCCAGGTCCATGATTGTCCTGTGTTTGTGGGGTTGCCTGGGGTCCCTGTAGTGGTGGACACACTGCTGATTAACGTTTCCTGGGGACAGAGGTATGGGCCCACTGGGTGGGTGCTGTGGTGGTATTTCCTGAGGGAGGAGGCTCTGTGGTGGTATGGGACTGTGCTTGGGTAACTGACTGCCCGGAGATCTCTTATGGGCCAGGTTGGTCATCCAGATCCAGGTGTCAAGAGCAGCTGTCATCACTGTTGGCCTCTTCTGGGGGGGACTGGATTTTGCTGGCACATCCTCTCCGGTAACATTGGCTGGGGGACCTGTGGGGATGTAAATGCAGTGTTATTGTTTCTGCGTGTGACATCTTGTGCATGGATGGGTTGCCATCTATGTTAGTGTGTGAGTTGTTATTCGGTGGGCTAGGTGATTCTCTAGTGTGCGTGCTTTATTGATAGTTGTCCATGCAGGTCTGTGATGGGTGTCCATGCATTGGTGTTGCATGCAGGGCTTGGTTTTGGATTGGGTTTGTTGTGATAGTGGGGTGTGTGGGAGGTGGTGGAGTGATTGGAGTGAGGGTAAGGGCGCAGGTATGTGATGGCATGCAGATAGGGGATGATAGCAATAGAGATTTGACTTACCAGAGTCCAGTCCTCCTCCTGCTCCTGCCAGGCCCTCAAGATGCATGATTGCCAAGACTTGCTCCTCCCATGTTGTTAGTTGTGGGGTAGGAGGTGGGGGTCTACCACCAGTCCTCTGTACAGCTATTTGGTGTCTTGCTGCCACAGAACACACCTTCCCCCATAGGTGGTTCTACCTCTTCCTGATGTCATCCCTTATTCTGGGGTACTGTCCCATGGCGTTGACCCTGTCCACGATTCTCCGCCATAGCTCCATCTTCCTAGCAATGGATGTCTGCTGCTCCTGTGATCCGAATAGCTGTGGCTCTACCCGGATGATTTCCCCCACCATGACCCTTAGCTCTTCCTCTGAGAACCCGCGGTGTCGTTGTGGTGCCATGGGTAAATGGGTTATGCCTTCTCCTTCCTCAATGTGAGAGATGGAGCAGAGATTTGCATGTTACATGTTCACGGATGTCAAACATCAAATCAATATTTGGTTGATGCCATTAACCTTGCCCACCATTCCAAATAGACTTCCAGGTCCCACATGTGTTTTTTTTTTCCACAATGCCATCTACTCCGTTTCCTGGGTGTCTGCAGACTAAAGTAGTAGTAGACGGCGTAAAATGGTCATCCGTCCACTGTAAATATAAATTATTTATTTGCTTATTTTTTAATGAATTAATGTAATTAGTTATAGGTAATTTCGACGTCGATTTGTGTGATCTTTACAGGGTCAACCAAAAGCGAATTATTTTTTCATTATAGACGTTTCTTGCAGTTTTCCCTAACTGTCCCATATTATTAACAGAAATTGCTTTTCTTTTGGACTAACCGTCTCACTCACACCTACAAAATCACGATCGCTGACTTTCTGAAAAACATATATAATGCTTTACCATTGTGTCACATCAGAGAAGAGTAATGCTAAACATATTGCTCACTCGTAATCCATCGTGGCTAATTTAACGTGATGAGGAATCACATGTGATGCTTTCAGCTATTCCTCGAGTGTCTGGAAAGATAAATTGGTGTGTATATCTATGACTCCTCACGTACACAAAAAGGCACCTGGAAACTGCTCTCTATAAGCAGCAAATCCAATTTTCATTCAGGGAAAGCTGCTTTCTTATCCCACTGCTTTTGCCCACTATATATTTCTGAAAGAGATTGCAGTTAACGAACTCAAAAACAAAATATTTATGACATGTGTTACAAATTAGAAGGCACATTTTGTTTTCTAGAACAATGTTTATTGAATTTACGACCTTATAGTGATAGTGTACACATGCATCTTGTAAATAAAAACAGGTCACCACCATGAGATGCAACCGATAAAGGCGAAATGGTTCCTAGGGTTGTGCTCCTTGTCTCTCAGGTTTGACATTTACCAGATGTGCTTGGTTTACGGGTTTCTGAGGGCAGTCCCTCGACCTGCACCACGACTCCTCTGCAGTTGAGCAAGTAGTCCATCCCACGCAGCAATTCAGAAAAAAGGGACACTCCTCCAGACCTCTAACTGCTTCCTATATCTCCCGTGGCAATCATCAATCCGATACCTGTCATTTGTTTAAGCTCAAGGTGACCATCCCAATTTGGGAGGATCCGAAAAAAATATAGCCATCCTGGATTCTCTTTCGGATCGCATCCCCACTATCAGTTCTAGTGTATGGAGAATTATGGCCCGATATGTTTGAATAGCAGCAGCAGAGTGCCTAAGGCCAATTTCCATCTATGGCAGTATGGGTCCCCAATCTGCCCCATCTTCCACAGTCTGTATGGGATATTGTAAACATTATGAAAATACATATATTGGATGAATCCTAGCCGACAGTGATCACCATCTGTCTAACTGTCAGCTTAGCTTCGGCCAAAGCTTCTTTGTCCAGTTCCTCCAAGTCAGTTTCTAAATTTTATTTTAATTACACCATTGGGACGGGGACATTTACTAGCTTGTTCCTTCTATACACAAATGGACTGACAGATTTTCTGATGGAACACTGCAGGGATGTCCCGAAGGTGAAGGGTATTGATATCCCTGTACTGACATATGCGGATGACGCGGTCCTTATGGCCCGCACGTTGAATGGTCTCCGAGAATTAGTTAGAGCTTATGTTGTCTTTATGTCAGCTTTGGGACTGGAGGTCAATTTTAAGAAGTCGCACTTTATGGTTTGTGGTAAACATATGAGTAGGGTGGGGGAGCTAAGGGTGGAGGATCAAGTTATTAGCAGAGTCCATGAGTTCCCATACTTAGGGGTCATTTTTGATGAGAAAGGATCTTGGAAACCCTGTATTGCTAGAAGGATTGTGCTTTTTCATGCAACAGTTGGTGCAACCTTTGACTTTGCGGCTAGGGTAGGTAGCAAACCGATCAAACCTCTGCTTCAAATCTTTAGGCGGAAATGCCTACCTGTCCTTCTGTATGGTTCAGCACTCTGGGGGTTTAGGGATACCCGAGCCCTTATGGTGGAAGAAAATCGTTTCTGTAGAAGGCTTCTGGGTGTTGGTCAAAATATTCCTGGATTTTGCCTTCACCTGGAACTGGACCTTGAGTATGTACAGGACACTACCCAGCTGGCTCCCCTTTTGTTATGGATTTCAGTTTGGAGCAATGAACATGCCTCTCTTAATAGGGATATCCTAAGGGATTGTTTGGCCTGCTACAATGAAAAGCATATTCCCTGGCTGTCGTACATAAGGAAGATGGCACATGACCTGGGGCGGCCTGAATTGTTTGATTATCCCGAGGACCTGACTAGTTATGATAAGAAATGGGTTAAGGACAACTTTCAGAGAATTCAGGAGACCAAGAGGGAGGGGGAGGCTCTAAGGAAAAAATCGATTAGGGAATTTACTATGCTAAAGATGTGGGTGGGTCCTGAGCGATATCTCTTAGAAATCAAGGATGTGAGGGAAAGGTCTCTCATAACTCGATTTCGCTTGCGGATCATTAGAAGTAATTTGTGCTTCCCCCTAGGTCAGTATGGGAAGAAATGTATTAGACCCTACCCCTGTGATGGGGTGTCCCATCAGACTTTGATCCATTTTACACTGTTCTTTGTCTTTTATGCACCTTTTAGAACCTGATTCCTACTACCGCTCCTTAGGCCCAAGGGTTTTGTGCAACACCGTCCTGCTTTCATGTGGCTGCAAATGGCCTCAGATGTATTGGTATGGAAGGGCCTGGGATCATTCCTGAAGGGAGCTACTACTTGGTGCAAAAATGTAGAATTTTTGGAATGATCTCATTTATTTTTCTTCAGTTTTTATGAATGAGGTTTTTATCTTCTTTTGTTTTTTATTTTTATATGTATGTATGTATGTATGTATGTATGTATATATATGTATGTATATATATATATGTGTATATATATTTATATGTACATGTTTTTATGATGGGTGCTTTTATTATACATGGTTTTTATTGGTATTCTTATAATGTTTTGTGGATTATGTGTTGTAATGGAGGGAGAGAGCAGGAAAGAAAACAAGGAGTTAAATGGAGGGATGAAACCTGCAATGGCAAGTTCCATTAAGAAGGCCTTAAAGAACTTCATTACAGGCATGGTGTCAAATGTTGCGAACAGAGCTAACAGGACAACTGGATAATTTAACTTTATAGACAGAGCTGCTTATCTTCTACTCTCTTTGAACTGGGATATGTAATGGTTTGAGTTATGTAATTGTGTGCAATAAGTGCTAATAAGCAATGACAAAGCCAATGTGCCTCACCTTTAAAATACAAGCACTAAGCTGTTGGCTTTAACAATGTTTATCTGTAAAGTATTGTCTGAAAAAAAGTAAAATAAAAAACACTTTAAAATAGTAGAGGAAAATATTTTAAAACTGAACATTGAATTCAAAGTGTTTGATCCTTGTAATGGCATGGTTTATTGTTTCAAATAAGTTTCAATCTGGACACTCTGAACAGAATTTAAAAAGAAAGAAGGAGGTGCGGAATGTACACGGAAATGCTTCCCGGAAGTAACTTGGAATATTTCATTGATGAAAGAGTCTATTAATTATTCTATTATAATTATATAATATAATTGTATATTATTCTATAAAAAATATGATCGTCCTGAAGAAAATTAAGAAAACTCTTCCAATAAAAGTATGCCAACACTGCGTAGCTGTGCTGGCAGTGTTCGATGTATAGGTATGTATGAACATGGGCATTTGCAAAGCTCAAATAGTTAAGGGCAATGGAGTACTCTACTTTGCATATACATAGGACAAGATTATGATTAGAGGTCATTTTCTGAAGGAAAGGCAGGGAAGAGGAGCTGTTGTAGTCAGTAAAGATAAAAGTTAATGTTCTTTTGACCCAGTTTAGACCCTGCCATATGCAAATTCGTCTTGACCATAACTAAGGCTATTATTCCGGTAAATCAAGACTGATTTGCATACGGCTGGGTCCATATTGGGGTGACAGGGTGTGCAAAAAAACAATGGACTGGGATGCGCCGGAGTAATTACCAGTGGCTGAGTTTTCCAAACATAACATTTTTGTATACTTTAGTGTGTCACCCTGAAGAGGATGCCAATGCCCAGGCATGGGTCCCATGCACACTGTCACTTAAAGCAAGCTCTACCTGGATGATGAGAGCAACCAATCCTCAGTTACTTGTGCTCCTGTTCAGAGATGACCTGGCCTGGCAGTTTGGGCTGGACTGTTTCCACTGGAAACAGGATCAACATTGATTTGCAGATGGTTGGGTCCAAACTAAACTTGCAAGGTTAGCAGAATAAAAATGAACAGTGATGCCACACAAGTAATTACTAGTGGCTGAGATTAATTCAAGCATCATGTATTAGCATTTATAAAGTGCTTACTCATCCCCAAAGGAATATCCCAGCACTAGACTGCAGACCAGTCAGACCAGCCAGACCTCATACGTCCCAAAAAAACATTAAGGAGGGAAAAAACAAGTCAACTGAAGATTGAAAATGAGGGCATTCCAAGATGAAGCTGCCAAATAACTAAATGAAGGGCAAGGGCCTCTCATTTTGGATCTCCTAATTCATCAGCATTTTGTGTTTTGTGTATACTTTAGTGTTCACCAAGAGTATAAGGAGAAGGAGTCTGCAAGTGATGGCAAAGATTTACCCTGTTTTATGCCTGTGGACAGCAGTTTGAAAGCTGTGGCATGTGTGCACAAGGATGTCTAGGATGTGTGAGGATTTATGGGTGAGTCATGCCTCTATGAAATCTTAACCATGGTGCACTGCAAAACATGTGTTAATGATCTTGATTTGGAGGGAGGCTTCTTACTTTAAAGTGTGCAGTGGCTATCTGACTGAGTGTGAATATAGATGTAGTGGGCGTGGAATGAGGTAAATTTTGAAGTGTTATCTGGAAAGCGTTGCATGTTGTTTTTTGTGGGAACAGGAGTTCTGTTGTTAGGCACTTTATTCCCTAACTAGGCACAAACTAGAGATCCCTTGAATTTAGCTGTACCTAGGGTAGAGTACAAACTACAAATCAGACTGCATAAGAAGGGAAGTCCTCTTAATAAGTAGTCTGAGAAAGCAAGGTGGGGTCATCTGTCTTCTGCAATAGTGATGATGTGAAGGTTGCTTCTCATCCCTTTATCCTATCGTCATTCCTTTTCTGGTCATAGGAACATGTTGTGAGTCTTCAATTGGCTGGCTTAGGAGTTGTGTTAAGGTCACACAAACCAAGCTCTGCACAATAATTGTTGGAGCAGGTCTTAGCAGCAGGCCTCAGATTATTTGTTTTTAAATTAAAGGTGGAGAGAAACATGCTGCCAGTCCTCCATGGGCTGGCCTCAAGAGGCACAGCCAGGCCACATGACCTCTGTCATCCTTAGTGATATGCTGGTTCCGGCCTTTACAATCCTGCTGATGCTAGCGCAGGTGTTTCAATAAAAATTATTAATGAGTGTTCATGTATTCTGAATAAGTGATTTGTGTAGAAAATACAATAAAGTCGAAAAATAATGCACACATTTGAAAATGTGATGATGAAGAGAGGCCGCCAATGTTCACGAAGTGTACCTATTAATATCCTAACACTGTGAAAAGTTGAAAATATGTTTGACTAATGCAGTAATATGTCATGTTAAAGGTTATGCATTATGCTCTAGTTTTATTAATCGTAGGCCTTAACTTAGCGAGTGTCTTGGCCTACTTTGCAGACCTCATGTCAAAGCTGTATTTCTTAACATTTAAAAAATGGCTGTCCTAGAGAGTTAAACTGTGATTTCATTTTGCATTGTTTAAATGTGCTCATAGCTAAAGTCTTTCCCATGAGAACCAACTGCTAGAAGATGTTGTTCTTTCTAATGTAACATTTTGTGTGTAATGTTGTGTGAGACTGACTTTCTCAGGAGAAGAACAATGGAGATACTGACTGGAGTGGAAGCTACAATAATATTGTTACCTGACAAGCCAGATGATGAGGATATTGCAGGACAACCAATCAACGACATGTGAACGGAGTAATGGTAGAATTCATGGATTTGGAATTTTAATTTTATTGGACAAAGTGTGAACATGCGATTAACTGACCAATAGAGATTTGGGAAGTAGTTTTACTAGTTTTAATTTAATGATTCTGCACAGAGAGAAGACAGGCTCATTCTTACCCATTTTGCGTCTTGACAGGAGATGTGCTTAACTTTATGCTTTCTGAATTTGATGCTGAATCCTGATGCCTTGCTGATCGACTGATGTCCTGAGGATGAAGACTGACTTGCTGATCCACATTGAGGATAGGTATAATGAACTAGACTGTTGACTATCATATGTATTTGCTTTTCCTTTCTAGGTATCAACTGCACCGTTTTGATAGAGCCATAGTTAGATGTGTTTCCAAATTCGTGTTACTAAATTATTTTGCATGAAGCCCAACATGCCAATGGTAACGTGATGTTAGTTAAGGATCCTCTCTAATGTAATTAGGCTAAGAGGAAGTAATGCTTGATGTATTTTTCTGCTGAACCTAAATGTATGTAAACACTTTGACACAGTTGACTTCGCTACTAATTTTCACTGTACCTCTTAGAATGTGTTGTAGTTCAAGCTTTGATTAGATTACGTTTCTTCAGCTGTTTTAGACAGCCAGTATTGTTTCTGTATGTGTTTCATTTGATTTTGGGATTAATCTACATGATTTTAGCATTGTTAATATATGGAAATAAATATTCTAACTTTTACTAAATGGTGTGGTTATTCATGACTGAAAGGTCATCGTGTGTGAAAATTACTGACTCTATTGATTACTGATGTTATTGATCATTGGTGAATATTGATATTGTGTATTGGTTACTGATCTTTGATCTGCATGTACCGGGAATTATGGTAAGAACATCTTAATTGCGAGTCAAAGATTCATCAACCTATTTGCGCCCCTTTGTAAGTTTACTTATTAAGGGCAGACGCGCTAACGGAGATGGTAGCAGACTAATGGTTAGTCTCCTTAAGAGCTTATCATAGACATCCGGTACATAGTAACTTGTGTTAACAAAGATAGCAAGAGAGGTAGTGGTTAGTCTCCTTAAGAGCTTATCATAGAAGCCCAGTACAGAGTATCAGGTATTAACTATGTTGGTAGAGAGAGGTGAAGGTTTGTCTCCTCAAGAGCCCATGATAGATGTCCAGAGATAGTAACGGAGGTGGAGGCACATTACTATTGAGATTTGGATTTTATTTTTCAATGATGCTAATTGGAGAGAAAATTATGTTCCCTTAAGCCCAGAAATGACTTTCTGAGAATCCTGGATCCTGCCAATGGTTGATTAAGAATGTTCTCAGCATTCTAGTGACAGAGTGACAGAGTGAATGAAGTAGGTTGCGCTTGCACAGCTTAGACAAATCGCAGAGGAATTGTGAGGTTTGTGATGGTTTAGGGAGTTTGCGTACTCCAAATGAAGTTGTAGAAGGAGTGTGCGTACTCCACAGTGTGAGAGTAGGTAAGTCGAGTTTCATATGTATGTGGTGCTTTGTGCTTAAAAATTGTCCATGCGATTGTTGATGTACAGACCCTGCAAGGTCTAAGACTCCAAAGTATATTGAAAAGGGTATGAGACAATTGGTTTTATGTTTTAATCTGTTTGGTTTAGTAGGTTGATCGGGCGTGGTCAACAAGTCAGAGTGTGAGTCAAAGTGAGTGAAAGAAAATTTCGACTGAGATTTGGCGAGTCCTATTTGCACCAGGACAGACCTATTGATCAGTTGAGAGTAAAATTTGCGGGTCGAATTTTGCTAGCAAATCTGGGAGATTGAGAAAGAAGGAGTAGCTGTAAGTGTGGGAAGAGCCGTCAGTGAAAAATCCATAAGGTTTCTGAAGTGACTGTGTTACCTTTCCTGTAGTAAACCTGCAGATTTGTTTTTTGGTTTTTGATTAGTGCTCACAGTTTTTCATTAGTTTGTGTGAATCGGAGTTTGGGAGGACAAGCCACAAGACTTTGTCAGCCGCAGTACGTGTGAAGATGACATCATGGGAGCAGCCGTTGGATAGGTTGGTTAGTGAGAAGGGTCACACACTGATTTGCAGCCATCTGTGAGAGGCAATTGGTTGAGAAAGTGGGTGAAAGGAATCTTGGGATTAAAAGTCACTTTCTGATTTGAGTTTGAATAACAAAAAGGTCAGTCATGTTTATAACTAATTTAGCAGCCTTAATAGAGAAGCATTAATGTCACCCTCTGTTAGTAGTGTACCCCTCCTTATATATTTTTGTACAGTGTCAAATTACAAATATAATTTATCTTCGGAGCATTGAGCTGGGACTGTTCATTGCTAGTAGTAAAATAACTTCATTTAGTGGAATCTAACAATACTGAGAAGCACTTTTACTGTGATTGCTAGTATGGGAACCCCTGCTGAAAATTTTAGGACACAGGTTAGCAGTTCTGTAAAGAAGTGATGGTACTGTCCCACTAACGGAAATGCAATTCAGAAGAGAATTACTAAACACATACCATATATGCTGCGGCTGAATTAATATTATTATTAAAAACACTAGCCTTGAAAAGCAGCTGCTTTAAAGGGACAATGCAGGATAAATGAAGAGCACGTGATTGGGATGTTGTGTGTGGGGGGGGGTTGTGTGCATGAATGTGTGAGTGTGTGCATGAATGAATCTGTGTGTGTAGTGTTGTTTGCATGGCTGTATGCATGTGTGTGAGTGCGTGTAAGAATGATAATGTGAGTGCGTCTGCATGTCAATGTGAATGTGTGTACAAATTTGTGCGAGCATGACTCGATGCATGCGTGTATGTCAGTGTGAGGGATTGGGTGTATGCGTGGTGCGTATCTGAGGGTGTGTGCATTTATGGGTGGGGGTGTGAGGATCGGAAGGGGGGAGTATGGATGGAAGGGGGGTCGTATGGGGAGTGTTGGTGGGGAGTGAGCCACCTACCAGTGACAGGGAAGGAATTCCCTGTCACCGGTTAGGCCTACCGCCATGGTTTTGTGGTGTTGCTAACGCCATGAAAACCATGGCGGTAGGCTGGCTCAGAATGCTGTCAGCGGTAGTAAAGCAGTTGACGGGCTGGAGATTGACATCTCCGTCCGATAGGCTGCTACCGCCATGGCGGTCTGAGTGGAGAAGTGGTATGTATCGCCAGCCTGTTGCCGGTACTGCCACCACATTACCACTCACCGCCAGGGTCATAATGACGTCCATAGTGTCTAAGCATTAACTGATAGAACTAGAGGCATCCTTTAAATAGCATTTAAATTGTGTGGGCGAGAGAGAGAAGTCAGTGCCGCTTCCTGCAGTTCAGATTGGTTTAGCACCAGGGCAAAGTCCCAGAAGAATGCATAGTTCCCCATCTCTGAGCTAAAAATTTAAAGAATCATATAGCCCTTCAGAGAATCATTATTACTGGTCTTAAGCTGGAAGCCCCACCAGATCACACAGGCCAACCCATGCACGTAGGAACTTATCAAACAAAAATCCAACCTTAATGCAGGGATCGAAACAGATGAATTAAAAATAAAGAGTTTACCTAAGATTTGCTCTTCCATTTTCTCTTTAAACTTGATAGCACATTAATAAAATGTCCATGCCCCCTCGTGTTATAGAATGCTAGTGTTCTTTTTCCAGTTTATTACCCCCTACATTTTCCCTATTTAAGACTATGAGTTTATGGACTCCAGCTTCCCTGTAACTAGACCCCAGGCACAGTTATTAGTCTTCCTAGCTTCTCTATTTTTAAGGATTATTTTTAAGGATTAACACCTTGCTGTTTGAGACATTGATCTTCAAGTAATAAAAGGTGGCATACTCCTGTACAGAAACCCGCCTGTTAAGGCTTTAGGAGTTAGGTCAAAGATAGTGATATAATCTGCATACATGAAACAAGGGAAAGGGAAGGCACCTACCTTAGGAGCACCTCCCTTGTTAGTTGCTAGGCAGTCTGGGAGGTTTGAAACATACAATGAGAAAAGAAATGGAGCCAGCAGGCAAAACAGTTTCAGACCATCTTTAGTTGGAATTATTGAGGAAAGTCCTCAATCCCCGACGAGCAGCAGCTGACACCATGTTGATAATTTGACAGCAATTAATAATGAGAGGAGAATAGCTAGTAGACCTAGCTTCTTTATTGTTTCCTTTATGTTGTCATTTCCACCCTATTAAAAGCTATAGAAAAATCTTCGAATGCCACATATACATTGTGTCCTTGGATTGAAGTATAGGTTTCTGGTGTGAGTTTCAGCATACATTTGTTATCAAGTGTACAGTGTTTATTTTGAAAAGCTGTTTGTTCAATAGACAATATTCTTTCCTCTTTGACCCACTCAGAGATGTGTGCCAAGATGCTCCTAGCAAATGTTTTCCCTACCACGTCCAGCAATGCTATTGGCAATAGTTGCCTGGGAGATGCCTTGCACCCTTTTTGTAGCAGAATTTAAAAGCTTCCACATCAAGGTTAGGAAACACCATACTGAAAGCAGTGCACCAAAAAGGGAGCAAGAAAAGAGGCCCACAGTGAGGGCTCCTTTTTAATCACAGTAATGGGCACCTTATCTGGGCCCATTGCCCCTGAGGACCTCATTCTGTTATGCAGTTCCTACTTTGGTAATAGGACTGCATGGTTAGGATGCCAGCACTACAGAGCGTTGCAGACTGAGTGCAACCCACACTGTTGAGTAGCTGTTGGATTAACTCCTGGCTAGTTCACAGTGCCTCACTCAAACATGCAAACTTGACTGGTGAAAGGTGATTATGGGAACCTGAACATGAGACTTTGACTCTTCAGGGAAGTCATGTAAACAGTTTAGTTGCTCATGCATGCCAAGGTAAGAGGCAAGATGTGAAATGAGTTTTTAATACATTTAAGCAATCACATACTGGGATAAAAAGCATGTGCTGTAATATTTTAGGCAGATTAAACAAAGCAAGGTAACCAACATTAAAATCAAAATGAAGGGGTTAAACAACCTAATAATGTTATGTGGTTCCAGATGTCTAGACATTCCTACCTAAGCCCATGTCTACACACTGCAAGAGCATACTGGTTGTAGCCCTCTGCCTGGTCCGACCTAAGGAGTTAACTCTGATCCCATACCTGGATAGAATAGCAATAGTCTGTCTGTTTTGTAGATCTCATCGGGAGACTGAGGTCAGCACCACTGAAGCTGTCTGTTGTGAATTGCGTGTCCCAGGATGATCACGACGAAGTGCCCACTACTCCCCTTGGGTCAATGTGTAGTTTATGTAATAACCCATTCATCATTTGGAGTACAGTTCTGATGTGATACTGTGTCTCGGAGATAGAAGCTGGCTCCTGGACTGGCAACACGAGTTACCATATCATGTACAGCATGTAACAGCAGTGGACAAGAAGTACAGATTATACGTGGTGCAAAGGCTGATTAAATGTACAGCATGATCCTCGGCTTCCTAGAACGAAGCAACTGATAAAATATGCAAAAGGCAATCGCTTAAACACAGTCTTGCTAAATCATGAATAAAAATGTGCATCAATGTAAATAGGACACAAGGGGGCGTGGCCAAGACCAGCATGGCGTAGGCAGCAGACTACGGGAGCTCAGGGACCCGCGACTGCACCCACAATGCCAAAGCACATCCTGAAACGATCTCAAGGGGGAATGGATCGTTGACCCCCCCGAGATCTGGCAACGGCAGCATTAAAAGTGGCGTAATAGACCCAGAAGGTCGTCTCTTGCTGCGACTGGTGGCGCACTCAAACTGGCGGCCGCCAGCGGGTGTCGGAGATAGCCGGTGCAAGTACGAGGTGGCCCCTCCTGAGGAACACCGAAGAACAACAGCAGCGAGGGCAGCTCAACGGTGGTGCCGAGGTCAAGATTGAGGGCAGGTTCTGAGACCTAGATTGCGGGCCAAATATTACAGTGGGTCCTGCATGCGAGCCATCAGAGCCGAGAGTGCGAGTGCATGTGGGCAGGCGGAACAGCAGAGGATAGCCAGAGGACATGCCCATGGGGCTTGGAGAGCAGTAGCGCCAGGCTCGAGAAAACTAGAGGGGCCTGAGCAGAGCACTTTCCTGACCAGCGCACGGTGACCCCATGAGGCAAAAGGAAGCTTCCCATTGTACACGAGAGCAAGCACTGCAGTCGCAAGGACCGGAAGGAGAAGAGCATGTCAGAGAAGATTAGAGCTGCGGCATGTCTGATGTCTAAGATATAAGTCACTACGGATGAGAGGGCTTGCAACACTGATCACACATGCTCAACACAGCCAGCTGAAATCTCTATAAACAACTCAGCAACCGCAGTGCAGGATATACTGCTTGAGACACCATTGCGGATCAATAAGTTCTAAAAACGTGGTTCCATAAGTTACATCAGAAAACCTTTGTAACTCGCCCAAATCGAAGACTTGTGAACTCGTAACTAAAATTTACTCTATGCTACTGATCAACGTGGGGTCAGTGTCGCACTAATAGTCGATCTTTTTTGGCTGCACTCTGGAGCTACTTCAAATTGGCGTCTGCCATTGGGCGGCGGAACTCGACAGCGCAAATATAAGATGGCGCACCCGGTGAACACTGAGTCCCGTTGACTACGAAGTTTCCACATCAGCGGAGAAGGGGAAAATCCTGAGGGCAGGCCCCGAGACCCAGAACATGATCCAGGCTCAAGGAAGGATCCCGCGTGTGAACAGGTAGCACCGACTGAGCGAGCACCCACGGATAAGTGATCAAACTCAGGGAGCCAATATACGAACCCATTCGATCTAGAGAACCTCTGCATCAGGCTCTAGGTCGCCAGAAGAAACTGAATAAAGTGCTTCCCCGACCAGCGCATGGTGATCCCAAAAAGTAAAAGGAGACTCCGGAGGCAGAGAAGAATGAGTTCGGCAGTCACATTACTCGGTAAGAGAACAATATAGTAGAGGAGACTGGCACTACGCTGCGCCTGCTATGCCAAGAAAAAGTCACTAAACGCTGTGGGGGTATAAAACACGGTTCACATGAGCCTAGCACAATCAGCTAGAATCTCTTCTGACAGAACAGCAGCAGCGCAGCAAAAAGTAGCACATGAGGCACCACTGCGAATCAGCAAACTTAACGAATGGGAAGCCATAGTGTACATAAGAAGCTCTTTTTAATCTGCCCAATGTATAATCTCGCGAACTATTAGCTAAATGCAATCCTATATTGTTGGTCAGCGTGACAGCAGTATCACTCCAATACAGGACTTGGAACTGCACAGCGGAGGGTTAAATAAAAAAATTAAAAAATCATCAAGAAAGACAATCATAGCACATAGATGGGGAAGACCACCAAAAAAAGAGATTGCGACATGGGGGGGTCCTCCACATCCTCAAACACACACAGAGGGGACGGGCCTCACAACACATAGTTCACCAATAACGGAACCCAATGAACCAACTCTCCAGGATGTATTACAAGCCATCGCAGCATCCCGAACAGCATTGGAAGTCAAGATAGATACGCTAAGCATTGACCTGGGGATCCTAAGAGATGACCACAAGAGGCTGGCAGAAAGAGTATCCACCACTGATAGAGACCTAGCAGAAGTAATTCCTGCGTTTTCACTAACAAGTAACAGATTAAATAATGTGGATAATCGTCTTAAAACACAGACAGAGCGGAAGACGCTGAAAATAGGGCAAGGTGCAACAACATAAGAATCATTGGACTCCCTGAAAAAAGTGAAGGGTCAAACATGATAGACTTCCTGGAGAACTGGTTGAGGAAAGAAGTCACCCCAAAGGGACTGTCGCCCTTCTTTGCCCTGGAGAGAGCCCACAGAGCTCCTAGCAGGAAGCCACCCCCAGGGACCCTCCCAAGACCAGTGATAGCAAAACTACTCCATTTTAGAGACAGAGACAGAGACCACATACTGAGGCAAGCACATCAGCGAGGCGAATTAACAATAGCGAATAGTAAGATCTCAATTTTCCCAGACTTTACAAGGGAAGTGCAAAGACGTAGAGCAAACTACAACACAGTAAAACGCAAACCACGTGAACTCGAGATTCCCTACTCCATGCAATTTCCTGCCAGAATCAGAGTGGTCGCCCCGACGGGTACAGAATTCTTCTCAACACCTGAGGAAACCTGGGCATGGCTGGAATCCAGACCAAACACCAGCTCGGAATGCCTGAGCCGTAAGACAAGATGCACAATAAAAGATCCAGGCGAGCGCGGAGAGCAATGCCTACTGCAACGAGATTAACAATCTGATTGAGGTAAAATTTTTACACATTTCTCACAGCATCGATAATCGGTGTGATGGGATTGGTCTGGGGGATTCCTAGAGATGCCGATTACCAGACGACACACGCAACATCCCCGCAACAGCTGTGTATAACACAGCCGAAACTAGGATACTAGCTTAAACCTTGTTTCTAATTAAAAGTTTGGGCGAAGACATCATGGCCCTTATTACAAGCCTGGCGCTCGGTGTTAAAGCGGCGGTAATACCGCAAACAGGCCGGCGAAAAAAATGGGATTACGACCGTGGTGGAAACCACCAACATAGACAGCCACTTTAACACTCCGGACGCCACAGTGGTACAAACAAACAGCCAGGCGGACACCGCCAACAGACAGGCGGAAGACAATGTACCACCCACCCTATTACAACAGGCCTATCCGCCACCTTTTCCGGGGCGGAACCAACGTGAACAAAACACGGCGGACACGGTACATAGAAGGGAAAATACTCACCTCTCCACACCCCACGAGGAACCAGGACGCCATTGAGCCCGAATTGCAGATACAGCCGATGATGGTCTTCCTCCTCTTCTATCAGGAGCACCAACGACGGCGGCGATGACCACGGCGAGTACTGCATCTACACACCAGGGGAGGGGGGAGGGAAAAGAGAGTGACACGCACACGCAACACCCTCACCCCCACCCACAACACCACATACACAAATACATGCAGCAACAGTACACATACACCACCTCACTCCCTGGAAGAACACAAGGACAAATGGAATTGATTTGAACTAATGTAATTATGTGAAATCTCATTATCAAAGTTCAAAATCCAGTAAACGCAATTAGGTACACCAACTACACAAGTCCGGATAGTGCACAAATCATTGTCCATGGACCACTAGGCCCAAAATGCATGGGCCAGGCCCACATATGACACCTGACTGTAAACGGAGAGAACACTGCAGGGGCATCAGATCGAAATGAAACAGGCACTTCAGGGGGAAGGGGAGGGGGGCACCTCAGCCAGATGAATGCAAGACACCACTGCTGCACGAGGGGGCTCCATGCCCACTGCTTTATCCTCGGGAGTGCAAAGCCACAGTCTCTCAAGTCTCTCAAGTGGGTCATTTGCCCACTGCTTTATCCTGGGGAGTGCAAAGCCACAGTCTCTCAACTCTCTCCAGTGGGTGGTTTACCCACTGCTTTCTCCTGTGGAGTGCAAAGCCACAGTCTCTCACGTGGGTGGTTTGCCCACTGCTTTATCCTGGGAGTGCAAAGCCACAGTCTCTCAAGTCTCTCAAGTGGGTGGTTTGCCCTCTGCTTTATCCTGGGAAGGGCAAAGCCACAGTCTCTCAAGTGGATAGCAGTCTCCACTGGTTCTGGAGGGGGCCTTGTGCCAAGAGTGCTTCATCCTGCCAAGGACTGAGGTAGTGGATGTGATACTCCACTGGTTCTGGAGGGGGCTTTGTGCCCAGAGTGCTTCATCCTGCCAAGGACTGAGGTAGTGGATGTGATACTCCACTGGTTCTGGAGGGGGCTTGGTGCCCAGAGTTCTCCATGTGCAGTTTGGCCAGTACAATTCCCTCACCTGGGTGTGTGTGCCACGAGATTGCCGAATATGATACGCCATGGAGGCTGTGACATACTCCACACTGCTGCGGCTTCGCATTCCACCTGCAGGTGACAACTGTGATGTCTGTAATGCTTCATGGAAGCTGCCCAGGGAGTCACCACCAGCCTCGGACGACTGACCACTGGGGATGGTAGGCATGTCTGCGGTGGTGCCACTGTCCGAGGACGTCGCCGGCCGCTGGCGATGCTTGCGGCGGTGTCAGTCGTGGTGGTGCTTGCGGTGGTGTCAGTCGTGGCGGTGCTGGCTGTGGGGTCGGTGGCGGCGGTGCTGGAGGCGGGGTCTGTGGCGGCAGAGCTGACCACAGGGTCTGTGGTGGCGGTGCTGGCCGCGGGGTCTGTGGCGGCTGTGCTGGGCGCGGGGTCTGTGGCGGCGGGGTCTGTGGCGGCGGTGCTGGTGGCAGGTTACGTGGCGACGGGGCATGTGTCAGTACCTGCTGAGGGAGAAAGCTGGATGTCTTCTGCAGCCTCGGATGGCTGCCCACCGGGTAAGAAGTTGGTGACTGTCGAAGCGGCTGTACAGTAGATGTGCTGTAGGCAGTGCAGATGGCGTTGCAGCTTGCGGTGCAGCTGGCCGTGTTCGCCGCCGTACAGGTTGGCGTGGACGTGGACAGAAGGTGTGACACTGGTCCCTCAGTCCATGCCACCATGCCCTCTCCTGACCTGCCCTTCAGTTTTTGGCCCTCCCCCATGGTGTTGCAGTTGTTTTGCCACTATCCCCTTTCGTTTTTGCTGACCCCTTGGTGGCAGGTGTTTTCGGCTTCTCCCTTGGGATGTGGGCAACTTTTTAACCTTGGCAGATGGTGGAATGTCCTTGCCCTCACTCCGTGGCACACTGGCAGCCCTGATGGTTGACACACTCCATGACCCCATAGTTGCTGGCACCACTGTGCCTGGGGATGTGGTGGCTGAGGTGCTGGGCTGGGACCTGGAAAGCCTGGCCCTAGAGGAAGGACGGGGGGGAGGTCAATGTTAGCCAGGAAAAGTTTTTTAGACACACTGGGACGGGTAGATGGAGGGGGTTTGGGAGTGGAGGAAGAGGTAGTGGTTGTAGGAGGCGTACTTCTGCTGAATTTGGATGAAGGTGCATAGGCTGGAGGCTGTTGTGAGGTGGATGGGTGTTGGGTGGGTGTGGGCCTGCGTTTGTGTACTTTGGGAGGAGGGCTCACAGACACACTGGGAGAGGACACTGGGATGTGTGAATGGTAGTGGGGGTGGTGAGTGCACGTGAGCGGTGTGTGGTGATGGGCGTGCTGGTGATGGAGGTACTTGCTGAGGATGTAGTGCATGCAGGTGTGAGTGGCGACGAGACTGGGAGGGAGGAGGGAGAGGTGGAGGAGGGGGACACAGTGGAGGAAGTGGATGTTGGTATGTGTGCATGGGTAGGATGCTTGTGTGAGTGCTTGTGTGCTGTGTGGTGCTCATGTTTGTCTGAGCCACTCTTGTGTGTTGATGTGTGTGCATGCTGGTCTGATGGTGTGCTTGGGATAGGCTGAGGTACAGGGGATTGGGTCTAGGTGGAGGAGGTTGGAGAGGGCAGGCTGGACACAGGGACAATGGTTGCCATCAGTGCTGAGGCCAGAGCCTGAAATGCTCTCTGTTGGGCTGCCTGGCCAGAATGAATGCCCTCCAGGTATGCATTTGTTTGTTGCATATGCCTCTCAACACCCTGGATGGCATTCAGAATGGTAGACTGCCAAACAGTGAGGGATCTCAGGAGGTCAATAGCCTCCTCACTGAGGGCAGCAAGGCTGACTGGGGCAGGGCCTGAGGTGCCTGGGGCGAAGGAGATGCCCACCCTCCTGGGTGAGTGGGCATGGGACACATGCTGAGGGGCTGACTGGGAGGGTGGTGCCGGTAGGGGTGGTGGCGGCTGTACCTGTTGATGCGGTGGGCACAGAGGGGCCCACCACCGCAAGGGAGCTCCAATCAGAGGAGGAGTCAGTGTCGCTGGTCTCTGCTCCTGTCCTGGCCGTGGAGCTCCCCTCGCCGTCCATCCCACTGGTGGCTTCAGATTCCGTTGCTTCACCATCCAGGGCCAAGCGGGATGCAGCTCCCTCCTGCTCCGGTGTCAATGCTCCTCCGCCTGATGATGCTATTGCACACAAGAACAGGGAGACCACAAAAAGGGGGGGGGGAGACAGAAGAAAGACATGTTCAGTGCATGGAATACCACTACCGTTGGCAGACACAACACACAGGGAGCAGCCCTCTGCACTATGCCATCCACTAACAGTTCCTAGAAATTTCAGCTGACCATGGGGTACGATGCCTAAGCCTAATTGCTGCACACCTGGAAGTCACAGGAGCCGGAGTAGATGTAGATTGCTCTAACCACTAGTGGGGTTTGGGTGCCACATAGCCTGCCTCACGAGGGACCTTGCCTACCAAGATAGCCCTGGCCTAGGGGAACCCACTGCCCACCTCCCCCGCCTAGACACCTCGTAATGCGTGCAAAGTCAGCTGAATGAGAGTGTACTCACCCCCTTGTGGCTGCTGTGATACCCTCAAGTGCCCATCCAACTCCGGATACGCCACCGCCAGGATCCGGAACATCAGGGGGGTCATGGTGCGACGGGCACCCATCCCACGTTGGGAGGCCATCCCCAGCTGGGCCTCCACCGTCTTCTTGCTCCAGCGGTGCAGGTCCTCCCATCTTTTCCGGCAGTGGGTGCTCCGTCTGTGGTGGACCCCCAGGGTCCGGACGTCCTTGGCGATGGCACGCCAAATACCCTTCTTCTGGTGGGTGCTGACCTAGAGGTATGGTACAGGGGGAAAGGACATTACTTACCCCTCCGGACCGTCATACTCATTGCCCCCATTCCCACCCTTGCCCTGACGCACATACACTCCCCATCCGCACATGCAGGCCTCAGCCCCCCATGTATCTTCCATCCACACCACTCACAACAGGCATTGCCCATACAGCATGTTCACAGTGTACTCACCTGTTTGTCTGTAGGTCCATGGAGTAGCGTGTACTGGGGGAGAACCGCATCCACTAACTTCTCCAACTTCTCCGAAGTGAAGGCAGGGGCCCTTTCCCCAGACACATGAGCCATTTTCGCTTCCCGGACACAGGTCACAGCAGCACTTGCAGTGTAGGTCCTCTCCGGTTGAAGGTCAGGTATCAAGTGAGTGAACAGACAGAAAATGGTGGTCATGTCCACAGCGGTGCGTACCGTCACCGCCGGCGTACATCTTCATTGGCTCCTGGGACCTATAGGGCCCAATGTTAACCAATGCTGAATAGCGATGCGGTCTTCGACTGCCCACCACGACGGTGTACGATGCCAGCGCAGTTACCTCATATTCCCTTGTCTCACCTTACAGGTCAGGCAGCCGCCATTTCAGGGGGCCACATGGCATTATTAATAACTGTGTTACACCTTTATAGGCCTGGAATACTCACAGTTACAGGCACATTGCGTATTAATACATTTGTGCAAATTACATTTTGGGATACTGTCAGAGTCACCAGATCCTCGGGGTCTGTGCACGTTACCAACACTTCCAACACAAGACAGCTCCAATACTCTGATTAGATTTATCACAGAGTCTAAGAGAGTCCAAGTGGGGAAAAGGGGAATAGGAAGGGAACAGCTGGGAAGGAGACCTGTAGGAAGCAAGAGGTTAAAACACAACATCAAAATTACATCTCATGAAATCAGTACCATGCTACAACTCTAAGCTTTGTCATTTCTGAAAACATGAACAACCCTAGAATAGTTCTAGAACTGACTAGGATTTTAGATGACCGAATACCTGAGAAGGAAACAAGAAAAAGTTAAATAGAACTTTCAGATTCAAGTACTTTCTTTAGCATGAGAATCATGAAAACACTCTGAGCAATTTCTTAACAATCATATGAATCTCCATTTAAGAATACATATCAGAAACACATAACATTACATCTAGAACTCTGGTCTTGTTGTGTTCTTCTCAAAACATTGGAAAAAAAAATTGCGCACATTGCAGGTTTTTTATATGTGTACTAAACACCATAAAGGATAGTGCATCATGAAATCACACAATGTAGATTCAAGGAATAAATCACGCAACTTGTCAACTTGAAATGCTACCAAGGAAATGTCTTAGAATGGTAGCGCACAGTAATTTACATTATTTATACACATGGAAAGAATTGCGCGTCTTGCCGATTCGAACACCACTGTGACACTGCCAAGAAATGGTAGCGCGCAATGAATATCATGAATTAACCACAAAGAAAGAATCGCGTATCTTGCCGATTCGAATGCCACCATGAAAATGCCTTGGAAATTATAGCGTACAATGAATATCAATAATCACACACAGGGAAAGAATTGCGCGTGTTGCTGATTCGAAGGCCACCATGAAAATGCCAAAAAATGGTAGCGCACAGTGAATAACATGAAAAACTCTCAAAGAAAGAATCGCGCGTCTTGCCGATTCGAATGCCACCATTAAAATGCCTCGGAAATGGTAGCGTACAATGAATATCAAGAATCACACACTAGGAAGGAATCGCGCGTGTTGCATATTCGAATGCCACCATGAAACTGCCAAGAAATGGTAGCGTACAATGAATATAAAAAATCACACTCAGGAAAAGAATCGCATGTGTTGCCGTTTTGAAGGCCACCATGAAAATGCCAAGAAATGGTAGTGCACAATGACTAACATGAAAAGCTCTCAAGGAAAGAATTGCGCGTCTTGCCGATTCGAATGCCACCATTAAAATGCCTCTGAAATGGTAGCGTACAATGAATATCAAGAATTACACACCATGAGAGAATCGCGTGTGGTGCCGATTCGAATGCTACCATGAAACTGTCAAGGAATGGTAGCGCACAATGAATAACATAAATTAATCTCAAGGAAGGAATCGCACGCCTTGCCTATTCAAATGCGTGCATACAAATGGCATGAAAAGTTTAAATGCACAAATATACCTGCATGAGAAAAATGTTATTAACATCAGGAATGAGGCCCAAGAATTAGAGCGTCATTGAATACGGGGTCGGGGGCCCAGCCCAACCTCCGCCTTACCGCCCTTACTAAGAATCACCACTGAAGAATGAAGCACAGAGGCCTGGAAGGTCAAGGTAGGCCACCGGAACAGGAGCTCAGGAAGTTGCTGCTGCTCTGCACTGGGACCTCTGAATAGTGAGCACGTGGAGTTGGGCTGACTCCCTTTTATAGAGTCTTGGCCCAGCCCACTACCACACCCAGGCTGCAGGGAAAGCTTCTAGAAGGTCCTGGGAAGGGACCACCCCTGACTCACTCTGAAAGCCTGCAGCAATACATTGCAAATGGACAGTATTTATAAGCACCTTAAGAATGAATCTTCTGGATTGAATTCTGCAATGCATAAGGTTAAACATTAACATATCATC
The DNA here is from genome assembly GCF_031143425.1 of Pleurodeles waltl. NCBI lineage: Eukaryota > Metazoa > Chordata > Amphibia > Caudata > Salamandridae > Pleurodeles > Pleurodeles waltl. Next base: position 744,856,434 of record NC_090446.1, on the reverse strand, counting down.
ATAATGCATGAATTACATTATCTGGAGAGTGTTGAGTTTTTGCACTCTAGACGCCCGTAGAGCACGCACTGTTCTGGTGTTGACAGATACCTCAGTGTTGGCTGACTCTCTGCTTGCTGTTCTCCTCCATGGGGCACGTCGGGTGGGACAGGTGATGAGATGGCGGCATCCTCCGGTGTACAGACCCCTGGTGGACCTGTCCACAATGGAAGAGAGCCACATAATTATCACATACAGACTTGATCGTGCAACAATCTAGGAACTGTGTGCCCAGTTGGAGCCAGACCTGATGTCAGCTATTCGCCATCCCACAAGAATACCCCCTATAGTGCAGGTCCTGTCAGTACTCCATTTCCTGGCAAGTGGTTCATTTCAAACAACAGTGGCCATTGCATCAGGGATGTCCCAGCCAATGTTCTCTAACGTGTTGTCGAGAGTGTTGTCTGCCCTGCTGAAACACATGTGCAGCTACATCGTGTTCCCTAAGGTGGAGGATTTGCCCACAGTGAAATGTGACTTCCATGCCCTGGGACATATCCTCAACATCATTGGTGCCACTGATGGGACACATGTGGCATTGGTACACCCCGCAGGAGTGAACAGGTGTACAGAAACCGGAAGAGCTACCATTCTATGAATGTGCAGATGGTGTGTTTGGCAGACCAGCACATCTCCCATGTGAATGCCAAGTTTCCTGGCTCAGTGCATTACGCCTACATTTTGAGGAATAGCAGCATCCCTTATGTGATGGGGCAACTCCAGAGGCACCGGGTGTGGCTAATAGGTGAGGCCAAGGACCCAATGCAGTGTGAATAGGTGTCTGGGTATGGGGTTGTCCCTAAGGGTTAGTATGTGTCTAACAGTTGTCCCTTGATATTTGCAAGTGACTCTGGTTACCCCATCCTGTCATGGCTACTGACCCCAGTGAGGAATCCCAGGACAAGGGCAGAGGAACGCTACAATGAGGCAGATGGGCGAACTAGGAAGGTGATCGAGCGAACCTTCGGCCTCCTGAAGGCCAGATTCCGGTGCCTCCATATGACAGGTGGTTCCCTCTACTACTCACCGAAGAAGGTGTGCCAGATAATCGTGGCCTGCTCTATGCTGCACAACCTGGCTTTGCGACAGCAGGTGCCTTTTCTGCAGGAGGATGGTCCAGCTGGTGGTCTAGTGGCAGCTCTTGAGCCTGTGGACAGTAAAGAAGAGGAGGCAGAAGAAGAGGATATCGACAACATTACCATGCAATACTTCCAGTGAGACACAGGTAAGAACATGTCACTGCTTCCCACATCTCATACAATTTCTAGCATCCGTCTGTCATTTTCACTCAGTGTATGGACCCTGACTTGTCACTTTGCCTTTCCATTTCACAGATGTGGGTCCCACTTTGTGCCATCTGCTATATTTCTTCCAGGCCTACAGCTGTGTTACATCGGTATGTGCACAAGTAAATTGACATGGCTATATTCCTTGGTTATTGCAAATACAAGCTTGTGAAAGCACAGACTGACTCCAGATTGTTTTGTAATTGAAGTGTGTTTATTTCTGTGCAAATAAGTGGAGGGGGTTGTAAAATGGGCTGGGGGGATGGTGGAGGAATGTCCATGGCAGAATCCAGTCTATTTGTTTCACAGGTACATTGCCCAAAGGGGCAGAGGAAGTGGAGCAATGGCAGTTGAAGGGTGGACAGGGTGACATAGTGGGACAGAAGGCTGACATTCAGGGGGGTCTCATTTCCTGTTGGGGGTCTTGGCAATGTTCTCTGTCTTGTTCCTGGATCTCAGGGACCGTTTGCAGGGTGGTTCTCCATCTGCAGGGGGTGGGGTGCTGGTGTTGTGTTCCTGTGGAGGCCTCCTGTCTACTCGTGCCGGCAGAGGTGGAGGGCTGTTCATTGTCCAGCCTAGTGTCAGGGGCCCCTTGTTGTGCCACTGTGTCCCTCCTGGTGTTGACAAGGTCTTGCAGCACCCCTGCAATGGTGACCAGAGTGTTGTTAATAGACTTCAAGTCCTCCCTGATCCCAAGGTAGTGATCCTCCTGCAGCTGCTGGGTCTCCTGAAACTTAGCCAATACCATTGCCATTGTCTCCTGGGAATGATGGTAAGCTCCCATGATGTTGGAGAGTAGCTCGTGGAGAGTGGGTTCCCTGGGCCTGTCCTACCCCTGTCGCACAGCAGTCCTCCCAGCTTCCCTGTTTTCTGTGCCTCTGTCCCCTGTACCGTGTGCCCAATGCCACTGCCCCCAGGACCCTGATTTCCTTGGGTTTGTGGGGTTGCCGGGGTTTACTGTAGTGGTGGACACACTGCTGATTGACATGTCCTCAAGACAGAGGGATGGGCCCGCTGGGTGGGTGCTGTGCTGGTGTTACCTGCGGGGGGAGGTTCAGTGGTGGTTTGGGACTGTGTCAGGGGAACCAACTGTCCCGAGGTCACTGATAGGCCGGGCTGCAGAGCTGCTGTCATGACTGTGGGTCTCATTTGTGGGGGGACTGGCTATGTCTGGCACCTCCTGTCCAGTGATGTTGGGTAGGGGTCCTGTAGGGGTGTAAAGGCATGATTATTGCATGTGTGTGGGCCATTGTGTGCAATGGGTGAGTGACCCTGTACTCCAGTGCTTGCATTCTTGGCTTGGTCCTTGTTTGATAGTTGGTGTGTGTGGGTATCTGTAGTGGACATGCTTTGGTAATAGGTGTCCATGCTTTGGTGTTGCATGCAGAGCTTGGTATTGGGATGGCTGGGTTGTGATTGTGGGGCATATGTGAAGTGTTGGAGTGATGGGGTGAGGGTGGGAGTATGTGATGGCATGCAGGTTGGGTGGGCGGGATAAAGTAGTAAAGATTTGCCTTACCAGAGTCCAATCCTCCTGCTACTCCTGTGAGGCCCTCAGGATGCAGTATTGCCAAGACTTGCTCCTCCCATGTTGTTAGTTGTGGGGGAGGATGTGGGGGTCCACCGCCAGTCCTCTGTACAGCAATCTGTTGTCTGGAGACCACGGAACGCACCTTCCTCCGTAGGTCGTTCCACCTCTTCCTGATGTCATCCCGTGTTCTTGGATGCTGTCCCACTGCGTTGACCCTGTCAACAATTCTGCGCCAAATCTCCATCTTCCTTGCAATGGAGGTGTGCTGCACCTGTGATCCGAATAGCTGAGGCTCTACCCGGACGATTTCCTCCACCATGACTCTGAGCTCCTCCTCAGAGAACCTGGGGTGTCGTTGAGGTGCCATGATGTGGTGTGGGTGATGTGTGAGGTGGTTTCTGTTGTGATGTGTGAGGGGATGTGTTGGTGTGTGTTGTTTGAGGTGTGTGGATGTTGTGTAAGTGATGGTGTTGTGCGTCTGTGGTTGCTGGTGTTGTTTTAGGTAGTGTATCTCTCTGGCCTGCTATCAAATTTCTGGTGGTACGGGTTTGTGGGTAATGTGGGTGTGTGTTTTATAGTGTTGTGAGTTTGTGGGAGTGGTGTGTGTATGTGTATCAGGTGTGTGCTTGTACTTGTTTATTTTATTAGTTAATTAAAACCATAAAAGTAATCCTTCTACATAAAACGTAATCAAAGCCGTGCTCATACATTAAAACATAAAATTGCATAAAATTTTAAATAACTGAGAGTAGGTATATTTCACAAAGAAGAAAAATCCCTACTTGACTCCGGGTTCTAATACAGTACTTCATAGTGGTCTGGCCGTGGGGCGAATATTACCAACATACCTTTCTATCTTTAGCATTTTTACTCAAAGTGGGTGGACTATGTCTCTATTTGCGCCCTCCCTATCCCAGGCTTCTTCCAGCAGACGCTATTTTACCGGAGTAAATTTCCAAAAATTTTACCAATCTAATATTCAATATGGTGTTTTGTGGGTTGAATGCTTCGATTAGTGCTTGTCTGCAGGATCTAATCCCTAGGCCTTTTATTTCTTTTTTTAATAAACATTTTCTATCTTCAGCCAGGGCCGGGCAAATGCAGACCACATGCATCAGGTTTTCTACCGCCCGATGACAAAGGCGGCACTCCTGTGCGCCCATTTGTGGCCCTTTCTTCCAAATTGGGAGGAGGTCTGGCGTTGGGACATCACCCTGCCTAAGCCTTAAAAAGCATTGCTTAATTTTCCGTGAATAGGGGGCTGCCAAGAGCGTAGATTCTTTTAGAGTTTTATACGAATTAAGGGTCAGCCAGCCATGCGACCTTTTGGTCAGAGCCTCTTTGTCTTTTAACCAACTAAGCAGTTTACATGACTTATTGACTGCTTTGTTAAAAGCCGTCATGGTAAGTGAATGATCCCAAACCCCACCTAGATTCAAGAGGCTTACACTCCTTTCCAGATATCTTTTGTAGTTTCCATTGCCTCTTTCCAGGATGATTTCCTGCCAGACTAGTTTGGCTAGAGACCCTTCTTGGGTGCGACTCAGTTTGTAGCAGCATTTGATGAAAGCTCCCGGTCGAGCCAGTGATTGTTTAACCAACATGAATTCTAGTCTGACCTGGGCAGCGGGAGCATGCCTTGGTAGCCGAAAGACACACTTGTACGTCTTTATCAGAAGCTTCTCCAAAAGAGTTTCTTCCATACCCCTCATTATTTCTGCTATTTGCCTCTCATTATGGCTGTTAAAGGATTCAAGGCATGGCCACAGATTGAATTAGCGAGTTTGCAGAATGCGTAAGCAAGGGTCTACGCCCTGTTTTTTATTGCTTCTTTTTGTATCAGGTGTGTGTATTTCGAATTGTCCAATGTGGTTGTGTTTTGTAAGTGTGTGTGTATTTGGTGTGGCGGACTTGTCTGGGTGTCTGTATTATGGCGGATTCCGAGCTGTAGGTCGTAATAGATGTAGCAGAATTCCGTGGCCACAGCGGTATGTTGGCGGTCTTCTGCATGGCGGTAAGTGGCATTTACCACCAGGATTGTAATGAGGGCGTATGTCTGTTGCCCTGGGGATGGAGAGTTGGGATTATTGTTATTTAGACATGTTACAGTTTATGCCGAGTGTCCTGGGTAAGATGCAAAATTAAGAGCCAAATGGAAACAGCTAAAAGACTGATGGGCGGTGCAAGGGACCTGAAATGTCTAACATGTAATGTTAGGGGGATAAGATCCATGGCCAAACATCACAAAGTGTTTGCTTACCTCAATAGAAGGGGAATCCACGTAGCAATGCTCCAAGAGACACACCAAGATACGACCGAGGGACAAGCTCTCCAGAAGCGCGGCAGGGGCGGAGTTTTTTATACAACCTACTCAGCCTTCGCTAGGGGGACCCTAATATGGATAAGGGCAGGAGTCCCCTATCAACACATAGCAACCATTAATGACCCATTAGGTCACTACACCGTAATTACAGGAAAGTTAGATGGGAAAGAGATAACACTAGGTAGTATATACTGACCCAATTCAAATCAAGGAGAGTATTTAGCAACCCTATCATCAAAGCTAGCAGGACACTTATCTGAGATGATAATTTGGGGAGGGGACTTCAATTGCATCGCAGACATAGAACTGGACAGGTCACACCCCCTCTCCCCACTTCACCAATAGTATGAATGGCACACACATACCACGCATGGCAAAACAACTGGGGGCTAGTAGAGATATGGCATGCCCAACATTCTCAAGACTGAGAATACTCATTCTACTCGCACATGCATGACCTACACGTCAGATTAGACACTTTTCTTGCTTCTCCAGAACTTGGTAGATTGGCACAAGCAGGCAGGCTTAACCCAGAAGCAATGTGTAAAATAATTGTACCATCACACACAGTAATACAGTGAAACACTACAAAATGGACACCACACTAGTTAAGAAAAAATGGCAATATTTATCTAAATCGAACAAGACCAAAACGACAAAAATCCAACATACACAAGTTCAAATATGAATTTTCAAAATAATAAGAGTCTTAGGGCTACATTTACGAAACATAGGTTTTGCGACTCGCAAATTGCGAGTCTCAAAACCTTATGTTCAACAGTGTCAATGGCACTGTTTGGGATTCGCAAGGGGGGTCGCAAATGCCCTACCTCATGAATATTCATGAGGTAGGTCGCAATTTGCGACCCCCTTGGAAATGGCTTCCCACACACAGATGGTGGCCTGCTGCAGACAGCAGACCACCATGTCTGTGAAGTCTGTGACTGCTTTTAAATAAAGCAGTTTTTTTTTTTAAATGCAGCCCGTTTTCCTTAAAGGAAAACAAGATGCATTTCAAAAACAAAAAATGAAAAAATGTTTTTACTGACATTCACAAAGGGGAAGGGGTCCTATGGGGACCCATTCCTGTTGGCAAATAGGTTGGCACCAGTGTGACATTGTTGCTAACTGAGATTGTTTTGCGACCACATTCGCGCTCACAAAACATTCATACATGGGACTGCGACTCGCAATTAGGAAGGGAGCACCCCTTCCTAATTGCAAGTCGCAAACCCTTTTCGCGATTCGGTAAATAGTTTACCGAATCGCAAAAATGGGTCTGAACATCCCAAAGTGCATTTTGCATGTTGCAAACGACCTGATTTGCTGTTTGCGACGTGCACAATGCTACGTACATGTAGCCCTTACTCCTTAGAAAACAATGGAAATGATGATTTTGCACAAAGTACCTGGTTTGAGTAAAAAAGAAAGCCCCACAGGCAAGCGTGCATTGCAAAAGTCAGTGATGCGTCGATTCCTTCCTCGTAAGGGAGGCCATGTGTCGTTTCTTCTCCGGTCGGTTCGGCGATGCATAGTGTTTTTTCTCTTGCAAGAGGACACTGCATTGATTTCCAGATGGGACACATCCAATCTGCACAGACTCTTGATGACTTTGATGCCCGGGGACGTTGCATGGAAAATCCGGTTGCACAGCGTTAGAAAACCGCGCTGTGTGGGGTTTACGTAGTTATCAGCAGCCGCAAGTGGGTGTTGCGCATCGTTTCTCCAGCCAACATGCGTCGATCTCCCAGCCGCGATGCAGGTGGAGCATCAATTTCAGCTGCTAAGCCGGCTGTGCGTCGTTTATCAGTCTTGTTGCAGATGGTGTGTCGAAAATGGCCCCGCACAGCGTTCTGAACATGGATTTTAAGCTCTTTTTCTGCCAACTTCACCTTTCAAGGGCCCAGAGACTGGATAGGACACCACTTAGCGGGGAAGGAGTCTTAGCAGAAAGTCCAGATATTAGCAGAGGAAGTCTTTGATGGCCCTGAGACTTCAAAACAGGAGGCAAGCTCAGTTCAAGCAGGAATATGTCACAAAGTCCAGTCTTTGTCCCCTTTCACAGGAAGAAGCAGCAACTGCAGGATAGCCCAACAAAGCAAAAGCAGTGCAGCACTTCTCCTCAGGTCTTCAACTCTTCTCCTTGGCAGAGGTTCCTCTTGAATCCAGAAGTGATCTGATTTTCAGGGGATTTGGGCCCAGTACTTATACCCCTTTCTGCCTTTGAAGTAGGCCTACTTCAAAGGAAAGTCTCTGTTGTGCACAAGACCCTGCCATGCCCAGGCTAGGCCCCAGACACACACCAGGAGGTTGGAGACTGCATTGTGAGAGGGCAGGCACAGCCCACTCAGGTGTAAGTGACCACTTTTCCCTCCACTCTAGCACAGATGGCTACACCCCAGCTCTGTTTGTCTCACTGTCTAGAGAGGATTCAAAAACAGCCCAACTGTCAAACTGACCCAGACATGCAATCCACAAACAGGCAGAGTCACAGAATGGTTTAAGCAAGAAAATGTCTACTTTCTAAAAAGTGGTATTTTCCAACTAACAAATTAAAAACGAACAACTAAAAGATGTATTTTTAAATTTGTGAGTTCAGAGACCCCAAACTCCATATTTCTATATGCTCTCAAAGGGAATATGAGCTTTAAAGTTATTTAAAGACAGCCCCCATGTTAACCTATGAGCGAGATAGGCCTTGCAACAGCTATGACTGAATTTAGCAGTATTTCCTTGTTAGGAGATGTAACACACATCAGTACATGCCCCACCTTTAACATACACTGCACCCTGCCCATGGATTTACCTAGGGCCTAACCTAGGGGTGCCTTACATGTATAGAAAGGCAAGGTTTAGTCCTGGCAAGTGGGTAGACTTGCCAAGTAAAATTGGCAGTTTAAAACTGCACACGCAGACACTGCAGTGGCAGGTCTGGACCATGTTTACAGGGCTACTCGGAGCACTTGTACTTCAGCACTGGTTAGCAGTGGTAAAGTGCCCAGAGTATCAAAAACAGCAAAAACAGAGACCAGCACACATCAACAACCTGCAAATCAGAGGCAACATTTTAGGGGAGACCATGCGAAGGATACCAAGTCTAACACACTATAAAAAATAAGTATAAAAATCTCCACACCAACAAGCAGAGCATCACAAAAGATGGCCAAGATAAATAGGTGTTTTCTTAAAAAAAAGGCCTGAATTAAAAATCCTCTAAAATCCTGTGTGAGGTCATCAAAAACTCAGCCGAGGTGTAATCCAAGAGGGACCTCACTTCAGCAGAGGATATCACTACCATAGCCTCATTTAAAAGGTTAAAAAAGGAGAACTCATGATCCAAAGCCTCAGCCACAGCAGAGGGGGTAGCATTCTGTGCTGTGCCAGATGAAAGGACCCCTAGAGCCGTAGCATCCTTGTCAATGTAAGATGGCTCATAGAAGATGCAACAGAACAACTGCAGTATCATGGGTTAACTCCAGGAATTAACCCTCAATGGGAACATCATCAGATTTATATCTGTAGAAAGTACTTGTTGCTGAACAAGACACACTACCATTGCATTCTCAACAGGGAACCATAAGCAATGGCAAACAGGCTGTATGCAGCAAAACCCTGGAATAAGGGGAGAGGGGACAGTTTTTATTCAGTTCCTCCCACAGGGATATTCCAAAGTACTGCATCATACGATCACAACACAGTTGAGCTGGTGGTAACTCCATTCTGTTTTGAGATGGGGCAGCCATTGCAAAGCAAAAACAGCAACAGCAGGATATTGCCAATTAATGCCGATACTAGCGACATGCCTCCAAAAACACTCAAAAAAGTGAGTGAATTGCTGATAGTATTACTCCAAAAAAAAACTGGAATGTACTTACAAATCCAGAGCCTATTGCCTTAACAAAGTTTACAAACCTTGTTGTATTGGATGCAATAATAATGTGATTCACCAGTTCACTGAAGTGTCTTGGGAAGCTGGTATTTAAAAGGGATTGTATCTCTACTGATGACGTTGCTGCTTGCAGATTATAGGTTTCACAAGTAGATGTAAGAACAACGTGTTTTTGAAACCACAGTGCTTTCAGACTGCTGAGCTTGTCAAAGTTGACATTAGAAGTGGCAATGTGAGGCCAGAAATGTGCTACTTTTATCTTGTGCATGTGTGGAAAAAATAAATTTTCACAGCAGGTCACTACTTCAGAAATAGCAATTACTAATGGGACACCTGCTCTCATTTCACAACAGCCTTGATCACTCATTATCAAATCAAAGGGATGGGAATACCCTTCAAGTAGCAGGTTAAGTTAAATGCTTAGCAGGCTTAGTTACATGCTCTGTGCAGTGCCACCTATTCACAAATCATTGAATGACTTACAAATGACTCACAGTCGCTTCTGCTAAAAAAAAACTTATTTTTCCCTACTAATACACTTGTAATCAGCTGTTACCACACTTTGTGAATAAATCTCTCCTCGAATCATACAAACCTGCCAATTGGAAAATGTTTCAGACATGAAGTGAATTGTAAGGTCGATACCGGTAGAGATATCACCCAATGTAGTAACCACACTGATGATGTGTTTCAGCAACTATAAAAGGCAACTTTGATAACTTCTTTATGTTAAGCATGGTATAACTATCTCCCTTCTTTGCCAATATCTGTTGTTTTCATGTATGGTTGAATGGAGCAAATAACTGTTACAAGTTAATGTGCTTTCATGGTACGTGATTTGCCATCAGAACGTGTAAAGTCCACCTCAACTGCATAAAGAACCTAAAGTGACCTTGTCCCTGTTGTAATAGTGACATATCATTTTGAATAATGTCAATTGCAGATGACACAATGTTGTTTAATGTGTAAATGCGAGTGAACAGTGTGTTCATACCATTATCAACAATGGACAATGCTTTCTCTTAGTTTGCCTGATCTATTTACCTTAAATGAGAAGCACCTTCCATTTGTGAACGTTTCCATATTTCATTGGATATTGCATACAAGAATCATTTGGAGTATGGTTTCCTAGGAGCTAACCAGAAATCTTGCAAGTCTACGTCCTCAGAGACGAGAGAGAGATGTTTTCTAACAGCTGTCAATGTGAAGAGTTTCAACCATGCTGACATAGTTTGCTCACGCCATATGTGGTGACTATGCCTGTCTGTTGTCTTGTGAGATAATGAGGGTCCAGTCTACTTGCTTTAAAAACCTGTGTAGAGGTAATAAAACGTGCATGAAAACCATTTTTGCCCACTGGCGACAATAACCACTTGTGAGGACCTGAAAGTATTGAATTTAATGTATTATTCCTGACCATACCATTGAGCTGGTTTTCTGTAAAATTCACAACAGTTTGCCGAAGCTAGAATTTTGCTAGTGTGAGAATACTGGGCACATTCATATCTTAAATTCATTTTAGCTAAGCCAAGGCAAGTTGTTTGTGGAACAGTTTTGTTCAGAAAAATCATTTGCAATGGTATTAAGCATGCCTTAAATGGTGTCTGTACCTTGTACCTGCCAATTTTTTTGTATCAGTGAGCAGAATTGTCCTTGTTTCTACTGTTAATTTGGAATATTATGACTCAGGATCGGTAACATCATGCCCAGAATTTATCTATGTGTTTTTTGGAACCCCGCCATTGGTGGAGTTGGACAATTTTCCCGTTGTATTTGGGGTACTAGCTCTATGTAAGTAATGGTGTCCATAGTAATGGTAACAGAGCATTTATCCATAATTCGCAAGAATTCATGTACATAGCTTCATTTCCATATACAGTGCTATATTCGAGCTCCAAGAGCATATAATCAAATGTTTTTACATCCAGTCATCAGACACAAATCAAGATGTGATAATATTATTCATGGAAAACTTAAAAATATATGGAATTTGATTTATTTTAGGAGCACCAAAAATGTCATATGGAACTTTGTCACAAACAATCCCATAAGGAACTAGGAACAGCAGAAATGTTCACTAGGGACAAGTCTCTCCACACCTTGTGTAAAGACAAATAAGATTTCAAAACTTTATCTACCGCTTAAACAGCAATGTGTTTAGGAGGATAATGCCCATTTATATGCAAAAATAAGACAATGACAAATCCAATCCATAGGAAAAAAGCAAGCACTGCTAATAGAACCCAAAAATAATAGAATGAACGAATCAAATAAGTGCTTAAGCCAGTTGAAAATGCTATGTATACCATATGCTGAAGTGGTAGTTGAAGATAAGAAAAAGGGTGTCTATGTCAATTAAATAACCATATGCAGTCTGTCCACAAAACCTAAGCCGGTGCAGGTAAAAGAGAACTGGTAAATGCCTCTAATGGCAGTTCATCATAAATAACTTAGTTGGTTTGTGATGCAGTAGAGAGTTGCAGATTTATGTCTGAGACAATTCTTGTACATGTAGCAGTAACTGGAATGAACAAATGTTTATTCTCTGCCCCTCCCCAACATAGGTGAAACAATTTCAGCATTGTTTAATGTTTTAAGAGATATCTCCTGTATCTCCTGTATGGGGGAAGGAAACTACACAGGAATCAGTGAGGTCCACTGTGCAGGATCAGCCACATAATGCAATTTATTTGATCACTGGCGATAAAATATTTGTCATTAGAACCAGCAATCTGTAGTAGAAGCACACCTGTGGTACCCTGTATTCCGAGAACAGGCACTGGTGCTCTGTAAGATGGCCCAAACTCCTTTTTCACAGTAATCTTCTCATGAAACAGATCAACAACTTTTGGAATTCAGCCTGTGGAAGTTGCTAAATCCCACAGTCCCAAAGTGGCAGCGTCAGTGGTGGAGTGTTCATCTCAGAACTGTTGCAATTCCTTTATGACAGTAAGACTTTCATTTATGTCAAATGGAGTTTCTGCCAATACTGTGCCAGGACCATCAAGCTCTGGGACGTACTTTGGAATGCCAAATATGTCTTCATAAGGGGTAAGGCATCCCAAATATCTTCTAGGCAGATTATTTAATGCTTTCTGGACACTATATAGGTGATGGATCCACCTATGACCTGAACCTAATATTCTAGCTATTAAGGATTGCTTTAAGTCCCATTTTTGTATTCTCTACTATTGAATTTCCCTAGGTCTGTTTGTATAGGCCATGCCACAGTAACATTTTTCTCATATAGGGAAATAGTAGCTGCCACACCTTCACAGGCAGGGGCAATACCCTCATGAACTACCTGAATTATTTCTAGCTTATGATCTAGGTTGGGGATTGCATAATCACCCACCCCTGGAATTGTTACATGAGGAATGCATCTGGTGCTTAACTGGTAGGGTTGTTTTGTTGGAAATGCTTTGGGTAAAGCAGAGCTGGCAGCCAAAACGTTTACAGCAGCCAATATTTAATCATCCACTCTTGTGTGAGAACAAGTTATCAGAGCCCCAGTTGCAGTGATAACTGCAGATTTGGCCACTTCATCAGCCAATAAATTCCCCACAATGTGTACTCAATACATTGATGCCCCAAAGTATGTATTACATGAGTCAATGGCAGTTTGTGTTTGAGCTCTGCCACCTTCCACCAAAGTATTCTGTGCTTGATGGTGCTTCCTTCGGAATCTCTGAATCTGTTAAGGTGCCAATAGGGTACGTTTTCATCGAAAGACTGGACGCAGTAGTACGAATTGCACATAAAAAGTGTGGGGAATACAGGATTCATTTGTTCAAGTACTAAAAACAATTCTTTCAGGTCAGCAAGTTGTGCAGTACAGTCCCCAATGGACTGTGTAAAGGTTTGTTGAGGATGGAATTCTCCAACCCTCATCACTACATAAACAGCTGTGTAAGTGGCAGAGTATTGATGTTTGGTACTTACAGCACATTGAGCTGATCCAACAGTGTAAATGATGTATTTATATTGATCTAAATTGATGACACTAGTGGGTATAAGGTACTAAAGTTTGTATTGGAGCAGTTCTTAGGTACGTAACTTTGGGTCAAAGACATAGTCAACATCAGTGGCAGTTAAAGAGATGGCCCTTTGTATCTATCTTGGATGCAATGCTTTTGCGTTCAGAACACTGTCTTTCGTAACAGCCTCCAAGGTTGGGGCGGGGGTAATGACAATGATGAGCTTTCCCTTAGCTAATGGTCTCTCTTTAATGATAGCCATCTGAACTGCAGGCAATATTTTTTCAGTGGATGCAAAACATTTTTCTGCATCAGTGTAAAATATTGTTTATATGCAGTCGGGAATGTCACCCTCTTTGAATGTGATGTAGGTGAAGCCAGTTGCACTTGGAATTATCGAGATAACCAGATTTGTTTTGTTTATACATGTATGCACGTTTTTTGCCTCAAGCATGTGTGTTTGTAATGATCTCAGCATTTGTCTATATTGCGGTGTCCAACACTTGCTTGAGAAGTCTAGCCCTATTAGATCATAGAATGGTTTTAAGTTGTACATAATCTGGAATGTATGTTCTACCAAAGTTAAAGAATCCTAACACCGTTTGCCATTTTTAAATGCCATTTGGTGGTTATAATTGTGCAGGCTTCTCCAGGAAGAGTATTGTGAGACTATTTCCTTCATCAGAATGCTTGCATCCCAAAAACAGGACACAGAGAAATGCAATTTTTGTTTTCTTAAACTTGAACCTGTAGCCTTGTTCAGCAAATACAATGTGATCAATCCTGGCCAAATGGGTATTTGGCAGACAGCGCATCAGGATCACTATCATGTAATATTGATGATACACAGGCAGAGAACAACCAGGACTGTTCTTATACCATTGGGGGTGTCTGCAAAATTGGCTTTGAGAGATGAGCACTGGGAAAGTGGTCAGATCCCTGCTCTCAGGCTCTATGTTTTGGCAGAAAAAAACATTGGGAAAATCCAAGGTTGATTTGTATTTTTTGTGGACAATATTGTTCATTAGTGCTGTACTGTGTGAGTTTTGAATTGCAAATGTATGTCTGTGACTGTTTAAGGGTCTGTAATCTAAGACTATTCTATATGAATGATCCGGCCTAGCCAGGGAAATTAAAGATTGTTCATTGGGGATATGCAGTGTTCGATTACACCCCGATACTCATGCTGTGAGAGAATTTCCCTCACTGGGACTTTTTCTCCATATTTTATGGGGTAGTGTCCCTGTACTTGTAGACTGGATCATATAGATATAACGTGATAAGGAGAATCCCAATCACAACCCACATGGTTGTGGTACAGCACTGGTGCCTGTGCTAGAGCCCAGTCTGCAGCATAAGCTACTTTTACTGGCTCTTGAACTAGGACTGCAAAAGACGGCAAAATTACATCTTCTAACAAGCTTTGGAGACCAATCCTTTTCTGCCAAGAGAATGTCACAGCTGAACATTAATCTTTACCCAGATTACTTTAATTGTGCTCATTATGTCCCCCTCATTTTGAATGTTTAATTTATAGACACGATCTGGAGGGGCGGCTCACCAATCTGGGGTTTTGATCTCAATGTATTAGTTAGTTATTCTCTCATCCAGAAACTTTTGAAGATTTTGGTAAACTATTGTGACCTCTGTCCAGCTGTCTATGAGAGTCACTGGCCATGTCCTGTTCTTTAATAATGTCCTCAATATGTGTGGCATATACACCTGAAACCCCTGCAACCTTGTGGAAGTTTTTCTTTATTTTTTTATTATTACATCAGATGAACATTTTGAGTCCTTCTTTGGTTTCAAATACTCTTGTTTTCTGTGCTCTGAGTGCCCACCTCTTTTAGTCTTTTTGTCAGGTGAGTCCTGAAATGAATGAGAAGGATAAGTATCAGTATACTGATACCTGTCAGGGAGCTTCAAATTATCACAATTTTGTAGGTTATACCATTTCTCTGAGGTCTCAAGCTGCGGAGATTCTCCTCCAGATTTAACTTTATCTTTATAAGATTTGTGTGTATCCCAGTGTTTTTTAGAAGACTCCTGTGCTTGCTTGGTGTTAGCCTTTTCAAAGTTACCTTTAAGTTGTGGCTTATTTAGTCTGGTCCTTAAAGTATCCTGATCTATACTAGTATGAGTCTTGGAGATTGATTTGAGTATCGTTCCTGATCTATTGAGAAACGTGTGTGAGCAGTTGGTGCACTGTCAATGCTGCTGCTTCCTCTTTATTATTTCCTAAAATATTTCAGGTAAGTAAGGCAAAATTGCCCATTAACTTTGTCCCCAAATCCAGGGCAGGGGCAGCTCCATGTTCATTCTGAATTTGTTTCAACACTGCTGGAAATACTGAAAGAGATGGCGTACCATATGTTATGGTACATACTGCAGCAAACACTGTTCCCCAAGTGGCACAGTTATCTATTGAGGGTGCCAACCCAAATGGCAAGTGCATTGTGAGAATTCTGTGTTTGTCTTGGGTCACAAATGGAGAAAAACTGCTTACAACTGGTATGTTTTTTGAGCAATCCAAAATGGAATTTCTTCATGTTTGGTGGAAAACCTTCCCATAATTGCACTAATAGAAACTGAGTTTATCCCCAGTTTAGCCAATTGTTGTTGGACAGCTGGAGCAGCCCTTGCTGGGTCAGTATTCAATGTTTGCATTAAAAACTGTGTTAAGTGTCTGTATTAGCTTATTATGTTATTATATAATAGGCGTACAGCCATTGCCTGTAAATGTTGGACCTTTAGGTAAGGGGTATATGTAACTTATACTTGCCATGGGTTTTGATCATAGCTTAGGGGACCTATTCTAACATGTTCAACTGTGTGTGGAGTGTGCCTTGAAATTAATTTTGTTGTTCTTGATATGATAATGGAATTTCTAAATAATTTGTATGTTTTGTATTGTGCTGGTGGGTTAGCCACTGTGTTTGTGTGAAATAGATTTGTGTTAGCATTGACTGCACGAACACTGATTGGCCAATGAATAGAATGTTTCAGTTTGTACAGATTGGGCACCTTAACCACAAATATAACATCTCCACCTCCATTAGGTAGCCCAGTAGGAAATACAAGTTGGGTGACAGTATGTTTACAATGTATTGGAATAACTCCTGTATTCACTATTTTGTGAAATGGAATTCAGAGATAGTAACACCAAATAGGGTATCCTTTTAAAGTTCAAGCTTGAACTACTTACAGACTAATATAGGTGGTATCTATATAGCTGAGGAGGATTTTCCTTAACACCATGGACGTCCCTGTAAAAAAGGTGAATAGGGCACCTTTAGGCATATGAGAGAAAATTACTGAGGAGAACCATTATATAAGTACCTGACATTGATATGTGGGTGGCAACATGTTATATGGTTCCTACTTTGGTAATAAGACTGGGTGTTTAGGACTGTAGCACTGCTGAAAATGGAAGACTGAGTACAAACCATGCCATTGATTAGTTGTCAGCCCTACTTCTGGCTATCTCACAGTGCCTCACTCAAACCTCCAAACCTGTCAGGTTGAAAGATGATTATGTCAACATGAACATGACATTTTAGATTTGGCGGAGGAGTTACACAGTCACAAACGGTGACAGATATCCCGTCCACAGAAATATAAATCCCATGGGATATATTGGGATTTATTTTTCTGCAGACGGGATAGCTGTCACCGAGAAACTCCTCTGCCAAACTCTAAATCAAGCCCTCTGGCTCAGGGAAGTCATGGAAACAGAGCGTACCCCTTTTATTCAGTTACTCATGCATGCCAAGGTGAGACACAAGATGCAAAATAAGTTTTTAATTAATTTATTGAAGCAAAAGCATTTTGATACAAAAAGCATGTGCTGTGATAATTAAGCAGATGAATCAAAGTGAGGTAGGCAACATTATTATCAAAATGAAGAAGATAAACAACTCGACTGTGTTGTGTAAGATGTTCTAGAGAGTCCTATCTAACCCTATGTATACACACAAACGCATAGTGGTTGTAACCTTTTGCCTGGCCTGACCTAAGGGATTAGCCCTAGCTCCATACCTGGGTAGAATAGCAAGGGTCTGCCTGATGTGTAGATGGCAATGCTCTCAGCAGGCTATGAAGTCAGCACCAACAAAGCTGTCTGTCATGTACTAAGTGTCCCAGGATGATCATGATTGTAATTCCCTTTACACTCCTTGGGTCGGTGTGTAGTTTATGTAATAACCCATGCCTTATTTGGGCTACAGCTCTGATGTAATGCTGTGTTTAGGAGATAGAAGATGGCTCCTGGACAGCCAACATGATTTAGCATATTATGTACTGCATGCAACATCCTTGAACAAGGAGTACAAGTTATACGCGATGTAAGGGCATAAAATGTACAGCATGATCCTTGCTGACAAAATATGTAAAAGCCATCAATAGAAAACAGTCTCACTAGATCATGAATAACTGTGTGTGTAGATGTAGATAAGGTGCAAGCTGTGAAACTAAGCTAAAACAGGGGTGCACACCCCGGGTACAAAAAGGGTCCTCACAACAATTCCCCTAATGATACCTTCAATCACGTTTGTAGAGTGGGCACAGCAGTGTCATGGGTGAAGTGATGAAGGTTCAGTAGAGGGGATATAAGACCACACAGATTCAGTGTTATCCGAGTAGGTTCCTCTAAATTGGCCCTCCATATCCCTTCCTTTATTGAACTGGGAGGGACTTTACTCTAGTGCCACACCTATTAGAAATTATTTCCCAGTTTCTGTTAGCATCTTTACAAGAGGCTACACCCAATTATAATTGTCCTTTCCTCTCTTTAAAGAACATTCTATTCTGTGTCCTCTCCTTTTCAAAAGATTAATTAGTTTAGTTTGTTTGGAGAAAAGGATGTCTGTGTTCTCTGCAGGAGTGGGCACCTTCCTGCACATAAACAATCCTGGGAGTAATTTTCCTCTTTCTATGTGTGCTGCAGAATGAAGCACACAAGGAAACAACAAGGAGAAATACAGATATTTTTCCTTGTTGCATCAGCCCTGGGAAGGCGTACAGTTTAGACATATTCCCAGGTTTGCAGATTCTTGTCAAAACCTATGGGTTTTGAATGGCAACACCAACCGCAGTGCCCATTGTACACCTCTGTGACTCAGTGTAAGGCAATGCAGCAACTTGCCCTGCGTTGCCCTACAGCATACCTACAAGGACATGAAGAGCCATGTAAAGTGGCTTTGCATTGCCTTGTAGATATGGGCCTGCGCTGTGCGCCAGCAGTGATGCACGGTGATTGTAAATAAGCCCCGTGTGTTTACACACTTCACTCAACATAGTGGTAGAAATAAAGACAGACATGTCTGTTAGCAAGTAGACTTGGGAGGGATAAGATTAAATATATGCATTTACCACCAGTAATGACTCAATACTATCCTGATTCCCACTAAGAGATATTTGTATTGCCTGGATTAATTTTGAATCATGAGTGAAATATTTGTATATGTCCAACTATAATTAGTATTTAATAACATTCCTGTACCTCCTTTTGCAGGGCCCCTCCTAAAGGGGATTGAAGGGCAGTTTAAAGCAACACATCCCTCAAATAACCAGTTGTTTGTGAGCCAGGTTTCTTGGATGCAGACTGCATTGACCTATTTAGAAATAGGTGGTCATTATAACCTTGGCGGTCGGTGTTAAAGCGGTGGGAAAACTTCCAACAGGCTGGCGGTAAAAAAAATGGAATCACGACCGTGGCGGAAACTGCCAACATAGACAGCAACTTTAACACTCTGGCCGCCATGGCGGTACAAACACTGCAGCGGTAACCGCCAACAGACAGGCCGAAGACAATGTACCGCTCACAGTATTACAACAGTCCAATCCGCCACCTTTTCCGGGGTGGATTCACTGTGAACAAAAACACAGCAGAAACAGGACTTGGAAGAGAAAACGCTCACCTTTACACACCCCAAGAGGAACCAGGACGCCATGGAACCGGAACTCCAGATACTCCCTGCCTTTATCTCCCTGCTCCTCTATCAGGAGCATGAACGCCGGTGGCGAAGACCACGGTGAGTACTGCACCTACCACACAGGGGGTGGGGGAGGGAAAAGAAAGTGACACACACACGCAACACGCAACACCCCCACCCTCACCCACGACAACACACACACTAATACATCATGATACATTACAGTTACACCCACCAACTCCCCTGGAAGAATGCAAAGACAAAAGGAAATAATTTGAACGTTTGTAATCTATTAAAATCCAGTACTCAAAAATATATATATGCACTATAAACAAATATACACCAAGAATACAAGCCCAAGGTATTCCACCATTAAAGTCCGTGGACCCAAATGCATGGACGAGGCCCACACAAGATAACCGATCAAAACGGAGAGAACACTGCTGGGGCATCAGTTTGAAATACAACAGGCACCTCAGGGGGAAGGGAAGGGGAGCACCTCAGCCGGTGCCATGACGCACATGCACTCACCGTTGTTTCATGCACGCCTCATTCTCCACCCCCCCATCTTCCATCCACACCACTCCACACAGGCATTGCCCATTCTGCATGCTCACAGTGTACTTACCTGTTTGTCTCCAACTCCTCCGTGGTGATTGCAGGGGCCTTTTCCCCAGACACATGAGCCATTGTCTCTTCCAGACCGAGGTCACAGCAGCACTTGCAGTGTAGATCCTCTCCTGTCGAAGATCAGGTATCAAGTGATTGAACAGAGAGAAAATGGCGAACATGTCTGCGGCAGTGCGTACCGTCACCGTCGGCGTACATCGTCATTGGCTCCTCAGACCCATAGAGTCCAATGTTAACCAATGCAGGATTGCACCGCAGTCTTCGACCGCCTACCGCGACGGTGTACAACGCCAGCGCAGTTACCTCATATCCCCTTGTCCACATTACAGGCTAGGCAGATGCCATTTCAGGGGGCCACATGGCATTAATTTTAAATGTCTCACACATATCTAGGCCTTGCATACACACTAATACAGGCACATAGCAGTTTAAAAAAATTTAGGAATAAAGTTGTGTTAACGTACCTCAGTGTTAGTTGACTCTCTGCTCGCTGTTCTCCTCCATAGAGCATGTCCACTGGGACAGATGAGGAGGTGGCGGCATCCTCCGGTGTACAAACTGCTGGTGGACCTGTCAACAATGGAGGAGCGGCATGTAATTGTCACCTACAGACTTGATTGTGCCACAATCCTGGAACTGTGTGCCCAGTTGGAGCCAGACCTGATGTCAGCTATCTGCCATCCCACAGGAATACCCCCTCTAGTGAAGCAGCTGCTGTCAGTACTCCATTTCCTGGCAATTGGGTCTTTTCAAATGACAGTGGCCATAGCATCAGGGATGTCCCAGCCTATGTTCGCCAACGTGTTGTCCAGAGTGTTGTCTGCCCTGCTGAAACACATGCATACCGACGTCGTTTTCCCTCAGGTGGAGGATTTGCCAACAGTGAAAGGTGACTTCTATGCCCTGGGACATATCCCCAACATCATTGGTGCCATTGATGGGACACATGTGGTCTTGGTCCCCCCCGCAGGAGTGAACAGGTATACAGAAACCGGAGGAATTATCATTCAATGAATGTGCAGATGGTGTGTTTGGCCGACCAGTACATGTCCCATGTGAATGCCAAAATGCCTGGCTCAGTGCATGACGCTTACATTTTGAGTAATAGCAGCATCCCTTATGTGATGGGGCAACTCCAGAGGCACCGTGTGTGGCTATTAGGGTAGGACATGGAGCCTATACAGTGTGACTAGGTGTCTGGGTCTGGGGATGTCCCTAAAAGTTAGTGTGTGTCTAACAAATTTCCCTCAACATTTGCAGGTGACTCTGGCTACCCCAACCAGTCATGGCTACTGACCCCAGTGAGGAATCCCAGGACAAGGGCGAAGGAACGCTACAATGAGGCCCATGGGCGAACTAGGAGGGTTATAGAGAGGACCTGCGGCCTCCTAATGGCCAGGTTCCGGTGCCTCCATCTGACAGGTGGTTCCCTATTCTACTCACCAAAGAAGGTGTGCCAGATCATCGTGGCCTGCTGTATGCTTCACAACTTGGCTTTGCGATGACAGGTGCCTTTTCTGCAGGAGGATGGCCCAGATGGAGGTGTTGTGGCAGCTGTGGAGCCTGTGGACAGTGAAGAAGAGGAAGCAGAAGAAGAGGACATCGACAACAGAAACACAGTGATTCATCAATACTTCTTGAGACACAGGTAAGAAGACATCACTGCCTGCTACATCTGATATAATTGTTCTACCTCTCATCTGTCTGTCACTTTCACCCAGTGTATGGACCCTGAGTTGTCACTTTCCCTTTCAATTTCACAGATGTGGGTCCCACTGTGTGACATCTGCTTTGTTTCTGCATGGACATAGGTATATTGAGAATACTATGGATATAGCATTTTTACACATTTATTGCAAATACACATTTTTGAAAGTACAGACTGACTCCAGATTGTTTTGTGCTTTAAGGGTGTTTATTTAAGTGCTAAATATTGGAGGGTGTTGTACAATGGTCAGGGGTGATGGTAGAGGAATGTCCATGGCAGAGTCCAGTCTATTAGTCTCACAGGTGCATTGTCCAAAGGGGCATGGGAAATGGAGCTGGGGCAGTTTAAGGATGGACAGGGTGACAAAGTGGAACAGAAGGATGACAATCAGGGTGGTCTCATTTCTTGGCGGGGGTCTTGGCATTGTTCTCTTGTCCTGGATCTCAGGGACCGCTTGCAGGGTGGTTCTCCATCTGCAGGGGGTGGGGTGCTGGTGTGGTGGTCCTGTGACAGTGCCTCCTGTCCACTAGCGCCGGCGGAGGTGGTGGGCAGTTCATCATTGAGGCTAGTGTCACGGGCCTCTTCTTGTGCCACAGTGTCCCTCCTGGTGTTGACAAGTTCCTTCAGCACCCCTACAATGGTGTCCAGGGTGGAATTGATGGATTTGAGTTCCTCCCTGAACCCCAAATACTGTTCCTCCTGCAGCCACTGGGTCTCCTGAAACTTGGCCAGTACCGTTGCCATCGTCTACTGGGAATGGTGGTAGGCTCCCATGATGTTGGAGAGGGCCTCGTGGAGAGTGGGTTCCCTGGGCCTATCCTCCCCCTGTCGCACAGCAGCCCTCCCAGTTCCCCTGTGTTCCTGGGCCTCTGTCCCCTGAACCGTGTGCCCACTACCACTGCCCCCAGGACCCTGGTGTTGTTGGGGTGGTGGGTTAGCCTGGGTTCCCTGTAGTGGTGGACACACTGCTGCTTGACGTGTCCTGGGGACAGAGGTATGGGCTCCTGGGTGGGTGCTGTGCTGGTGTTCCCAGAGGGGGGAGGCTCTGTGGTGGCTTGTGCCAGTGTGAGGGGAACCGACTGTCCCGAGGTCCCAGATGGGCTGGGCTGGTCATCTAGATCCAGTTGGACAGAGCTGCTGTCATCACTGTGGGCCTCTTCTGTGGGTGGACATGTCTGGACCCTCCTGTCCAGTGACGTTGGGTAGGGGTCCTGCAGGGGTGCAAAGGCATGATTATTGCATCTGTGTGTGCGATGGTGTGCAATGGGTGGGTGACCCTGTACCCCAGTGCTTGCATTCTTGTGTGGGACCTTGTGTGATAATTGGTTAGGGGTGTGTGTGGGTATGTGCAGTGGCCATGCATTGGTGATGGGTGTCCATGCTTTGGTGTTGCATGCAAGGGTTGGTGTTGGGATGGGTGGGTTGTGATAGTGTGACATATGTGAGGAGTTGGAGTGATGGGGTGAGGGCAAGAGTGGGGGTATGTGATAGCATGCAGGTAGGAGGGGGATGTAATAGTTAAGATTTGACTTACCAGAGTCCATACCTCCAGATACTCCTGTGAGGCCCTCAGGATGCAGTATAGCCAAGACCTGCTCCTCCCATGTTGTTAGTTGTGGAGGAGGAGGTAGGGGTCCGCCGCCAGTCCTCTGAACTGCAATGTGGTGTCTTGAGACCGCAGAACGCACCTTCCCCCGTAGGTCGTTCCACCTCTTCCTGATGTCATCTCTGGTTCTTGGATGCTGTCCCACGGCGTTTACCCTTTCCACGATTCTGCGCCATAGCTCCATCTTCCTAGCTATGGGTGTGTGCTGCGCCTGTGATCCGAATAGCTGTGGCTCTACCCAGATGATTTCCTCCACCATGACCCTGAGCTCCTCCTCAGAGAACCTGGGGTGTCATTGCAATGCCATTGGGTGGTGTGGGTGATGTGTGGGGTGGTGTGTGTTATGATGTGTGGGGTGATGTTTAGGGGTGTGTGGTGTTTTGTGCGTGGATGTTGTGTGAGTGATGGTGTTGAGTGCCTGTGGATGCTAGTTTGTAGATGGTAATGTCTCTCTCTGTCCTTCAGTCACAATTGTGGTCGTAAGGGTTTGTGGGTGATGTGGGTGTGTGTTTTATATTGTATTGGATGTGTGGGAGTGGTGTGTGTATGTGTCTCAGGTGCGTGTATTTCGAATTGTCCAATGTGGTAGTGTTTTGTAAATGTGAGTGTATTTTGAGCGTGTGGATTCGTGGGTCGTGATAGTGTGGGCGTATTCCTGTTGGCGTGACGGTGGAGGTTTTGTTATCGCCAGTTTATCACTGACCTTTGGTGTGGCGGACATGTGTGGGTGTCTAAGTTTTGGCGGATTCTGAGCTATGGATCATAATAGCTGTGGTGGAATTCTGCGGCCGCGGCGGTGTGATGGCGGTCTTCTGCACGGCAGTAAGCAGCATTTACCGCCAATGTTGTAATGACCCCCATAGTATTTTGTTTAGTCTATAGCCCAGCCCTATTCCGGGAAACCAGCTTAAGGTTTTTATTAGGCAAGAATTTTACATTAGCCCAATAGAACCATTAATGTTAAGTACACCAGCTGCCAAGCTCCATCTTCCAACTTCCTTATCGTGGACCTGGTCCTGCCTCTCCACTTCCCCAGGGAGCAAAAAAATCCTTCTACCCCCTTTTCCCAGCAAACCCCACAAGTTATATTCCTTCTCATTTGGGGAGGTGTCTGGGGACAGAGAACCTGGGATATAGTTGCCCTCACCCAGATTGTTATGCAAGGAGCTTTTAGTAACCTTCTCCTGTAGCAGAGGAAAACAGTCAATACCATGACAGCACAGCTATTCTATATTTAATAATACAAAGTTAGCTACCACTTTGGATTTGAAAGTTACTCTAGCCAAGCAATTTACCTCATGATTGGTGATTTGTACCAATAAAAGAGCACTACTTTAAACCATGTGTAAATCGGTACATCCCCATTATGAATGACCTATTCATAGAAATGTCCTGATCGAAAATGGCAATAAATTCCATTTTCAAATGCATGTTCAGTGTTTTATAAGAGATATTATCCCCGACCCGCCCCATCACAAAAGAATTATGATCAGCTTTCTACGCCACATTAGAGGAAAACAACTTAACCTGGGCCACATTCAGAGGATTACAATAAATATTATCCCCAACCAGCCCCAACCCATTATGAGTATCAATATCCTTATCCCCCACTTTAGAAATAAGCATCTTGGCAAGGGGTTTTGGGAGCGAGAAAGGGCCACAATTGGGAGGGATGAGGCTGGTGCACACAAAACGCCTTCTCCTCTGAGAATTTGGTTGAAATTCCGAAGATGTGTCTAGAGTCAATAGGAAGGGGGATAATCCTGTCCTATTCATAGTTGAAATGCTTTCCACATTTTCCCCTTTAACAGACGGGGCAGGATTTAAGTCAAAGCAGAATTTCCTAGAAAGCTTTTTACTGATTCTGTGATAATTCTTCTTCCTTACTGACTTTTGTTTGTTGCTTCCCTTATTCTTCTTGCTTTTTTCACTATGGCTCATAGTAATGCATTGGCTTCTTTACTTTGAAATATGAGAAAGAAAGTATTTACTTTTCTCTCTCCTATGGGAAAAGAAATGGGGACATCTGTTTCGGCTCAAACAAAATTTGCAAAGAGTAAATCTGACCATTGTCTGCAGAACTATAGCTCTCATTAATGTTTTACCTGCATTGTAGCAGACCAACCTGAGTGCCCAAGTCCTTACAATGGAGTTCAGGTGCAGCTCCCACTCTATAGAGTATACTTAAAGAGGGACTAGAGTGGAAAGCCTCAGACCATGACTCATTCTTAATTTCTTAAGCACTCAAGATGAGACTAAGGGGGAGGTGGCCTTTTTCAATAAAGTTCTCTTATCCAGAATCAAATAATTAGGGACAGACGTGAGTCCAATTTATGATCAGAATTATTCAATATATGATTAGAGCCAGAATTGAAAGCAAGATCCTTACTAAACAAAGTAAGGACGACAACTGTACATAGGTCCCCATGAGGTTACAGGGAGAGTGTGGTCAGGCATAATTCTGGAGTACTGGACACCTTTGGGTTGGCTAAGGAACTCTCATTAGGGGTACTGCTAAAGAGCTGCATCCTTTGTGGGGAGCTCAGGGGAATACTCACCATGTTTTCCTCCGACAAGCAGAGTGATGAAAAAGGAAGAATTCCTCTCTAAGATTCTTTTTGAGTTAAAGCAATGTCAATGTCAGGGAGTGTAAAATCTTCAATAAAATAAAGCTTTTCCTTAGTAGATGAACTCTCATGGGCCATAGGCTCTTCCCAGTTATCAGATGCTGAGGTCTTGCAGGTTCTGAGGGAAGGTTTGGCTTTTGCCAGTGATTCAAGATTTGACTCCGGATTTACCTCTGCCAAAGCCAGCTTATAAGCTCCTATCTCCCGTTTTAGTAAATAATAGACCTGACATCCTTAATGTGGTTTTCCCTGACTTTTTGCCTTTTTGCCTTTTTGCCTTTTGACCTCCTGTTTTGTTGACTAGGTTCTTGTTGGCTTTAGGACTCTGGGGACTCTACCACTGTTGACCAGTGCTAAAGTGCATGTGCTCTTTCCCTTACACATGGTAACATTGTCCTATCCATAATTGGCATTTTAATATACTTGAAAGTTCCTATTAAAGTACACTACTTGTGCTTAGGGCCTGTAAATTAAATGCTACTAGTGGGCCTGCAGCACTGACTGTGTGACCCACTTTGGTAGCCCTTTAAACAGGCCTCAAGCCTGCCATGCAGAGCCTTTGTGTGTAGTTTTAATCTGCCATGTCGACTTGGCAAGTCAACCCTCTTGTCAGGTCCAAACCCTGCTTTTTAATACATATAGGTCACCCCTAACATAGGTGGTAGACAGCCCCAGTGGCAGGGTACAAGGTATTTAAAAAGTTGGAAATGTCCATTTAAGTTTTACATGTCTAGATAGTGAAGCGCTTTTATATGTTTCACTACTGCAAGGCCTATCTTCCCAGGGGTTTACAATGGGATTGCCTTATTACCTTTTACAAGTGTAATTTCCAATTGAGACCAGATCAATATTTTGACTTTGATGTTTCAGGACTAACAATTTAAAATACCAACTTTTCATAAAGTTGGATTTTAAGTTGCAAGTCTGAAAATGCCACTTTTATGAAGTTGCCATTTTCTTACTTTAACAATTCTGGGCTTCTGCTTGTCCCTGAATACATGTCTGGGTAGATGACAGCTGGCCTCTTGTGCATTTATCTACACAGTCACAAACAAGGGGAGCTGAGGCCCATTGCCCACTTGACGGTTCTTTCTGCGCTGGATAGTTGGGAGGAGCTGACACTTGCATCTAAATGGGTTGAGCTTCTCCCCACACAGAGCTGCATAACCCCCTGTAGTGTGTCTGGGGCCTGGGAAAGAAGGGCAGGGCCTTTGTGCACTGCAAAAGCCTCCCGTTGAATGAGTCCCTCACTTCAAAAACACAACTGGGTATAAGTACTGGACCCCAACACCACCAAATCAGTACACTTTTGAACCTGAGGTCATTCTGCCAGGAAGAAGGACTACTGTGCTGCTGAAAGGACTGCCCCTCTGCTGAACTATGTTGGACTTTGCTGGACTTTCATTTACTGTGCCTGCCCTCCTGCCTGCTGCCCTCCTAGCCTGGGAGTGAGAAGGACCGGACCTGAATCCCTACATCCCCAGAAAAAAAGTGACTTCAAGGACTTGCTGGCTTGCCTTCTGTTCTGAAGCCAAAGGGAAAGCAAAGACTTCACTCACCTCTGCTACAGCTTCTGGACTCTGACAACATGTGAGTCCTACTCTGCCAAGTTATGCCAATTCAGTCCTGTGCCCTTGGAAGTGGGTTCAGCAACTGTGTTCTGAGAAAATCAACACATCGTAGTCACTGCCTCGATCGAAACCACCATATCTCCTTGATGCCAATGCATCGCTGCTGTGGATGAGGACTTTCCATTTCTGATAGCATGTCTCAGGATCCACGCATCAACATCAGCCATGGCACATCACCTTCACATCACCAGCTGTGCAGCTCAATGGCGATGCATCGACTTCATCGCAAAGAAATGTCTCATCCCTTCTTGCAGACCATGAACTGCATGGCTCAACAATGACACAGATCACAACCAACGCATCACCTTCATATCATGCCTTTGCTCCTTTCATTGGTTGTTCAACATTGACACAACCCTACAGACAAGGCACTGCCACATAAGGTGATGTTTCAGCAGGGCAAGGATGGTTTCTGTAGCGGGCCCGCACTCCATCGCAGTCCCTGAACTTTGGATTTACCCTGGTCTAGTGCAAACAGATGGCCTGGGTTGAGGCATTAAGCTTTTAAGCACTACAATTGCATATATTCTTTCAAAATTTATATCTCAACTTCTAGTTTTTGGATATTTGTTGTTTTGGTTTTGTTTTGTTCATTACATTAGGCTCTCTTTTTCTAGCCTAGTGTGGATTATTTTTGTGTAGTATTCCCTGTTTTAAGTGTTGATAAATTACAGATTGCCTCTTAAGTTAGGCTGTTCTGTGCCGAGTTACCAGAGAGTGAGCAGAGGTTAATTTATGGTGTGTATCTGACTTACCCTGACTAGGATTGTGGTCCCTATTTGTACAGGGTACATACTTCTGCTAACTAGAGACCCAATTTCTCGTAGTACAGAATGTAGAAATTGCATTAAAGCCTTTCAGGGCATTCACTAACAGAGACTTGTTTCTCAGGGACCTGGCTTAAGTTATTTTTACAGGCTCTCAGATAGTCCAGTCTCCCAGAGTAAAGTTTCTTGGCCATCATGGCCTAGCCCCTCCCTTCCCTCGAGGGCTTTCAATTAAATACAGTCTGGGTGCAGAGTGTAGAATTCTTGGAGAGCAGTGGAAAATATCTGCTGTACACTGGAGGGTAGTCAACAAGCCACACCTGGTCTGCCAGGGAACCAGCCTCAATACCGAATCACACTCCTTTCCCCACTCTCTTCACCCCTGTTATAGCTTCCACCAGCCTCAGCTCGCTCCACCTTTATCTAGGAAAATTGGAAGCCTCCACTTCTGAGATGTCATTATGCAGAGGTGGGGGGAACAGTGCCACTCAGGTAACGAAGAGCCCATCTGGAGTTAGGCACAGGAGCTCGGGCCATGCAGCACGTGCACCAGGGCCACTTCCCCTGATACCGAAATAGAAGTTGCTCATGCAAGACTTGCCTGTATGCTTTCCCTCAAGGATGACTGCATGTTAACATGAGCCAGCTCTTAGTTGCTACAACAGTCACCGCTTTCCTTTCCAGGACTCCTTTGGATAGAAAGACTACTTCTCCAGCTCTCCCGGCTTGCTCCCAGACAGGCCTCCATCCACTTGCCTCTGCCGTAGTTATGGCATCCACAATACGGTGTGGGAAAGGGCAATTTGTGCCTCCTTAGCCTCCTTAGCCTCGGCCCTGCCTCACTGATTGATGGATTAGCAGTGATTTGCCCTGCCACTCCAATTAACTGCAGTTCCACAAACTGCTATGGCCATTTTTGGGGTAACAGGGAAAACTGCAGCCAGCAGAATGCTGTGTTTCTTTGTTCCAAATGAACTGCCAAACCACATGCATCAAGCAAGCAAGCAAAAATGGACTTTGCAGGTATGGTACCTGCCATATGGCTCCCCCCTGCCAAGCTACCAAGCAACCAAGTGGCCAAACCACTGAGTGTGAGCAGGAACATAAGGGAATGAGCACGGATATTGAGCGGGATGGAGTGAATCAGATCAAAGAGCTCCTCCAATACCCGCCCACCCATTCACTTGCAGAAAGCTCAATGCAACCTGAATGCTGAACAAAATTCCTGACAGTTTTTCACATTTCCTTTTTGATTTGTTTTCCTCTTTAAATTGGATTCTATTGAGCAAAGCACTTTGTTACTCGATAACAGAGCCTCTTCCCCTATACACTCAGTGGCAAAATGGTTAAGCTGTAAATGCAGGTGTCCACCATTTAAAATAAAGTCAACTACTGTTAAGCAGGGGTAAGGATTTCTGTACACAATGCACGTTTACAGGTGTGCACCCATATACACACAGGTAGCTCTGTGAAAAAGTGAGATCCATACTGTATGAGATATGGCCTTCCAAGGTCATATAATTCATTTGGGTATCCTAAAATGAATGTTCGATTTTGCTGAACTACAAACATGAGATCTTTAAATTCGTTTTCACTTTGCATAAAATGTACCTAAAATGTAACTTTTAACTGATAGATGACACAAGGTAAATCAATGTGACCTTGTTTATGAATTACTGCATCTCAGAATATGTGTTTGGTCGTACAAATATAACAGGTGTACATTTCAATGAGCTAGCCTTAATGGAGTTCATGCTTTCAGCTGAATGGTTGGAAGAGTTCATTCTTGTAGTGTCCCATCTGGCAGATTAAGGACCCCTGAATAGGACAGCCCCAACCCTGGGAGGTTAGGATTCTCTTACTAAAGGAAGGAGCGGAGTTGGAATCTCCTTAACCTTTAGCAACAGCACCCTGTAAAATAGCTTGGGTGATGTTCTCACTTGAGACCAACAGAGGACAGGCAAACCTCTTACTGCAGTCACCACAGGAAGTTTCTTTGATGTTTGTGGGCATAGTCTTTCTCAGAGGGAAAGATGTTACCCATTTTTTTTTCCAGTGGTGGAGTTGCTGTTTTAAAACATTCTGAGACTACAACACAGCACTGTGGCATGCAGTAGACTGGGTTCACCGCGTGACCCAAAGGATTGAAGGGATGACATATAACTACCAAGTTGGGTGAGAATCCTATCAATCAAAGAATACTTCACTTCGATTTTTATGTCCCTGTGCAAATTCCCATAGCTACGAAAAAAGCCTACAAAGGACGTAGGAAGGACCAGCCTGAAATGAGGCATTCATGCCAGGAGTCTGGAGATTATTGGCCTGTACTCTGGACTTGTTTCCTCTCCAAAGCTGGTGGCACAAGATTCCTGGACCAGTAGTTGCTGGACGTGCTTGGGGCCCTTGAGCAGGTATCACCTGGACTGGTCCTGTTCTATGTGCCTCAGATATTGCACTGCCGACTCTTACTGAGCACAAAGTGACTCTATTAGCAGTGGGAAGGCCGGGATGACTGAAAAGTGCAGGCAAGGAGAGTTATCTGCATGAAACATTTTAGGGAGCTGCTGCCAGGAAGTGGGCAGGACAGAAGACTACCCTGGTTGGACAGGAGTTCAGATCCAAGCCCCTACATCTACCTTGCTGCTATGCAGCAGAATGTAGTGATACCAAAGGAATAAAAGACAATACAAAACCCTCAAATTAAATCCCTGGTGGACCGGAGGCCCCAGAAGATTGAGCCTGGGAATTTAGAGTTTCTTACCAGGAGCCCAATGCAACAAATCCAGTTAATATTGACCATTTGTAGGGGGGCGTGGCCAAGATGGTTGCCGGAGCGGATGCTTAACTAAGGAGCTCTGCTCATGGCCCACCAACAAACTAAGATCCTGTGCCCTGCTGTGTCCCAATTTGTGTCAGAGGAGAGCAGGGACCTCGCCTAACACCGGTGGGTGTCTTGGGGGAGCTACGTCCTGGAGGGTGCGGCACATGCAGAGGAGCCAGAAACGCGGAGAAGACGCGGCCGCCATTACCTGGAGCTGCGGCCTTGCCTGAACGTATCGTACGTCGGACGGAGGTAGGAGCGTGTGTACGCCCGGACCTCTGGGCCCCCTGCTGACGCTCCTCGTCTCGGTGTGGAGGCCGCAGCTCGGGCGGCGCCCCCATACTGACAGGTGTGCTTTTCCCTGGCCGCGACCGACCGAGTGACCCAGAAAAGCGCCAGACTGTCGCGGGCGGCCGCACGCGGTGGCCAGGGCCCACCTGCTACGCCCGCCCACGGCCCCCGCCTGATGGATCATTAAACCCATGTGGCGGGTGCGGAGGAAGCCCGGACCCGACACCTGTTGAAGAATCGTAGACGCGAGGGCGGTGGCGACCTCGCGGCCCTGTTTTGGAACCACGGGCCTTGCCTGACTGTGCCGCGCGGTGGATCCCCTGGGCCTCCCGACCCTCTCACTGGGTTTTTTGTAGCTCGGAGCTGGGTGAACACCGGGGAACTTGAACCACAGGAGTTCCCCCTTAGAGTGGTGCGCTACGCGGCGCGCGGGATCCAACCGTGTCCTGCTCGCCGAGCGATTGCTGGAGCGAACGCTGGAACGGGGCGAAGGGCGTCTGGGAACCAGATAGGGCCTGAGCCTGCTAGAACGGAGTAACTCTGGGGGAGCTACGTGGACACCATTACGCGGCTCCCCTAATCCGAGTGATCTGGGGGACGCACTTGGAGGAAATCGGGAGGTCTAGGGGGTGATACTCCCCGCTACGACATGGAGTGCATCAGTAACAATGCTGGACCAATGGTATAAGTGCAACATCTTGCCACTAAGGTCGGAAGTGATTCAGGCCTAACAGGAATCAACGATAAAGGAAGCGGGGAGGGAAGGGGACGGACACCCCCAGAAAATAACTGGCTATCAACCCCATCAAAACGAACAAGGTGGAAATCAAGAAGAGCATGGTCAAACCAAAGCACCCCAAAACGGGGACTCTGGGAGATGGAGACCCTCCTTCGCTAACAGGACATGCAGGCATGCAATCGACCACACTTCTCCAGCTGAACGAAACGCTACGTGCGCATTCCCTCCAGTTTGATAAAATCATGCAAGCAATAATGGACACTAAATCATCACTGGAAGTTAAAATTGACGCCGCAGTTCTGGAAGTCTCATTGCTTCGCGCTGATCATCGCAAATTAACAGAAAGAGTACACAATACCGAAACAACATTAAAATTGGTCCAGCCTGAGGTGGTAGACATGAAAACTAAAATGCAACAAATGGAAATAGACATAGCTCAATTACAACGCAGGGCTGAAGATGCTGAAGGGCGCTCCAGACGTAACAATATCAGATTCCTCGGCATCCCAGAGCGAATTGAATCCCCCAAGGCAGAGGCGTTCTTGGAGACCTGGCTGAAAAACACACTTACAGAACAGGACCCTAATACAACTCTTGTGATAGAAAGGGCACACAGAATCCCGAACAGACCACCTCGCCCTGGAGCGCCTCCCCGGCCGCTAATAGCACTTTCCTAAATTGCAGGGATAGAGATTTGGTCCTTCAATACTTTAGAACATCTAAACAGATCACGTTGGAAAACAGCAAGGTAACGGCCTACCCAGACTATACGTTGGAGGTACAGCGTAGGAGAGTCGCTTATGTTAAGATCAAACAATTGCTACGAGAAAAGGGCATCACTTACTCCCTCATGTTTCCAGCACGCCTACGCATAGTCATGGATGAAAAAACCCTAATGTTTCCCACACCCGAAGATGCATGGACCCATGCTAAAGGTCTGGTCGACCCTGCCAAGGAAGATACACTAATTGAAGAATGGACTACCGCTAGCTCTAGAAAGAAGAAAAAATCCAAAAAACTCCTCCCGCCCCACAAAAGCACAAATAGCGTTGGATCAAGCACAAATCTTAAAAGATACTAACTCATTTGCTCGTACATTGCTGGACACCAGGAGCGAAACGAACACCAATGATACCGCCTCACATGGGGGAGACTCAAGCCCATCCCCCTCCCCGTTGCTAATGGGACCGGACCTCACACCGCAAAAAGCGGACGAACTTTAGTTGTTGCTGACTGGCACCCATGGCGCCGCCCCTGGTCGCCGTAGCTTCCGGGCCGTGGCCATCCCTCTCCTTCGGGGCTTTCTTTCCGAGATCTACTATGGATGGTCACCATTAACATCGGAAGTAGTAACTGGATCTCTTAAGACTGACCCTTCACACATGGGATTGCAGAGGCAATGAAACATCCTGAACGGTATCCGAATGGAACTGACTTCCCTGGATGCCACTTTAGGCACCGGTTGTGCCACTTTGTTTAACCGACGAACACTGTCCGGAATATCCTTTTGGTTGTTATATTTTCCTTTCTCATCCCCTTTTTTCAACCCACTATGGGTTTTCTCTCCCTTCTTTGATGCGCGGGCTGCTGGTGGGTGGGTGTGGGGGGTGTCCGGGTTGGGCTGGCGGGGCTGTGGCGGGGGGCGCAGCGACCTGGCCGGGAGGAACAGGAACTGCCTAGATAGCTTCTTAAAGCTCTACACAACACAATGAATGAGGAAACCATATATAATATAATACCTTGGAATGTGAAAGGCATAGAATACATGCACACCTAAAGCGCCACCATATACACATAGCGATACTCCAGGAAACACACATCACACCGGCAGACGTTGTGCGGTTGGAAAAATGTTGGGCGGGTTCAATACATAGCGCTGGTGACTCGTCCTTTGCCAGAGGGGTGCTGGTCTGGATAGCCCCGGGTGTCCCTTACACAGTACAACACAGCATAAAGGACAAGGATGGTAGGTTTATACAACTAAAGGGGCTATTGGACGGGGAGGAGCTCGTGATAAATGGACTTTACGTCCCGAACATTAAACAAGGTGATTTCTTACAAAAAAAGGTATCGCAATTAACCAATGACCTAACTACACCCTGTATATGGGGTGGAGACATGAACTGTGTCCCGCATGTAGATATGGACAGATCACCCCCCCCCGCTTGTGGCCGCCCCAATAGCAAAAACTTCTCAGATGTTAGGCACATGGATGGAAGAGCGACGCCTGACCGACATATGGAGGCACATGCACCCGTATGAAAGAGAATACTCCTACTATTCCCCAGTACATTTGCTACATACCTGAATTGACCTTATCCTCGCCTCACAGAACCTAACACATAAAATAATGAGCGCAGAGTATTCGGCCAAAGTAATCTCAGATCACTGCCCACTTATAGCACAAATAAGATGGGGTAGGCCCCGCTCCTGTATTCCAACCTGGCGATTGCAAACTCAATTATTACAAGACCCCTCTTTCAGGAAAGATATAGCCACGCACATCTGAGCATATTTCACGTCGAACGCTGGGACAACTAGCTCCAGGGCTATTGAATGGGATGCACATAAGACAGTTATGAGGGGGGTATGCATATCAACGACAGTAGGAGTACGTCAAACATTAATGCGCGAACTCAAAATGTTAGAAAAAAAATCCACTCCTCTGAGCGCGAATTCGCGAAAGGCACGATAACACAAGCAAAGCTCACTAGTATATGCTCTAAGTGGACCGAGACAGACAGCCGACTCAGACATTTTGACTACCGACACTACATGGCCCGCACACAAGCAGAAGGTGACAGATCCGGCAAATTATTAGCATGGCTCACAAACAATGAACGGAGGAACCCCCCCATAGGCGCTATTCGGCTGGATACAGGGCAGATAGTTAATACACAGGCGGAGATAAATAATGCTTTTAGAGAGTACTATAGCTCGTTGTACCAGGCGCGGCCTCCACCAACTAATGCCTAACTAAATGACTTCTTCAGCGGCATCACCCTGAACCGCCTAACTGCCTCACAGGCAACAGAGCTAGACAGACCGATAGACATAACTGAAATCCAACAGGCACTGCTGCAATTAACAAATGGCAAAGCACCCGGCAGTGATTGTATACCTATCGAATACTACAGAACATTTCTGTCCCAGATATTAGCCCCTTACCTGGCAATGCTAAAGGAGGCTCTAGAACGGGGCCAACTCCCTGATGCATGCCGTGAGGAGCTGATAGCAGTACTGCCGAAGGCAGGCCGTGACCCATTGGACGTTCGATCGTATAGGCCACTATCATTGCTAAACACAGATTGCAAATTACTCGGCAAAATACTAGCCAACCGCCTGCTCCTATGTGTTTCGGAGCTGATCCCTCAAGACCAATCGGGCTTCATCCCTGGTCGCAGTACGTTCAGTAACATCAGGAATTTACTGCGCCTGATGGGAAACTCCTCTGAAGATGACTGGCACCAAGTAGCGGTCTCGTTAGATATAGAAAAAGCGTTCGACATGCTGGGATGGCCGTTCCTAACAGAAACACTTATTCGTATGGGCTTTGGGCAAACCTATATTGGCTGGGTTACAGTATTATACACTGGCCCAACGGCTAGGGTTAAGACGGGGGACATGATTTCCGAGACATTCAATATTGGAAGAGGCACCAGACAGGGTTGCCCGCTATCCCCGCTCCTATTTGCACTAGCCATCTAACCACTGGCCGCCCGTCCCCGCACAATGGCCCCTACCTGGGGCGTTTTAGATGGCCAGACACACCGGATAGTCTCCTTATACGCAGATGATGCGCTGATTTTTCTTCGAGATCACACTGCGGCCCTCCTGGGCCTATTGGATCTCTTACAAAAATTTGGCTCGGTGGCCGGGTTAACGGTGAACTGGGCAAAAGCGTGCATATTCCCTATGCGTCCGGTTCCCGAAACACTCAGAACGCTATTAAGCCCAGGGGATCTGAAATGATGTTACACCACATTTAAATATCTGGGTGTAAATATATACCATGATAGCCATGATTTAAGAGATGGTAACCTCGGCCAAGTGATCAGATCAACTAGGGGCTCCCTGCCCTTCTGGTGCTCACTCCCACTGTCCCCGATGGGCAGAGTAGCCATAGCAAAGATGATAGTACTGCCACGCCTCCTCTATTTTTTCATGGCACTGCCGCTGGTATTGCCTGGCTCCTTTTTCAAACAACTGAATAGTTTATTAATGGATCTAATATGGGGCAATGGCCGCAGACGTGTTGCGTTAACTAAAGTGCTCCAACCGCTTAAATTGGGGGGGCTGGGGCCCCCCAAATTCGAAGCCTACTATGCAGCTGCCCAGATACAATGGATATCCACTTGGATTGGAAACCCCACTGGCGCGGAAGCACAGAGGGTATTACTGGATCTCGGCGGTACCGAGGTTCTACAATACCTCATGAACCGGGTCGCTCCCAAACACACATGTAATATGCTGCTGACCACTGCGCATTGGGCTTGGGGCCGATACGCACTCCTATGCAATAAAAACCCACAATACTCCCCGAGGATCCCACTGCTGGCTCAACCGACACTGGCGAAAATATCGGCCAAAGTGGGCCTGAACACCTGGGGTAGCAAAGGCATACACACATTTGGGGACATTCACCAAGACGGGCAACTCCAAACATATGAGGCATTAGCTGACAAATATGCGCTGGGTCAAGGGGGATTCATAGCCTACGGAGCAGTCCGACAGGCAATGCGAGCGTGGTGGAAGAACGGCAACTTGGAGCCTGATGTCTCCCCTTTGCTCCACGAGCTGCTGGGGAGCATCAACACTCCAACAAGCATATTGAATATATACCACATCCTTGCTGCCCAGACCGAACACAAACAGGAGCGGGCAAAAAATAGATGGGATTGCGTGTTATCTGAACCCCTAACACTAAACGCATGGGAACAGGCTATGAAAATGACTTACGTAGTTTCACGTAACCCCCGCTTCCGGTATACGCAGTTTAATTACGTGCATCAGACCTACTTATCACCGCATCGCATAACACGTATGTTTCCCTGATCGCTGCAGACTTGCCCCAGATGTGGCACAGAAGAGGCCACTTTCTACCACATGACATGGGAATGTCTCCCAATTCGGAACACATGGATAGACATAATAGCGTTATTAGCTGAATGGACAGATACTACACTATCCCCCACCCCTGAATTATGCCTCCTGGGCATAGCACCTTGTCCTAAAAAACGCAAACGAACATATCAGTGTATCGCCCTTGCGTTAGTGTTGTACAGACGCCTCATAGCCATGCAGTGGAAAGCCCCGGGCGCCCCTACCGTAGCCCAGTGGCGAGAGGAAGTAATACGTTGGGCTAAAGCAGAAACGCAGACCTTACAGAACTTATTGGCTAAAGGTATCCTAGTTAAAGGACTGGATACATGGAATTTATTTGTGATGGCTGCAGAAAACAAAGACGATGAACGCCCCCCCCTAGATCAACAAGAGAGAGACCTCTGCTGGCACCTCAGTAGTAATGCTAAAACAATATTATAGACGCTCACATTAACACGTGGGATAGGCTGTAAACCAACACAAACATTACAATATGCCTTGTGGGAATGCCCAGATGCATCGGCAAGGGGCTGGCATGCGCAAGCACGCGATAGACCCTGCGGGTACGAGGTGCCGTTGATCTTCCCCCTCTAACCCGCTCTCCCTGCTCCGTTGCCCTCATCCCGCACGAGGAATGGATCCCTGCTTTTCCCAGGTAATCCTGCTGAGCGCGGGAGCAGCGGCGACACTCGGCTGGAAATGTGGGCATGCCGTGAGGGTGGTTGTGTTGGCTGTGCTCCCCCCTGATGCCTCGCTCTCCCTGTCCCCTCTCCGCCCTCCCTCCCCCCGCCTGCGCTCGGAACCTCTCTATCTCTTATCTTTAGTTATTCTCCCTATATCTCTGCGTTCTTCAATAAATTTGCACATGACGAACCAAATGCGTACTGTAAAGGTATACTCTGTAGTGTCCCAGTTGGGAGACAGAGTGCTTGTATA
Organism: Pleurodeles waltl; assembly: GCF_031143425.1. Lineage (NCBI taxonomy): Eukaryota > Metazoa > Chordata > Amphibia > Caudata > Salamandridae > Pleurodeles > Pleurodeles waltl. The sequence continues at coordinate 744,818,597 of NC_090446.1, read as the reverse complement.
GGACTGGTAAAATGTGCAAACAAAACAATTACTATGTATAATGTACGCTGAAACGTAATGTAACTACCTGTACTTCACTTGAATGTTGCCACTTGGCTGATAAACCAATAAAAACATATTTAAAAAATATATATATTGACCATTTGTGTCCAGTATTTGTTATACAGTGTACAAAGACACCCTAAAACCAAATAAAATGCCAGTGCAAATGTTGTTTTGATGCTGAGGAACTTATAATGAGTCTGGCCCATTCTGGAAGCATTGAAGACATTGGTACCTTCCCAAGCCATTTGAAGAATTATGTCAAGCACTAACCTGTTTGTCCCATGGAAACACAATGTTGACCAAGTTGCTTATTCCCAATTCCTCCTAGACATTACATGCCTCCCTCTTAAATGCACATGATTGGCATTGGAACACCCTGGGGTAAAGGGGATGGATGAAAGAGAGTGACACTGGAGCCACAGCTCAGGATCTGAACGACTGGTGATGGTCCTTGAAGGGCAGTGATTTCCTACCATAAATTACATATCAGTCAAACAGCTCATAACATGTAATCATGTATGTACTAGTCTCTGACTACTATACTCAAGCTAGGTGTCCATGGCAGGTCTCCCTTTCCTGTTTCAGATAGCTCTCCCTCTCTTTAGGACTTTTCGGGAAAAGATATGGATCACCTGCAATTAAATGAAAACCTTGAACTTACTATAATATCTATGACTAGTCCCACTGTGACCCCAGATTGATCCTACATCAACTTAATTAATGCCTACCTAAATGTACTTGGAGTGCTGTGGATATCTTGTTTGATGTCCTAAGATGCTGACTCATCGACTCCTTAGACATTTTATATAGGTAACAAATATTGACAACAAGTTCTCAAGTAATTAGGTTTGCAGACATTCATGGGTTAATATACGCACTGTCCTTAGAATTCCAAGAAACACATTTGTGCATTTTAATCACACTGAAAACATAGGGGAGATGTCAAAGATTAGGGTGCAAAGATTGCATCACTCTGGAAACATAGGGTTAATACCAAAAGATCACATTGCAATGTTTGCGCCACTCTGGGAACATAGGGTTAATTTAAAAAGATCACAGTGCAATGTTTCTAACACTCTGGGACTATAGGGTTAGTATCAATAACACAAGTGATTGTTTTTATGACTGTTACATCACAGCGTAAGTTGAGTATAGCAATGAAACTTTCAGGCCATTCACAGAATGTTCTGTATCACCAGCACCAATCATGCAAATGTCATATTAAACTTAGCGATAACACACATATGCACAGTACACCATTTTTAAGGGCATTGCACAAAATAATTTTCTTTCTGTGATATATAGCTAGCAACAATGCTAAGCTTTGCTGTGTGACTTGCGGCGAGCATCCCAGTGACCTACACTTCAGTGATGTGCCTTCTTAGGCACATCGCGCTCCGAAACATCCGACTTCTGAATATCAAGTCAGCAAGTATCAAGTATTCACAAATAAATGCCTTTTCGAGCGCCCACAGCGCATGACCGCCTTTTTGGTAGTCAACTCTCTTGATCTCTTAAACTCCCCAAAAGCGGCATCCAGGATACAGGACTGAACACAAAGATCAAATGTGTAGAAGCAGCCTCCTTCTCTGCAGCCGGTGAACTTTACAGCAAGCATTGCACTCAGGCCAGGTGTGGTTTAAATACCTGCTGTATCCAGCCACACCTAGTCTGAGTCATAGGGAGCCACACCCAGCCTGAGTCATAGGGATGCTAGCGTCTTGAGCAACACGTGTCCTAAACAAGCATTGGTTCCAACAAGTATTGGACTTTGTAAAAAAGCATTAGTACCTGTAAAACATTCTTATGGGGTTACAACAAACATTGGTCCCTGCAAAGGCATATGATTGGTTTAAAAGTTCTTTACTGGAGCACATCCAAGTTTGCAGGCCCGACAAATTACTGGCTTGGAGCATTGTTAAGCACTCAGTGAAGAATCCTCTCGTACTTAAGATCCCAAAAGCTCTAACTCTACAGCACCACAAAGAGGGAGATCTGAAGCACAAATCTCCCCACATTCATGCAGCTTTCAGACCGATGCGTGATCCTGCATACCTGCATAGGACATACATTTGTGACAAGGTTGGCATGGGCACCAGCATTGAAAAGTTTAAGTACAGCGTGCCTCATCAAAAGAAAAAAAAAAAAAAACGATTTCCCCAGTAACTGCATCAAGTGACCAGTTTAGGGTGAAGGTGCAGTTGAACATACATAAACATTGTAAATGTTTTTAAATGGGTGCCCCTAAGGGAATCGAAACACCCGTAAAGTGTTTTTTTTAGTGTTATGGAGCCTTGTGGTGAAGACGCAATCCCCAAAAAAGCATCTTTTCACGTAAATATTTATGGCAGCCGAAGTCTCCAAGGATGGGAAATCAATGGGCCTAGGAAAAACTGTTCATGTGCAAATTATTCCTGGTCCTGAGTTTTGTAAATGCATGAGCCCCTATATTGTGCTGTAAGAAGGCGCTAGGGATCCTTATTTAACAATAACAAATACTCTTTTTCTACTTATTAACTTATATATAAAAGAGTTGCCGAAGTCAATAGAACTAGCTTATTGATGGTGAATAGAAAAAATTATTTCTACTTAGCAACATCATAGGTTGCTGTTCCCTAATGAATTCAAGATGTGTTGCTAAAGGCTGTAGACCTGATTTTATGGTTGTTTACACTGCCAAACTCATGTTTTGGTATAGGCACATGCACAACATATTATTGATGTCTTAGAGGTTATGGTCTCTTGCTGCATGAATGGTTCAATGTGTCTCAACGCTGGAGGGTTTAGTATAGATTTATTGAATTTGTTGTACATGTTACCTTTCCTTAGGGTGCATGATGTGAATCCCTATTAGTTTGAGAGTTCCCCTTAGAACTAGTTCTCATTGTTTTTTCATACTTGGCATTGTGTAAACATGTTTCATTTTTTTATAATATTTAATTATGTGTGCATCAAATTACTTTTTCTTTTTCACAGAAAAATATATAGACTGGACCAAGATGCATTTTGTGTAGCCATTTTAGCTATAGTTTTATACATGTTATTTTAGCAAACTAGGCCTGCCGCTGTGGACTTTAACCTAGATAAGTTTTGTTTTAGCTTTGTTATATTATTTTAACAATAGCCACATTTGCGGTCTTGTTTTATTTTCTTTATCTAGCTGTTCTTCGCATAGGTCAGCACTGAGTTCTTAAACAAGACATTTCTTTCACTCTGTGCTTTTCTCAAAGCTGCAGTAAGATAGGTTGCCAGCAAAAGTGGTACACTTTGTCTCCGATGTTCACAGAAACATAAACATTCTTATGTGGGGATCCTTTCTTGGAACATCAGCTGTCTTATAAAAACTACTTTGACCCATGGATGTTAGAGGGAGATTCCATCCAGATGACCACGACTGTATGCTGAATGCTGAGTACTTCGCTGCAGCTGCTTATGTAGACTACAGGCCTCTTGTTCAAGTATGAGGGATGATGTCTTCCCAGGGGAAACCTAAAGGGCAGAATTAGAGGTTAACATCGCTCTAACATAGCCTAGTTAGGAACTATCCTTAAAAACTTTATTGACAAGATGGTAGCGTTATTTTTATGTTTTACTCTCTTTGCCACAATTTTAATTGTATTATTCTTCATTGTCCTAGTTATTGCAATACACGCTTTATTATCTAAGAAGAAGTTAATTCAATAAAACCTTATTGAACCTTACTCTGCCTCTGATTGTCCTTGCATATGTGGGACTAATGTAACTGAGAGAAATGGATGAGATCTGAGTGACCACGATTCCCCTGAGGAGTCATTTATGTCATACACCCGGTTGCCCCAATTATCCCTGCTCTTTGGTGGAGATGAGGCACTGCTAGTTAGCCGGATCAAAACCCTGATTCGGACGACTGGTGTTATGTGGTGCGGGATTAGACTCAGTCTACCGCAGCATAGGTGATTCTGCCGCCCAAATCCAGTAGTCTCATTAGGATAATGAGAACCTAGGCGACAATGCGCTGACTAATATTCTGCACATTGCTTTGTTCTGAGGTTTTAGCTCACAGCACATCCTGTGTCTGACTTGGATTGCTCCATCTCATTACACTGAAATGAGCACTGTGTGGATGGTCGGGTGCCTGAAACATCCTGGATGTTTTGCAGACAATCAACACCTATACCTGCAACACCAATGTATTGGAAAGATGTGCAAGAAGTGCAAAGCTACTGCAGTTTTAAAGTTGTTTCTAGAGGTCCCTCTCAAGTTAGATAGAAATGTAAATCATAAAGCAGAGGGAGTGTGGCTTTAACCTTGAAATTCACATGTACCCTCTTGCTACTCTAATGCCTCGTACTAGTTTTTCTAAAAGATCCATAAATATACTAAAGTTGATTGATAGTGATGAGACAGCATTGCATCTTACAATACATTTCTTGAGTGTTATGGAAATAGACATTCATACCCTACTATCCAGAGGGACTAGTAGTAATTGGAAAGTGCCTAAAATGTTCTATTCTTGAGGAACTCTTTTTATGTGTATGAATAAGTAACATGAACTCACTCAAAGTGAATGCATCCAGTGTTAAAAATAGGTCGGTCCATTGTTTAACACTTTATGCTGTCATGGGATGGAGCATTATTGCAGTATTTGAGTAATATTGGAACAGCTTAATGGTGGAGTGTTCATTGACAGACTTTATAAATGTATGCATTTTTAATGATGTGTTTTGGAAAAACATGACACTTGCTGGTTAGCTAAAGCTGTTTTAGGCCAGATTAAAAAAAATAATTGCAGTAAACAAAAAATGCATTGATTGAGTACTGACTACTTAGATACAGCTAGCGCTAGAGACCTTTTTAATCCATGATATTTTTTCCCACAGGAAAAAAGAGAATACATCTGACATATTTCTTTAAAAGCTCCCGTCATAGAATGCCACATGCTCATTTAAATTCACAGTGAACCTTCCACTCATAACATGATTAAACGAGGCTGTCAACAGTAATGTTCATTTAATATATTTTACTATTACACTTTACATTTCAGAATGCGCACCAGTCTCCCCCACTAATTCTTTCAATCTGATAATGGGCAGTAAGCAGTATCACCTACAGCAGGCGATTGTATTGCCTTCCAGCTGTTGATTTGCTTTGCTCCTTAATCTGTCAAAACACTCCAGATGGCAAAAAATGTTTCCCTTTCACTTCTGCAAGGATAATACTAAAAATATGCTCTATGTCTGCAAAGCAGCTTCCTCTCTCTCATAGTGTGTTTATTTGTGTTTAGGTGACTTGCTGATTGTTTCTGTGATCTAAGAGAAACTGTCAGCTTGATGGACTGTGTAAAGTTGCATGCAAAGGTGATAAAGATCCCAAGGACATTGTTGTTCAGTGGATGCTACCGCGGGCTATCCATGGCTTGCCAGTTCCAGCAGGGCCATGCTGCCCTTGAAGGTAGGCATTCTAAGAAAGATCATGTGGAGGAAAATAGTGCCATGAAATGTAGGCTAACAGTTAGACATTCTTAATTTATTTATCCATTGGGACATCAAGCCTTTTACAAATCACAACCTGTGTAATCCTCTACATGTGTGCTGTAAAGTTAATCACATCATAATGTATTTGGAGTGTGGTGTGGTACCAGAACAATAATCAAGAGAAATGTATATTTCATACACGAAAATGCTGAACTGATTAAAAGCTATCATGGTACAAAAAATCATGATATTCACGTAGAGTTTCGAAGGATATTTCATAGTAAAGTTAATTAAACAGTTAAAAGGTGCGCTTTATTATCCTCCTAGTTCACCCACGTGCCTCATAGTAGCATTCCTCTGCCCTTGTCCTGGGATTCCTCACTGGGGTCAGTAGCCATGACAGGTTGGGGCAACCAGAGTCCCCTGCAAATATCGAGGGACAACTGTTCGACATGCTCCAAACATTAGGGAATCTCCCATACCCAGACAGCAAATTAAACCGTGTGGGGACTTTAGGCTCACCTATTAGCCACACACGGTGCCTCTGGAGTTGCCCCATCACATAAGGGATGCTGCTATTCCTCAAAAAGTAAGCGCCATGCACTGAGCCAGGATACTTGGCATTCACATGGGAGATGTACTGGTCTGCCAAACACACCATCTGCACATTCACAGAATGGTAGTTTTTCTGGTTTCTGTACACCTGTTCATTCCTGAGGGGGGGGGGGCAAATGCCACATGTGTACCATCAATGGCACCAATGATGATATGCCCCAGGGCATAGAAGTCACCTTTCACTGTGGGCAAATCCTCCACCTGAGGGAAAACGATGTAGCTGCGCATGTGTTTCAGCAGGGCAGATGACACTCTGGACAACATGTTAGAGAACACTGGCTGGGACATCCCTGATGCCATGGCTACTGTTTTTTGAAAAGACCCACTGGCCAGGAAATAGAGCACTGACAGGACCTGCACTAGAGGGGGGATTCCTGTGGGATGGTGGATAGCTGACATCAGGTCAGGCTCCAACTGGGCACACAGTTCCTGGATTGTGGCACGATCAAGTCTGTAAGTGATAATGATGTGTCTGTCTTCCATTGTTGACAGGTCCACCAGGGGTCTGTACACCGGAGGATGCTGCCATCTCATCACCTGCCCCAGCGGACGTGCCCTATGGAGGAGAACGGTGAGCAGAGGGTCATACAACACATAGGGGGTCATTCTGACCCCGGCGGTCTAAGACCGCCGGGGCCAGGGTCGGCGGGAGCACCGCCGACAGGCCGGCGGTGCCCCGCAGGGCATTCTGACCGCGGCGGTTCGGCCGCGGTCAGAAGAGGCAAACCGGCGGTCTCCTGCCGGTTTACCGCTGCCCTTAGAATCCCCCATGGCGGCGCAGCTTGCTGCGCCGCCATGGGGGATTCTGACACCCCCTACCGCCATCCTGTTCCTGGCGGTTCGCCCGGCAGGAACAGGATGGCGGTAGGGGGTGCCGCGGGGCCCCCGTAAGAGGGCCCCGAAAAGTATTTCAGTGTCTGCTAAGCAGACACTGAAATACGCGACGGGTGCAACTGCACCCGTCGCACCCCTGCAACTACGCCGGCTCAATTCTGAGCCGGCGTCCTCGTTGCAGGGGCATTTCCTCTGGGCCGGCGGGCGCTCTTTTGGAGAGCGCCCGCCGGCCCAGAGGAAATGTCTGAATGGCCGCCGCGGTCTATGGACCGCGGTGCGGTCATTCAGCGGCGGTACCCTGGCGGACGGCCTCCGCCGTCCGCCAGGGTCAGAATGAGGCCCATAGATTTCACAAGGCTCTTTAGCACTAAAGTTAAAATTTCTCTATGTGCCTTTGTCTGTCGGTATTCCTGGCCTAAATAGGTGTGACGCAGTTATTTTGACTGCCATGTGGCTCCCTGAAAGGGCAGCTGCCTGACCTGTAAGGTGGGACAAGGGGAAATGATGTATCTGCACTGGCGTTGTACACCGTCACGGTAGGCGGTCGAAGACCGTGGTGCAATCCTGCATTGGTTATCATTGGGCCCTATGGGTTCCAGGAGCCAATGACGATGTACGACAACGGTGACGGTATGCACCGCCGCGAATGTGACCACCATTTTCTATCAGTTCCCTCACTTGATACCTGACCTTCTACAGGAGAGGACCTACACTGCAAGTGCTGCTGTGACCTGTGTCTGGAAGTGACAATGGCTACAGTGTCTGGGGAAAGGGCCCCTGCCTTCACTGCGTAGGAGTTGGAGAAACTGGTGGATGGGGTTCTCCCCAGTACACGCAACTTTACGGTCCTCCAGACAAACAGGTGAGTAAATGTGTGCATGGTGTATGGCACATGATTGTATGGAGTGTCGTGGATGGAAGAGACGGGGGGACAGGCCAGCATGTGAGGATGGTGTGTCTATGTATGTCTGGGCCAGGGTGGGAGGTTTCTGGGCAATGTGTGAGAAGAACTGTACGGGAGAGTAACATCCATTATAACTTCACTTTTCCTCTAGGTCAGCGCACCCAATGCGGAAGGGGTGCCTGTCGCACCATGACCCCCCTGATGTACCGGATCCTGGCGGTGGCATATCCAGAGTTGGATGGGTGCTTGAGAGCATCACAGCAGCCACAAGGGGGTGAGTACACTCTAATTCAGCTGACTCTGCGTGCATTGCGAGGTGTCTGGGTGGGGGAGGTGGGCTGTGGGT